>NC_073259.2:135957777-136275555 GCF_029289425.2 Pan paniscus
CACACATGCATGCAATCACCTACACACATCAGGCTTTTGTGAGGATCTCGTCAATGAGGCAGGTTAAATCTTTAGATCATGAGCCAAACTCAGTGAGCTCCTAGAAATGGCAGCTGCTTCCTAGCTGCCAATACCCTTCATTCAGCTCAAGAAAAACAGCCTTTATTTAACTGAGACTGGCTTGTGAGCAAGACTAGTCTTGGGAGCACATAAACTTGTATTTGCTCAGATTTGGGGTTTCCTTAAAGTCCAGTAGAACACAGGTCCAACTGGCACTGGTTTTTATGTATTCATGATGTGCACTCCTTAGTAATTCCCTGGAAGGGACATATGTGTTATGTGGGTTTTCAAGCTACACTTACTTGCAAGTTAAAACTGCAGAGAACTTGATAGTTTCAGGACTGGTGGGAACTGGCTCATTTAAGAAAATCTATGGTGAGAGAGAGCTCCTTCTGTCTGTTTCCCTGACACTACAGCCTTGCATCTATTATTTATTTTTCTATTTATTATACTCATTGGCACAAAGATGCAGCCACACCAGGGGGAGAACATGCCAGTGGGAATTAGAGTGGGGTTAGCTTTCCCCCACCCTATGCTTTTCCAATCCCTGGATAACATTTTCCCCCTTTTCCACTGTAAATGCTTACTTCAGATATTATTTTGATGTACTTTCCCCAAAAAAAACCCTTTCGTAGGCGTAGCTATGGAATCTTAGATCATGGGCTGGGAATTGATATAGAAATTTTGTCGTTGGTTCTCTGGGGAAATAGCTCATGCTGTTACTCCTGAATCCTAAGTAGCTGCCTTATCACTTGGCTTTGAATGCTAAGAGAAAGAGCTTGCAAAGAGCCATTTCAACGAATGAGTTTCCTCCTCATTCTTTATAGATGAGGGAGGGAAGCCTTCCCAAAGTGGGTTGCATTTTTCCCAATGCATAATGAACTAGCAATTGAAATTTAAGAGAACGTACATCTTTTCTAAAGTACTAAAACTTTTATTGTCATGAAAGTAAATTTTATCATAGAAACACTTAAAGACACAGTAAAAGCAGAAGGTAGGAAGAGGACTCAACTAAATCTATTGACAGTGAACGTTAGTCCATTTCCTTAACTCCCCCCTGTACATTTTAATTGTGTCCTATTCATGTTGGCATATAGTTTTGAATTCTGCTCCTTTTGCTCAGTATTAAGTATAAACTTTTTCTGTGTTATTATTTCATATTCTTTATAAACACATTCATGATGCCCCAAATATTTCATATGTAGACTTGCCATAATTAAGCAGTGTCTTAGTTTGGCGTCTTGGGATGGTTTCTGATCATTACTATTATACATAGCAGTAATAGCAATAACCAATATTATTGAGCATTTGCCTATGTCAGCCACTGTGTTCAGGGTTTCATGTACATTATTGCATGGGTTTCTCAACAGCAGCTGAGACCGTTTCTATTGTCATCCCCATGGGCAAATGAGGTCACCGAGGCCTAAATAATGTATTTAATGAGCCCAAGGGCCAATGGCTCACACGTGTCAGAGGCAGGATTGGGTGGTTGGAGTTTTCCATTTTTTCTGTGTTTGGATTCATGACCAGAATAACAATGTGGAGCCCTGCCTAGATTTAGGCGCATGACAAAGTGGGTGGAGCATTCAAAGTGCAGCTGGATTTCCAGAGACTGACCTTCTCTGTTGCCTGAATGAACCAACCGAAGTGATGTTCTTAATGGAACAGGTGCTTCCTTGGATCCGTTGGTTTTTTCCTCCTTGTTACTTCCGCAGTTCCTGTTTCTGTCAGATAGTTGGGGGTCTCATTTTAGGACCCAGAGGAATGTTCAATTTCTATTTCTTTTGGGGAGGCTTGGGAGTAGAGTGGCATTAGGTAGAGTTTGGGGTTGCCTCTGAAACGTCTCAGAGGACTGACTACACCTCCACACGGACTGACTGAATACTCTTCCACAGAGAGATCAATAGAGGCTACACCAGCCCAGAAGTCGTGAGATTGAGGGTTTAGTCTGAGCTCCACCTTGTGGTAGCTGTGGGAATGCGGGATGTCCATTGGTACTCACCTCAATTTCCTCATCTCTTAATTAAGGAGGGCAGTGTTTTCTCCTCCTATGTCCTAGGAAGAGAATATTTTGAGAACCAGTGGGAGAATTCTGATGTCCTGTTTGTTTCTTCCTCTCTGGGTTCCATTTCTTCTTCTGATGAGAGCCCTCAGCTTTCCTCTGAAGATGAACTCCTTCCTCACTCACAGTCTATGTCCTTCCAGTGGGCTGAGTCAACTCTGTGGCTCTCTGCCCATGACCTTTCTGAAGCCAAGGAAAAATACACACCCTCAATAATGGCTTCAGATATGTATCTGTGATCCAGGCCAGACCTCTCAGAGCAATGTTTGAGGATGAGGTAACCATAAAGCAATCCAAAATTGAGTACACTTCCCAGCCTGTTCCATGGAGCTTGTTCCATTTATAGGCCATCAGTCCCTCACATCTCTGTCATGGTGTACACAGCTCTGGCTGCCTGGGTTGCCACTTTTCATCTTCATCCCTGAGTAATCATCTGTGTTGACTACAGGCACATGTGTTGCGTTTACCTACTCGGCGTCCATCCTGCCCTCCACCCCAACCCTGTCTGATGTACTAACTTCCTGGGGCTATCAATCAAAATGCCCAATGCTCTCTTGGCTGAGGGGTAAGGGAGCAATCTGGGCCATGCACATGCTCTCCTCAGAAATGTAAATCTTGAGTCGGAAAGGCTGAAAACAGTTGGAGCTGCTTTACCCATTTGTTGCTGTGGCAACAAATACATCTTCTTAGCTTCTATTCAGTTGCTGTGTTTCCCAAAGCCAGCTTTTTCTCTTTACCTTTGATGCTGTGATCAATATTATTTTTCTTTCAATAGAATTCTATTCTGGGCTAAGATAACCAAATTTGTTTCAAAGAAAAATTGCACACAACCTTTCCCTGCTCTACGTTCTTGATACTCTTTGCTTCTTTCCTTCTCATAGACTTTAGCCGTCCTTCTCTTTATCTCCTATTCCATTCTCTCCAGTCAGCTTTATGAGAAGAACCCAATAGTACATTGTTGTTGCTGTTTATTTGAAGATTCCTCTTTCAATAAGCTGGGATGTCTTTGAGCTTCTGACTGCCTGATAACCTTTAACACCCAGTGCTGATGTCTGCGCTGGACATGAGAAGGAACCAAATATTATTGAATGGGAGCTGTACTTTAATTAGTTGGTAAAGCAACAGGTGAAAACTAATTAGGGAGGTAAGTGAGCGAGAGCTGTCCCAGATCAATTGCCCATGTGTTCTTTTTGTTTTCGTTTTTTTGTTTTTGTTTTTTTGGTTTGTTTGTTTGGTTTTTGAGACAACATTTCACTCTGTCACCCAGGCTGGAGTGCAGTGGCACGATCTTGGCTCACTGCAACTTCTGCCTCCCAGGTTCAAGCAATTCTCCTGCCTCAGCCTCCTGAGTAGCTGGGATTGCAGGCATGTGCCACCACACTCAGTTAATTTTGCGTTTTTAGTGGAGACAGAGTTTCACCATGTTGGCCAGGCTGGTCTCGAACTCCTGATCTTAAGTGATCTGCCCGCCTCGGCCTCCCAAAGTGCTGGGATTACAAGCGTGAGCCACCGCGCCTGACCTAATTGCCCGTATGTTCTTGATCCTATTCCAAACAACACTCCAATCAAAAGCCTAAGTCAAGTGAGTTGAGATGAAAACACACAGAACCACAAAAATCTGAATTATTATCTTAGATTCACTACTAATTTTCACTTTTATGTATATTGTTCTTTTTTTAAAAAAAGAAGATACAGAGGTGTGTGTATAGAAAGAAATTCTTGAAAAGGTAAATCAATTAACCTTTACCAGGAAGCTAGTACAAAAAGAAGGGGTGGTAAAACAACATCATTTGTAAAGATCAGATTTCTCGCTCCTGCCAAAAATATGCCTACGAATGCCAGGAGATAGACTACATTTACTCTACCTCGTAATCTACAGGTAACTTCTTAATGAAAAGCTAACTTTTTCTTGTCACCCTGTTATTCTTGCTTTCACATTTTTGGTTAATTGTTGGTTATGTGGGCTAGACATAAAAAGAAACAAAATATATCTTTACTTACATTAGCCTTTTTAAATATGGAACTTTTCAAACATGCATGAATATAGAAAGCATGATATGACTAATCTCCCTGTACTCCTTGAAGATTTTCCACTATTAGGCTGGGCACAGTGGCTCACACCTCTAATCCCAGCATTTTGGGAGGCTGAGGCGAGCAGATCACCTGAGGTCAGAAGTTTCAGACTAGCCCGGCCAACATGGCGAAACCCTGTCTTTACTAAAATTACAAAAATTAGCCAGGCACGGTGGCACATGCCTGTATTCCCAGCTACTCAGAAGGCTGAGGCAGGAGAATCACTTGAACCTGGGAGGCGGAGGTTGTAGTGAGTTGAGGTCGGGTCACTGCACTCCAGACTGGGAGATAGAACGAGACTCCATCTCAAAAAAAAAAAAAACAAATTTTTTTTTCCACAATTATCAATATTTTGTTTAATTTATCTCCACTAATACTTCTCATTATTATCACCAACAAAGCAAGATTATTATTTTTTAAATTCCCAGACCTCAAGTAATTTTATGTGTAAATTTGGTGGTATGTACTGCTAATAGAGACTCTTTTTAAGTAACTAAGATACATGATCGTACATAATGCAATCATAGTCAGCAATATTCATTTCATAGTATTCAATACCAATCTATCTTCACACTTTCCTGCTACCTTAAAAATGTCTGCCTAGAGTTCATTTAAATTAAGGTCCACACAAAGCAAGATCCAGATATTTTCTTTGGTTGGTGTATTCCATAAATCCTTTCGAAGTTTTTACAGTTTCTTGTATTTTTCCTCTTTATCCATGCCATTTATTTGTTTTCTTATAAAAATAATTTTCCAATAGAATTTTCCAGATTCTACTTTGGGCTGTGTGCAGAAATGAGTTAGCATAGCAGGACGGAGACTACTCTCCATAGAAAGGTGTTTTTGCAAGTCGGCCCTTGGTTGATGTCTAGGAATTTGGATTTTGGAAATGTGCCTGCCATTCCATGGTAAGACTAGCTCACTATGCCTGGACCATTCAAACAATATGATTTATTCTGAACACCTGCTTTTCTTCCGGGAGTCTGGCATTTTGGTATGTGCCTGGCAGAAGATCTTTATGTGACCAGCTCCCAAAAAACCTTGGGTGCTGAGTCTCCAATGGGCTTCCTTGGGCAGAAACATGGCCTACCTGTTGCTACATTTTCATAGTTGGGGGAAGAATGGATTCTGAGACCCTCATAAGAGGGAGAGATCACCGGAAGCCGACGTGGAGATTCCCGCAGACGCTGCCAGTGTCTTTGACCCCTGGGATCTAGTGTGTATTCTTATCACTTCCCTGTTACAAATCTGAGTCATGAGCACAACTATATGCTAGCCCTATGAAACTTTCTAGGAAAACTCCAGATGGAGGGTGGTCTTGAGGGCCCTCAACAGAAGCCGATTATGTTATCATGGCATTTTTAACATATTCTTACATCCCCATGTTTTCTGTAAACTGGATTTTTTAAATATTGAGGCTCAATAGTATTGGGGGGAGGAGTAGATTAGAGGTGGGCTTGTACTTCTTTTATTGCATTATCTCAGGAGGCAGATAATAGCAAGTCATCTTCCCTCCAATTATGTTCTGATTGATCAGTAGATGGAAGCATAGAGTCATTTTGTCATGGTTTTAAAGAAGTCGAAATATGTGTAGATAGGTGTGTGGGAAGCTGGTTTACCACAGGTGAGGCTGGACCAGTTATCGAGTTCTTGACTTTCAGTTCCATACCCATCCGTTTTGATTTCCTCTGTAACACTGGGACTGAACTTTGTAAACATTGCACATTTATTAGCTGGAACAATTTACAAAAGGATTGTGCTTCTCCTCCTGATCCCAATACTCTCCTTCTTATTCCCACAAGGAAGTAGTCACCAGGAAACTCTCTTCCAGTGAGCAGCTTCTTTGCCATAATGCATGGGGCTCCAATAGTACATCCATCCAACAAGTTTTGCTGGGCCCCCGTGGGCAGTTTCTTGCTTGCCAGGCCCAGCCTGTTGCACCTCACTGAACCCCTCTACCTGGGTTCAGAGCCACATCCTTTCCAAAGAGTCTGATCTCAAACTTGGAGATGGCCCTTTCCCAAGTCTCTTCTGTCTTTGGCATGCTCCTTCAGTCCCAGAGGTAGTGCCTGCTCCCCACATCTGTGACTGCCATATTCTTCAGATTGCTTTTTACCCTTCTTAGTATATGACCCTGTTTTACAAGCATCCTTTATACATGATATGCAGCCCCGCCCCTTCCCTAACATGAGGAAAAACAGGCCTCAAATCATTGCATCATCACTGGTTGCATTAGATACTCCTCAAATTTAGTCAGGGTCCCACTGACTATTCTGTTACCTGAAAGCTAAATTGTATAACAATAGCATATAATTTGTATGTAAAGTAATAAAGGGAAGGAGAAAAAGACAATAAATATTATTATTTATAAAAACAAACACACATAACAAGGAAAGAGAAACTATGCAAAAGCATAGAACACTCATTTCTGCTTATATATACATGTGCCATTATTCTCTTAGGATCCATTCCATATTTCCATACTTCTCTTGCTCTCAGCCAAAAAATCAATTAGTCAAGATTCCTTATCTGGTAGAGTAACTCAAGCCTTCATTTCTAAAGAATCTGAATCTTCAATAGTCCTACTTTTGATTGTTGCTTTGATTTTCACTAAGAACTTAATATAATGATTTTTATTTTTTAATTGACAGATAAAATGGTTTGTATTTTCTGTGTACACTATGATGCTCTAAAGTATATATACATTGTGGAATGGCTCAATCCAGCTAATTCACATATTCATTACCTCTCATAGTCCTCATTTTGGTGGTGAAAACACTTTACTCTCTCAGCATTTCTCAAGAATACAATATATGATGAACTCTTGTTGTCACGTGCAATGGACCTCATTCACTTATTCCTCCTGCCTAACTGAAATTTTGTATCCTTTGAACAACACCTCCCCAGCTCCCTCCCAGGATCCTTGATCTGATCTGTCAGCCTTTACCACTGAGCACGGAAGCACCAGGAGACATCAGGATCAACAAATTACTTGGTTCCAGTGAGTCCCCCTTGCTCTGTGTACTAAACACGAACCCAATTTCCTTTTGGTAATTTGGTAATTTCCATCCCCAGCCAGCAGAGGCGCTCTTTTCTTGCCTGTTCATTTAGCGATGGCTGTCTTCATCCTTCAATTCAGTAAAATCATTCTTGAATCCTCTGGTGGAAGCAGTCCCAACGTGGGGCCTGAAACCTCTGAACCTGCAGAGCTCAGCTGCTGGGCCAAGACATTGTCTTACGGCCTTTGCAATTTTATGATTACAACCGAGATTATTTCAGGAATTTTTTCAGAGTGAGCTTATTGCAAATTTCATGCACGGCAATTTATTTTGTTCGTTGACTTATTTCAGTTCTGAGACTGGCCAATGCAATTAGCATTGTTCTTACATAGGAGCACATTTGGACAACTTTGAAAGGCCAGTCTCCTACTCCTAAGCCAGCAGTGCCTGTTTTCAGCAACGCATATGCAAAACAGGCAGTGTTTCCCCAGAGCAGGATCTGCCTTCCAGAGGGCCCTGGCTTTCAAACTACTGCTCACTCTGTGTCAGTGGCACAAAATCAGTTTAATGGATTGCAACCAGCTATTAAAAAACAGAATAGGCTAAAACAGAACCGAATAGAGAACAGAGTAAGAAATGTCAGAGCACATTATAGGTAGTAAGGGTGTGTACAAATTTATGAAACTTCTCTTTGAGTTTTGAATGTGTATGTCGCATAATATGTCATTAACACAAAATGTAATTCTTACTGTGGGTTATGCTAAAAAAGTCAAGTTTACTTTTCTACAACTTATACCACGAAATGGCTAGTGCTTACACCTAAATGCAGAGAACAGCCTTGTATGGGTAATACAGTGATGTTAATTTAAAAGAAACACTCATCCATAGCTTTCAGCTTTAACTTAATTTTAAAAAAGATAATCGTAGTAACACACAAAACGCACACTCATATACATAAATTACTATCTCCCAGGCCACGTTCTTAGTGTGTTTTACTACAGACTTGTTCTTCACTATCTCAGTGACTCACCACCAATCCCCTTGGAATCGGCATTATTATTATCCTCATTTTGCAATTGAGGAAACTGAATCACAGAAAGGTAAAGTAATTTCCTGAAGGTTGCACATTTAGGAAGAACTGGAGCTAGAATTCAAACACAAACAGGCAGCCTATGTTTCCTTGGATCTATTGGCAAAGTTTCTTACCTGGTCATCTGGAGAAGAGAGGTGAATGGGAATTTGTTTAATAATCGTATTTGCATAAATCCAATTTATTTAAGTGATAGGCATAGTTGGTCTTGGAGTAAGGAGGGTGACATCGTGTTTAAATTGAGCAGCAGCTAGCTCCAAAACCGTGGCAGCACCAGTAAGAAGAACTCTGATATTGTTTGTGAATCTAGTGGAGAAGTGTGTTGAACGATTAGCAAAGTCTGCCATGGGCACAGAATCAGATAATGGCACACATGCCACCAAGTATGTGCTCTGCAGTCTTTCTCTAAAGCACTGTGGCCTAGGCCTAGGTTCTAGTTCCTGAAGATACAGAAGTGAACAAAAAAGACAAATGAACTTTCCTATACAGGGAAGACAATAAAGACAGATAATAAAATGAATAATTGAATACACATACGATTTTAGGTAGACACTTTGGATACTAAGAAGGAAAGAAAAGCAATGCAAAGAAAAAGAGATGGCACAGAGGTAGGCAGTGACCCTCTAAGGTATCAGGGAAGCCATCTCTGAGGAAGGGAGGTTTACTAGGACAGAATAATTGTATTCTCATTGGAGAGAGTGACCCCACAGGTATCTGCAGAAAGAGCATTTGAGACAGAAGAAATAGCAGAGAAACAGGCCACTTCCTTGGCTTATTCAAGGAACAGACAAGACCTGTCCTAAGCCTTTCGGCCATCTATGTGTAATTTTAAATTGTACAAAAAGCTCAGAAGCATAGGCATGAGCACACTAGAAGAATCTGTAGATGAGGAAGTGTTTTTTATTTTTGACTTTTAAAAAAAAAAATTATTTATTTTGAAATAGAGTGTTGCTCTGTCACCCAGGCTGCAGTGCAGTGGTGTGACCCAGGCTGCAGCCTCCACCTCCCAGGCTCAGGTGATCCTCTCACTTCAGCCTCCCAAGTAGCTGGGAGCCACAGGCTTATGCCACCACACCTGGCTAATTTTGTTTTTTTTTTTTTAGAGATGAAGTCTCAGTATGTTGCCCAGGCTGGTCTCAAACTCCTGGGCTCAGGCGATCCTCCCACCTCGGCCTCCTGAGGTTGCTGGGATTATAGGCATGAGACACTTTGTACATTTCAAAGTTTTTTTAAAGAAAATAACTTATGAGAGGCACATAAAAGAAAAATATTAAAATACTTTATAAATTGTGTAAGTACCATCTCAGTTAATAACACATTTGAGGTTGCAGTTTGGAATTCCTTCTAGGTCTTCATGATGTGCCTGCTAAGAAGATATTTGCTCATTTCTCTGTGGCAACCAGAACCAATTTCAGAATAAGGTCATTTTTAAAATGTAAAGAAAATTATACATTATATGACACCCCATCCAATTTAGTTCTGTGTTCCAATGACCTAGTTAAGTGTTTCTCAGCTGGAAATGATTTCTTCCCACAGAAGACATTTGGCAATGTATGGGGACTACTGAGGTTATCCCAATTAGAGAATGGTACTGACATCTAGCCGGCAGAGGCCAGGGATGTTGCTAAAAATCCTACAGTGCAAAAGAAAGACCCTACTACAAAGAATCATCTGACTTGTAATGTCAATGGATCGAAGGCTGAAATGCCCTGATTTAGGTAGAAAGCACTGTTAACAAGTGGACACTGAATCCTTTGTCTCTGCTCTGATTTTCTGCAGTTGTCATGGAGACCAGGTGATGCACACATGCAAATTCAGTGGCCGTGCAGAAGTTTCAAGGTCAGGGCGAGGGAAAAGACAGACAGTAAATGAGACTGCAGAGGCAACACTAACAAGCAAGGTTCTGCAGGGGCTGAACATCACATTCATCAAACTTTGGAGTTTGCCCTCAGAGATCCCCCTCCTGGAGCAGGGGAATTCCTGATCTATCAACTTCTGTGTCAATATTCAGAACTACAGTCAGGAGGACCGGCTTGTTTTCCCTTCTTCTCCATACTCAAAATGACACTATAATGAGAGAGCTGGCTGCAAAATCCCTTACAAGAGATCATGGTCATCACAGTCAGAGATATGTCAAAGCACAGGCAGTGCAGCCTGGGTGGAAATGTGGTTTGGAAATTCAGAAGGAGTTTACCACTTTGATAACAGATGCATTGTGTCATTTCTTCTGGTGGTCATTTTGACATCGAAGCATTAACCTTGGATTTTGCTATTTCTTTCTAATTTTAATTCCCTTCTATTTGGCTTTATTATTAATCCTGAGAAGGCTTTTCTTTTTCAAAAAACACAAATATTTGGTATTGATCTTACCAGGGAGAACAGAAGAGTATGGCCATGCTACCTGAGAGGAGTTAGTGCTATTGCAGCATAGGATGGAACAATTGAGGCTTCATTTGTGCAGGGAGAGAATTCAGTCTTCTTCAAAGCTGATCTCTGTGTGTGTGTGTGTGTGTGTGTGTGTGTGTGTGGTGTGTTTGTGTGTATCTGCCTGAAAGCTAACACCAGGATCTCATTTTATCTGTAATTGAAACGTGAACTAATGGATTAATATTATTAGTCTGTCACCTACAGACAAAAAGAGAGTCTTCGGTGATCAGAAATCAACTTAATATACTCTAAGTACTTTTAACATCTTACACCATTTAAACCACACAGACACACGCATGGGGTGAGTGTAAAAACAAATAGACACATCATAGAAGACAATTAGCAATTTTGTCAGAAGTCTTAAAATATATTTCCACTATGCATTCATATTTCACTTCTAAGAATATATCCTAAGGAAATAATTTCAATGCTGCAGTTAACTATTGCTTCTGCCTGCCCTGGAAAGGTTGTTCCTTCTGCTACTGGCACCCAAATTCCCTCTGGGAATGTCTCTCTTGCCCACTCTCCATCCATGTGTTTAGGTGGGGCCAATGCCTTCCTCTGCTCAGAGAGCAGCCCCAGTGTCAGGTCTAAGAAATTAGTGAATTTCATCGTTTTGCATTGTAATCTGTTCAAAGCTGAGAATAAGAATCAGTTAAATTCTAAGCCAGGGATGTCCCAGAACGTTAATAGAACTGTGGAAATAAGGTCTCTTTTTAATTACATGTATTGCTGGAAGGATATGAGCTTGGAAAGGTAGGGTACCACCACACGGAGAGAACCTAGCTAAAAATGTATCTGTCACAGAAAATAGTAGGGCTGAGCATGTGAACCTAGGATGGACTCCAGGCCTCTCTCACCGTCAACTAGAATCTTGGCTTGAGGAAGACAGACCTTCTATGCGCAACGCTGTGTCTCTGCTACCAAGAATGTCACTTGGGAGATGCTCATAAATGTCTGTGGGATAAAGACTTTGGGGAACAAAATCCTGATGAGGCCCCTTGAGTACCTCAACGAAGCCATTTCTGAAGCCAATGTACTCCTTTCCAGTTATGACAGTTAACATATTCTTGTGTGGGTGTGTGTTTGTTTTCTAGCTTAAGCCAGCTTGAATTGGGTTCATAACAAATAAACATTTCAAATACAAGAGATGTCTGCACAGCAGACATTATTCACTGATACTCATCTCACAATTTGCTCTGTACTGTGTGTATTTTGTATTTCGCTAGCTGGCGAGGATGAACGTGAGACAGCCAAGTAAAAAGGGCTCCCGGAAGAACCTCTGTCCGGCCTGCTCATTGGGAGGAGTGCGCGCTGGGGTGCGGCCTCGGGAAGTTCGCGTCATTTGCAGGAAGGAGGAGCCTGGCCTCTCCTGTTCTGGGGTGGAACTGGGGATTCCATCTGTGAGGCAGGCAACCGGCTAGCAGGATTCTCGCTTTGCTGAGAGTCCCTGTTTTCCTTTTTTATTTTTTCTTTTCGCCCAGTGAATTTTATTTTTCTCACCCTTCAAGGTGTCTGCGAGCCTCATCTTTCACGGCCGTTTGACAAGAACCCGGCTTTTAGCTGAACCAAAAAGAAAGCCCTACAACAAATGGGGTCACTGTTACAGAGAGGTGCTCTTAGATGCCATGCATTTAATGAGCAAGAAGTTTAGTCTTGTGTAGGTTGGTCCACCCATGCATTTCCCGGAACCCCTAAAGGGGCTTATGGGTGTCACCTTAATCACCTTAAATTTCTCTGAGACGCCTTGAGATTTTACATCCCAGGGCCAGTTTTTCTCTGGGTCCAGGGGATCAACAGCCCCTTTATGCCTTGGGATGGGATTTCACAATATCCCCTTAGGTCCACCTCCCTGTGAATCTGTGAAGTGAGTGTGTGAGGTTCAGCTCATATCCAGCCAGGAAACCTGTTTACATTTACAATGATAGAAAATAGCATCAGCATAAACAGCCAACAATAGATTTAATAAGAACTTTTTTTTTTTAGATGGAGTTTCACTCTTGTTGCCCAGGCTGGAGTGCAGTGGCACGATCTCAGCTCACCGCAACCTCTGTCTTTCGGGTTCTAGCGATTCTCCTGCCTCAGCCTCTCGAGTAGCTGGGATTACAGGCATGCACCACCATGCCTGGCTAATTTTGTATTTTTAGTAGAAATGGGGTTTTACCATGTTGGCCAGGCTGGTCTCGAACTCCTGACCTCAAGTGATCCACCCGCCTCAGCCTCCCAAAGTGCTGGGATTACAGGCATGAGCCACCACTCCCTGCACATCCAATAGTTTATTATACAGTTATTAAAACCAAGTTCATTTAATTCATTCACTTAACAAATATTTTTTGTGCCCTGTTCCCAGATTCCCAAGCTGGCCCTGAAAGATAATGGTTTAAGAAAATGCCTGCCTCCCTCTGAGTAACTGATACTTGCTTTCCAGTGGGAAAGGTGGATAATAAACAAGTCAATAAGCTAAATAATTACAAACTATAGTAACTCTATAAAGAAAAGGGAGCTGTGATAAGAAATAGAAAAGAGAAAGCCTATTTTCCACAGGGGTCATCAGGGAAGGTCTCTCAGAGGAGGCACTGACTCTGAGACTTAAAAAAAAAAAGGAGGAACCAGCCATGCATAGCACAAGAAAGTCCTTGTGCACGCAGGGAACCAACAAGTTCCCGTGTGGCGGGCATGTCGTGAGTAACAGGAAAACTGTACGAGATGGAACTGAGGTGGGGGCAAGGAAGGAGTAGTCTTCCTGGTTCCTTTCCACCTCAGTAAGGAAGCATGATTTATGTTTGTTTATTTTCATGAGAATATATCACTGAAGAATAAGAAAAATATATTACATGCATGCAAAAAATACATTATCATTCATGGATAGAAAGAAATGTTGGAAAGGAATACTTCAAATATTCAAGAATGTAATGGGTTTATGAGTGTTCTTTTTGTTACTTCTTTTGGCCTATCTACAAGGGACATATGTAAAAAGAAAAAGACCCATAGTTTAAACACAATGACACTGTAGAAAACTTAACGGATGCCTGTGTGTAATATGGTTGGCAAACACAGATGACTCGGCATGTGAAGCACAGGCAAATCCTAATGGGGGCTGCTCACCCTCCAGAGAAGCGGACCTGTCATTGCTGCTCTCCCATTAAGATGTGAGGTCATGTGCACAGATCCTCAAAGATGACTCTTTAATGGGATGTGGGCACCATGATATGTAATACTCCTATTTTCATATTGTGGCTCATATGCCATTTGAAAGCTGGCAGAAATAAGCCCTTGAGAACTGAAATGGCATCTCCCTAGACCCCAGAAATATTGTCACAGGAAATATTTGGATTGTGTCAATCACTATTGAATTCCCCATTCCCTGTCTTCCAATCAGCCCTTGTTTAAAGCTTATTTTCTGTGCCAATCAAAGATTTCTTTCAGATAATCATAAAAACTCTTCTTTGGGAACTAACAAATGTACTCCTTGGGTTTCACTGTCTACACCTCCAGGTGAATGCTGGAAGACATGATGTTTATCCTAATGCTACTCACTTTACGGCTGTACTCAGATAAATGTGAATTTGGTTTCAATCTTCAAATACATTGTCTGAGATGAGTTGTGTAGACCACTGCTCCATGATTACATTCAGGGAGATTCAGAGGTTCGTGATTGTGTCTAAGCCAAAAATGGTGGCAGTATATGATACGAAATGAAAGTGAGTAAAAGATTACATAACGGAAAATATGAAAAGTGAATTGCTCCAGGGTGTGCCTTCAAGATTGTAGCCAACCAAATCTCCCAACAAGAGAAACTAAAAGCATATAGCCAAAATATTTTTAAGCTTTTTTTTTTTTTTTTTTTTTTTTTTTGGACAGAGTCTCGCTCTGTTGCCAGGCTGGAGTGCAATGGTGCGGTCTCAGCTCACTGCAACCTCTGCCTCCTGGGTTCAGGCAATTCTCCTGCCTCAGCCTCTCGAGTAGCTGGGACTACAGGCACACACCACCACACCCAGCTAGTTTTTGTATTTTTAGTAGAGACAGGGTTTCACCATGTTGGCCAGAATGGTCTCTATCTCCTGACCTTGTGATTCGCCTGCCTCGGCCTCCCAAAGTGCTAGGATTACAGGCGTGAGCCGCCGCGCCCGGCCTAAGCTACCTTTTTCAAGACATTGGAGAGCCCTAAGGGGAGGAGGCCATGAGCGACAAAGACCTCGGTATAAAGGAGCCCGGTTGGTGTCAGCTACTGTTTTGCACAACTTTTATCCATTAGGCACTTACCAGCTTAAGTGTGATGGGATGGGGGACTGTGAATCTCAGTAGAAATCCTAGCATAAAACAGAAGCAAGGTAGCATTCTCAGCAGCCTCTCAAGGACAAGGAAATAAAAATTGGAGTTCACGGTCATCAAGGTAGCTAGAACTTTAAAGACTAAGATCTCAGAGAAATGGGAAAAACAGAAATGAACTCAGAGATTCTTCTCAACTCAAGGCATTTGAGAATGCCTTATTTGCACAGTGAAAGAAGCAAAGAACCTGCAGAGAAACCTCATTAAAAGACTGAAAAGCTAAACATAGCTTTCAGCAGTCTCATAGTTTCGGGGAGATGAAAATTACAGTTAATGGTTGTCTTGATTTATGACAAGAGTGACACCATAGTACAGTGGCGGAAAGAATCATTCTTTGGATGTATGGTGCTAGATCAAATGAATATTCATGCAGACAAAAAATGATTCTTGAGACTTATCTAAAAGTTATACACAAAACTCTAAATTGCCTGCACTTCTATAAGTTACAGATATAATGATAATCCTTCTAGAAAGGAGTATAGGAGAATCTCTTTACGACACTGGGTCAGGAAAATATTTTCTAATTAGTTCATGGAAAGTAAAAACCTTCAAGGAAAAAATCAATTTAGCTACATTAAATTGGAGAGTTTTACTTAACAAACAAACACCAATAATTAGCTTGACTATGGTCATTTCACAACGCACATGAATATCAAAATATCACACTGCACACACAAAAAATATCAGTTTTTGTTTGTCGATAATACCTCAATATAACTGTTGGAACAAAAATACCAGTAGGAAAAGGCAAGCTGTAGAAACACTATAAATATATTTTTTAAAAAGAGGAGATTCAACAGAAATGCTGGGAAATTTTGGAACAAGCATTTCCTACAAAGAAAAAAAAACACATCCAAATGATCACTGAAAGTCAGTATAGCAGTTAGTTAATTCTGGGTGTGGTGGTGACTTACAGCGTTGAAAAGGGGTCTTTCTTGGGGGCTAGTAGTATAGTAAGTCTTAATTTTGATGGTGGTTATACAAGCATGTTAACTGTAAAAAAATTGTTGAGTTCTACACCTATGATTTGTGCCTTTTTCTTTATATCAACTGTATATATAATTCCATTTAAAATCATTTATTTAAATTTTACTTTACAAAAGAGTAGGAACACTTCCACTTTCAATCAGTATGGAGTAATGAGAGCAGGTTTTACCCACCCACCTGATACAGACAAAAAAAAAAAAAAAAAAAAGCCTAGAAATAAAAATATTTAAAACAATAGATTTTAAGACATTGGACATTAGCCAACAAGGAACGCTGATCCCTGAGGGATGGAAGACAAACTAGATGGATACTACAATGCTTCTAGTTCACGACCTCAAGAGAGTATTCTTGTGGTACAGGGAAAAAGAAAGCTCTTTGATTTGAGGACTCTGAGAGACCAGCAGACCAGAATCAAGAGGACATCATACTGAAGAAGAGAGAGAGCAGCACTCTCTTGAGAGAGAGAAAGAACTCCCACATTCTTCAGGGGAGCCTCAATCAACATGAAACAGAATTTCGGTCAGCAGAGGAATGTGAAGAACTCCCTGAAGCCAGAGGAAAGAAATATTTGAAATAATTTGTGATAACCGTATTCAGGGCCAAGTGTAGTTGTTGTTCTCGCCAGCAAGAACAGAAAGCCTCATGCTTCATGGAGTATTACACAGAGTGCAGAATGGATCTCACTCAAGAAGGGACGAATCATTAGACCTACAATGAGCACTGTTCAAGTTGCAACTAAAACATTGTAAAAGTAAGTTCTAAAACTGACAAACTATTTTCATAAAATATAATGGCATCCCAGAACAAAAGCCAGGATTATTTCTAGTAATGCCAAAAAACAAAAACAAAAAACCCTCACCCAACTAGGTAAACTGTACAGTGTCTGGCATCTGATCCAGATTTATTAGGCATGGAAATAAGCACACAAATATGACCATAATAAAGAGGAAAACCAATCAGTCAGAAACAAAAGAGAACTGACACAGACGTTAGAATTATTAGACAAGTACATGAATGAAGTTGTTATAACTGCATTTCATATGTTCCAAGAGGTAAATAAAGCTATTTCCTCTCTTTCCCTCTCTCCCTCACATAAACACTGACACGCTCACACACATAGAGATAGAAATGCTCCTCAACTTACAACAGAGTTATGTCCAGATAAACTCAACATAAGTTATAAGTAAAAAATGCATTTAATACACCCAGTCTATGGAACATCATAGCTTAGGTAAGTCTACTTCATACATACTCATAACACTTTAGCCTTCAGTTGGGCAAGATTATCTCACACAAAGCCTATCTTATAATATAGTGTTCAATATCTCATGTAATTTATTGAGTACCACACGGAAAGTGGAAAACTGTATTGTTGTATGAGTATTCAAAGTATGATTTCTACTGCATAAATATTGCTTTTGCACCACAGTTCAGTTAAAAAAAATCCTAAGTTGAAACATTGTAAGTCCGAAACTATCTGCATATGTACGTGTATTTGTATATACTTCCATGCATATATGTCAAAATCTACATATCTACATATGTGATGAATAGATACAAGTGTTTTAACATGTAGAAAATCGTATCTCTCCCAATTAAAACTTCTAGAGATAAAAACCACAATGTCTGAGATGGAAAATACACTGGGGAGGAATAACAACAGACTAAGCATCACAGAATAAGAACTGTGAACATAAAACTGTAACAGTAGAATGAAATTATCCAAAATGAAACAAAGAAAAAAAAAGAGAAAACAGAAAAATGAGAAGAGCATCAGTGAGCTGCAAAACAATCCCAGTCACCTAATATTTGAGTAACTGAAGTTCCAAAAGGAGAAGATGAAGAGGGGGTGACAGAAAAAAATAGATTTGAGGATATAGTGACTAAATTTTTTTTCACCTAGTTTTATCAAAACTAGAGATCCAAGAGGCTCCATGAACCCAACCCAAAGCACAAGAAGCATGAAGAAAAATACACAAAAGCACATCATAATCAAATCAGCCAAACCCGGGGATAAAATATTAACAGCAGTCAGAGAAAAGAAGTATTTGATACAGAGTAACAAAATAATGATGAGAACCATTTCTTGTCAGAAACAAGACAAGCAAGAGGAGAGTCGGATAGCATATTTTTAAAACTGAAAAAAAAATGGTTTGTATATTAGACAATTGTCTATCCGCATAAAAATATTTTAAAAGTAAAGGCAAAATAAAGATTCCTTTACACAAAAGTTCGATAAAAGAATTTATCCGCAACAGACCCACACTACAAGGAATATTAATAGAACTCCTTTAGGCAAAAATAAAATGATTTCAGAAGGAAAAATGGATGTCCACAAAGAAATAAACAATACTAGAAATGATAATTTCATGGATAAGTACCTAAGATTTTTTTTCTCATTTCTCATTATAAATCTCTTTAAAAGATAATTGACTATTGCAACAAATACAAAAACAATGTAATGTGAGTTTTATGTAAAAGTATGGCAACAATTGCAAAAGGTTTAGGGGAAGAAATAGAAGTACACTATTTTAGTTTCTTATACTTAAGCAAAGTAGTTTAAATCACTTTAAAGTATACTGTGATTGTCCTTTGCCACACCTATAACTGTAGATCATCATATTAAGTGAAATAACTCAGAAATGGAGAGTCAAATATGGCATGTTCTCATTTACAGGTGGGAGCTAAAAAATGTGTGCACATGGACATACAGAGTGAAAAAATGGACACTGGGGAATCCAAAGGGAAGGGAGGCTGGGAGGGGAATGAGGGATGAGAAATTACTTAATGGGTATAATGTGCACTATTCAAGTAATGGCTACAGTAAAAGCCCACACTTTGCCACACTGGGCAATATACCTATGTAACAAAACTGCACTTATACCCCTTAAATCTATTGAAAAAAACTACACTGTGATAAGTTACAGTTGTGTAATTTAAACTCTTAAGAATGCATCAAAATAACAAAACAAAGATTTAATCAGCAAACATAGAATATAAAATGAGATCATAACAATATTCAATTAATCCAAAAGAAGGCAGAAGAGGAAAAGAGGAAGAAAGAACATTTGAGGAAACTATAATATAAATAGTAAGATGATAGATTTAATTCTAAACATATCAGTAATTATATTACATGTAAATGTAAAAATACTCCCACTAAAAGGGCAGATATTTTTATTTTGAATATAAAGGAAGGCTCAACTATGAAACCCACTTTAGTATAAAGAAACATATAGGTTAACATTAAAATAATGGAAAAAATTCCTGCTAACACTGAACCAAGGAAAAGTAAAATTGATACATTAATATCTCATGAAGTAAATTTTACAGCAAAGAATATCATCACAGATAAAAAAGTTTATTTCAAAATGATAAAATAGTCAATGCATTGAGAGGCTATAATAACCTTCAATATTTACGCTCCTATTAACAGAACTTGAAAATATATGAAGCAAAAGCTGATAGAACTGCTAGAAGTAGACAAAACCACAATTATAATCAGAGATTTCAGTATTCCTCCCCAAAACTGATAGGCCTAATGGAAAAATCTGTGAGAATATAATATACTTGAACAACACTAACAATGAATCTGACCTAATTGACCTTCATAGAATAGTCCACCAAAGAAGAGCAGAATACACAGTTTTTTCAACTGCACATTGAATAATCATCAAGTTAAACCACATCCTGTGCAACCTAGAACTTCAAGTAATACATATATATATATATATATATAATCTGTGACCTTGGGGGAAAAAAAACAAGTTTCAGTCAATATAAAAGCATTTCAGTAATACAAAATATATGTTGTGACCACACAGGAATTAAAAATTGTAATCAATAATAGAGAGATTTCCGTAAAATTTTCAAATTTTTCAGAAATTAAATATGCAGTTTTAGATTTCTATGGGTCAAAGAAGACATTAAAAGGAAAATCAGGAAGAATTTTGAAATGAATGAAAATCTTAATACAATATCAAAATCTGCAGGATGTCAATGACCCAGAATTTGGGAGGGGGAAGTTTAAATGCCTGTATCAGAAAAGAAGAAAAGCTCTTCGATGACTTCAGCTTCCATCTTAAGAAACTAGAAAAAAACAGATAAAACTCAAAGGAAGCAGAAGAAAGAATATGTTTTTTAAAAGAGCTCAGAGTAGATGTCAATGAAATGGAAAATAGAAAAAAAAAGAGGGAAATTAATCTGAAAGCTTGTTTTTAAAGCATATAAAAAGCATTGATAAATACCTTTCACACTGATCAAGAAAAAAAGGCACACAAATTCATAATACCAGGGAGCAGAGAGATGGCATCACTACACATTCTAAAGACGCTAAAATGCTGCTAACAATATTACGAACAGTTATGTAGCAGTAAATTTGAAAACATACATAGAAAAATCTTGAAAAACAAAACTATTGAAGCTCAAGTTAAGAACAAAGAGCTAACTTCAACAGCCCTATATCTAATAAGGAAATTTGCATTATTAGTTTAAAAAGTTCTTTAAAGAAAATTCCAGTTCCAAATGGTTTCACCGTTGAATTCTACCAAATATTTAAGAAAGACACAATACTAATTTTACAAATTTACTTTAAAACATTGAAAAAAGAAACTATGAGGCCAACATGGCCAGAATACAAAAAACCAGACAAAACTTTACAAGAAAATAAACCTAAGGACTGATATCCTTCATGAACATAAACATAACAATTCTAAATAAAATTTTAGCAAACTGAATCTAACAGTGTAAAAAAATCATAATACCTCCAGATCCAGTGTTGCTCATCTTAGGATTGCCTAGTTGGTTTAAAATTTATCTATTCATCAATTATTTACTTCATATTAGCAAACTTAAAATGCAAAGTCATAAGATAATCTCACTAGATGTTAAAAAGCATTTGGCAAAATTCAGCATTCATTCCTGATTAAAATATAAATAAATAAACTTCTAACCAAACTAATCATCAAGGAAGATCCTTGCAATCTGTAAGAGGCATCTACTGAAAAACCAGTAGTTGGCATCGTTCTTAGTGGTAAAGTCTGAATGCTTTCCCCATGAAATCAAGAACAAGACAAAAATGCCTGTTCAGATCACTTGTATTCAACATTGTACTGGAAGTTCTAGCCAGTGCAATAAGGCAATTAAAAGAAATAAAAGGCACCCAGATGGAATGGGATTAGGAAAACTGCCTTTATTTATACACCATATAGAGAGTGGAAAAACTCCATGTAGGAAACCCAATCAACTCTATCATAAACCTACTGGAACTGCTTAAAACACTTGCAGGGTCCAAGCACAAGATTCAGCAAAATCAAACTACAAAAATCCTTTCAAAGAACAATCAGACATCCAAATTGAAATTCAAAGATGCTACATACTTCCAAAGAACAGTCAGACTTCCAAATTGAAATTCCATTTATAATGCATCAAAAATATAAAATACTTAGGGATAAATAATAAAAATGGGAAAGACCTACATTGAAAACTGTAAGATTTTGCTGGGAAAACTATAAATAAAGAGATCTATCATGTTCGTAGATGAGAACTCTCAATATTGTTAACATGTTGATTTTTCCCAAATCAATTTACGATTCAATGAAATCCCAATCAAAATCCATGAAGACACTTTAAATAGAAATTGACAAACTGATTTTAAAATTTATATGGAAAGGCAAAAGACCTAGAATAGCCACAACAATGTTGGAAAAAAAAGAACAAAATTAGCACTAATCAAAATCATAACATGCTTTTTATATAAAACACAACTAAAGAGAATAAAAATGCAAGCCACAGACTGGGTGAAAACATTTGCAATCATAAATTTGACAAGAAGTTTGTATCTAGAATATAAAGAATTCTCAAAGTTCAAGAAGAAAAAAAATGACATGAGTGAAAAATGGGAGGAAAATTTGAACAGGTGCTTCAGCAACATAGATATATGGAAAGCAGGCACACAAATAGGTATTCTGCACCATTAACCATTAGAAAAATAAGAGATTACTACATATAGAGATTACTACATAGAGAGAGATTACTACACATCTATTTAAATAGCTAAATTAAAAAGACGAATGGGGTCGGGCACAGTGTCTCATGCCTGTAATCCCGACACTTTGGGAGGCCGAGGCAGGTGGATCACCTAAGGTCAGGAGTTCGAGACCAGCCTGGCCAACATGGCGAAACCCTGTCTCTACTAAAAATACAAAAATTAGTGGGGCATTGTGGTGGGCGCCTGCAATCCCAGCTACTCGGGAAGCTGAGACAGGAGAAGTGCTTGAATCCAGGAGGCGGAAGTTGCAGTGAGCCCAGATCATGCCACTGTACTTCACCCTGGGCCACAGAGTGAGACTCCATCTCAAAAATAAATAAATAAATAAAAAGACTAATGTCAGGAATGTGAAAGAAACACTCCACAACGACTTTGGAATGCAAGTACTTTGGCAATTTCTTCGAGTTAAACATATGCCTAACATATGATCCAACCATCCTAGGCATTTGCCCAAAATAAATGAAAAGGTATATCCATAGAAGCCAGCACATGGATTTTCACTGCAGCCTTATTTGTGGATAGCCCCAAATTGGAAGCCAGCCAAGTGTCCCTTAACAGGTTAATGGATGCACAGAGAGTGGTATCTTCATACAAGGAATACTAATCAACAATAAACAAAATATTATTCAATATTTTAATATTGAATAACATTTTATTAAATATTAGGAATAAAATGGATGAAGTGTAAAATAGCCACGCTGAGTAAAAGAATCCAGGCTGGGTGCAGTGGTTCACCCCTGTAATCCCAGTGCTTTGGGAAGTCAAGGCAGGAGGATGGCTTGAGGCTAGGAGTTTGAGACCAGCCTCAGCAACATAGTGAGACTCTGCCTCTACAAAAAAATTCAAAATTAGCCGGCTGTGGTGGCACACACCTGCAATCCAAGCTACTCGGGAGGCTGAGGTGGGTGGATCACTTGAGCCCAGGAGTTCAAGACTGCAGTGAGCTGTGATTGCACCACTGCACTCCAGCCTGGGCAACACAGCAAGATCCTGTCTAAAAAAAAAAAATCCAGACCAAAAAAATAGTACGCATTCTATGATTTCTTTAAATGAAGTTTGAGAAAAATGCAACCTCATTTATTGTCACAGGAGGCAGAGGAGGGGTTGTCTGAGGAGGGTGGTATGGAGGGGTGTGAGGGAGGGATTACAGATCAAGGTGAAAAATCTCTCTGACCCCGTCTCTACTAAAAATACAAAAATTAGCCAGACGTGGTGGCACATGCCTGTAATCTCAGCTACTAGGGAGGCCGAGGCAGGTGAATCGCTTGAACCCAGGAAGCGGAGGTTGCCATGAGCCGAGATCGCACCATTGCACCCCAGCCTGGGCAACAAGAGAAAAACTCCATCTCAAAAAACAAACAAAAAAAATCTTTCTGAGAAGATGGATGGGCTCATTGTCTTGATTGAAGGGAGTTTTTCACAGGTGCATACATATAGCTAAACTTAGGAAACTGCACACTTCCAGTGTGCACAGTTTAGTGTATGTTAATTATACTTCAATAAAGCTGCTAAAAAATACTTGTCCACAAGTTATTTGCCACTTTTTCTGTTAACAAACAAAGAAACAAACAAACCAGATGTAACAGAAAAGTATTTGCAAATAGCTGTGAGTCACCAATGTTGTGGTTCCCCAAACTTTGGAAATCTTCTTTTATATTTCTTTTGTTGGTGGGAGAGGAAGCTTATTTGTTTCCTTCCTGGGCCCTGGAATTAAAATATGTTGTTGTCTGTGGAAGATACATGAACTCATTACTACCAAATTTAGCAGCCATCATCAATAACATCTCTGAAATCACAGTTTTCTCTGCTAATTGTATGATCTTCAATACTCATTAAAATAAATTTCTATTTTTTCACAGTCTACTCTATTTCCTAAAAATCATCTTTGTATTACCAGTTTGATGTTCTTTGTGGAACACAGTCAGAGCTTAATGTCCATAGTGAAGTGCCTGTCTCCATCTCATTTACCTTCCTCTCTTACCTCACACTTGCTGTATTTTCTCTAAATATGGTGGTAATTTCAAAAAACATGGGTTTGCTTCTTAATTTTCACTTCTTAATATTCCGGTGGATGGCCAGATGTGGTGGCTCAAGCCTGTAATCCCAACACTTTGGGAGGCTGAGGCAGGCGGATATCTGAGGTCATGAGTTCGAGACCAGCCTGGCCAACATGGTGAAACCCTGTCTCCACTAAAAATACAAAAATTAGCCAGGCATGGTGGTGAGCGCATGTAATCTCAGCTACTAGGGAGGCTGAGGCAGGAGTATCACTTGAACCTGGGAGGCAGAGGTTGCAATGAACTGAGACCAAGACATTGCACGCCAGCCTGGGCAAAAGAGTGAAACTCCGCCTCAAAAAAAAAAAAAAAAAAAAAATTCCAGTGGAGATTGTACCTGATTGTTTATTAAGCCTTAATGTTACCTCTGTGCTTCTAAAATTCTATCTAAGGATGATCTAGGCTGCCTTGCTAGTAGAGTCCTAATTTTTGTCTCCAAGTGAACGTCAGGTGCATGAGGTTTAAAAGGTAAAAAGCAGGGAAGGCATTGGTCTCCAGTGGCAGGTGCAGAAATGCATGTGGGCCTTGGTGGATGGTGAGCACGAAGCGGTGCCAGTTTCCTGACTTCCTCCTGGGCATCAGCCACTTGGGTGCCAACATAATTTGCAAGATTTATAGCAGCCTTTCTGACTTTGCCGGCTCAGTCCTTCCTTTGTTGAGTCAACCTTTAATTCTCTACATGAAACAATCCCTGCTAAAAGCATCTAGTGACTTCAGATTTATTGGCTAAATCAGTTAGTGTTTTCATATTTGGTTGGTTGGTTTTGTCTTTTAAGCTACTAAACTTTGTGGAATCTCTTAAATTGTGGTAAAATATACATAACATAAAAATTTACACTCTTAATCATTGGTAGGTGTACAGCACATTCGCACTGTTGTGCAATTGATCTTCAGAACTATTTTCACCTTTTGGCAAAACCAAACGCTATTCCTATTTCCCCTGCCCCCAGCAAGCACCATTCTCCTTTTTGTCTCTATGTATTTGACCATTGTAGGTACCTGGTATAAGAAGAATTCTACAGTATTTGTCTTTTGTGAATGGTGTATTTCACTTAGCATGATATTTGAACCAGTTGTATTTTGTCATATTTAATATATGGAACCTTGGCCTGAAGAATAAAGCAAGTGTTTGATTTTGTTGATATAAAATAGATTCCTTTCCTAGAATTCTAAGTAGTTCTACCCATGCAAAAAAAATTCACATGCTTTGTTTCTTACTTCTTTTGCAGTTTTCTACTACCCTGATAGACAGTGCATCCAAGGGGCTGATGATAGCTAAGGATAATATGCCAGAGAACCTCTGCCTACTGGCAAGCCCCAGGAGACCTGGAGAGGTCCTTGTTGTGTTAAGTCACTGAAATCAGACACTCTCACCCATGCTGAGCGTTATCTAGACATAATTTCTCTCTAAATTCTATTACTGGCCTTTGGCTGCCGACAAATGAGTTAATTCACATCCACGTCAATAACTCAGTCACACTAAAATTGAATCAATGAATGTAATGAGGACTCCAAGTATGCTGTAATTTGGCAACGATGGTACTCATAGTGAGGTGGTGAAATTAATCACTGGGTGTCATAAATGAAATGTGCTGGTTCATGAAGAATCCAGCACAATTTCCCTGGCTGGGATGAGAGTTGGCAGTCGTGGGTTTTCTTGGACAGCGTCGGGCCCATACACTCTGAGGGGAGCCTGAGTGCGCTACCGTGAAAAGATGCGAGTGCGAAGAATGTTTTCCATCACCTGGAGATTCAGGGTCAAATGAGTCAGTGTTCTGTTTTGGCTGCCCAGGTTTTGGGGGGGGTGCTAAATGTCTTTACGAGCCTAGGAAACCTGTGGTCCCCCAACTATCCAGAACAATGGAGGAAAATTCGAAATGAAAATACCTCGGGCAAACTTGAAACCTCATCCATGAAAAACTAACAACTTGTTCTGCACGTGACTCTTCTGAGTTTGGTTTTCTGGTTTACAAAACCACAGCGGATCAGAAATAGCAAATTACAAGATGAAACAGAGCAAAGTATACAGGAAATGACAATGGGCAATAAGAAAACTCTGGAAAATAATGCAAACACAGCAGGCACGGGACCTCCAAAAACATCTCCGTTTGGGCCATTAAATGTAGGAGCAAATAGCTCTACAGAATGCAGCAGGTCTTATGTGTATCTACAAATTTCACCACACTGTCAAGAAACATGTTCATAATTACAATGTTCAGATGCCCTGAGGAGATTGATAATCCTTGTAGTTGATGAAGTCAAGGAATACAGTAATATGTCTAAGCACAGTTCTATCTCCCTCACATATTAGCGGTCTCATACGTGGTTTTGTTTTGTTTTGTTGGAGACAGAGTCTCACTCTGTGCCCAGGCTGGAGTGCAGTGGCGCGATCTCGGCTCACTGCAAGCTCCACCTCCCGGGTTCACGCCATTCTCCTGCCTCAGCCTCCCAAGTAGCTGGGACTACAGGCGCCCGCCACCATGCCCAGCTAATTTTTTGTATTTTCAGTAGAGATGGGGTTTCACCGTGTTAGCCAGGATGGTCTCAATCTCCTGACCTCGTGATCCCCCCGCCTCGGCCTCCCGGAGTGCTGGGATTACAGGCGTGAGCCACCGCGCCCGGCCGATACGTGGTTCTTAATATGTAACAGGCATTGTTATCTAGCATTTGACGGTGCTCATTTCAGACAAAGAAAATGAGGCTCAGAGAAATTAACTAACTTTCTTAAATCACAGAGCCACTAAGTAATGAAGTGTGAATTCAAACCCCAGCAGCCGAGCCCCAGCCCTGCTTTTAAGTACCACAACACATAGCTCACTTGTGACACTTCCAGATAGCCAAAAGCTTTATTCTATTGGAAACATATCCTACTGCCCTCTAGAATAAAATTATTGGAAATATGTGATATATCTTTAAAAGGAAACTGACTAATGTAACTCTTTGGAGCCTGGGGGAGCCTGTGCTGTTCTCATTAAGCATGGTTATTAGTGAGTTGATTTCAAAGTTTATTAAATGAGTAAGTGTGGGAAACAAATTAGGAAAGAAACTATTCAGAGGAATAAAAATGACAGAAACACAAGTTTTAAAGTTATAATGTCCTCATGTTACAAAGCATGCGTCTGTGTGCTGATACAGGCCCATATATATTGAATTCCTACAGACTGATGGTTTTGCAAGCACATTAGATCTCTTTTGGAAAGAATAAACACACATATTTGATAAAGAAGTTTGGTAGTAGGAAAATAGATTGGGCTGTTGAGTGTAGGTGATTGTCATGTTCTGTGGTATAAAGATAACCAGCTATGGAGTAGAGGGCTGGATTTGATTGCTGTCTCTACTATTTGTAAGCTCTTTGACCTTGTGCAAGTTAACTCCTTGTATCTTTCATTTTCTTATCTGCAAGACTGGGAAAATAGTAATATGTGCTTGCCAAGTTGTGAGGGAGGATTAAATGCATTAGTCTTCATGTATTTCTTAAGACGTGGTACTAGATCAGGGGTTCACCAGCTCTTTTCTGTAAAAGGTGAGACTCTGAAATATTTTCAACATTGTTGGCTACCAGGACAGAACTGCAGCCACTGAGTTACTGAATTCTTTTCTTTTCATGGGAAAATAGCCATACAAAATACAGAAATGAATAGGCACAGTTGTGTCACAAAATGCAGAAATCAATGGGCACAGTTGTGTCACAAAATGCAGAAATGAACGGGCACAGTTGTGTTACAATGAATCTTCATTTACAAAAACAAGCAGTGGGGCAGATTTGACCTCAGGACTGTGGTTTGCTGACTGCTTCACAAGATAAATGTGGGTTATATCATCAAAGGATTTCGATGAGAAGTTAGTGGCATACTATATGAGAAGTGTGTGGTACAGTATCTTGCCTGTGAAAGGTGTTCAGCGAATGATAGTTATGATGATAAGGCAGATATTTTATATGTAACCTAGAAAATTACATACGGCTTTCAGATCTTCAGACCCTCTGTTCTTGCTTCTTAATTTTCATCAAGGAAGGTCAAGAGGTAAGGTTAACTTAGCTAAGAAGCAACTACGTGCAGGAATAAAGGTAAGGAAAATGACAGAATTTGGTTACAGTTCCAAGATTCCTAGTTCAAAATAGAATAGGAAGAAAGGCTGATTTTCTCCTGATGTGGCCTTCCCTGACCTTGCAGTATCTCCGCAGAAGGCTGTAGACTCTTTCTCCTTTAGAAAACATTAAAGGTGACTACCTTACATTAGTAACAGGTGTATTAATGGGGGTGCTGATGGCAGGCAGGGAACAGGCTGAATGACATGAATTCTTCCCTTCATAAATGGGCATCTTTCCATGAAAACACAATATCATTTGTTGAATGTCAACTAGACTAGAATTTCAGACCTGGAAACATTTGCCTTGAAGCATCAAAATAACTGAATACTGTAATGGCTCAGCACCTGGCTTAAAGTTATAATACCAGGATTTACATTATTCTTAGCCACAGGCATATTTTCCACCAGCTTTTAACAACCCACCTCCTTTTCCCCTTCCCTCCCACACAATAACTGGGATGACTTGTCTAGATCTTAGGCAACAATTCTCTTAGCACATCAGCTCCTGGAAACAAATGCACTTAACCAGAAAAATAGGGACATCAACCAGCAAAGATGCATCCTCATTTAATAGAGCTTGAAATTACTATAATCTGTAAAGTACAGCGAGAAGAAGAAGTTTCACCTGCCTGCACATCTGTCGTTGACTCTCCATCTGACTTGGAGGGACTCTGAGGGACCAACCTGAGCCTGAGAAGAGGCAAGATTCCCCTTCAAGGACACACTGGGAACTTACGGACCTCTTTCTCCATGGTGCAGAGCGCACAGGTAATTACATAATTGTCTGTTCAATGACTTTACTCAATAGTCACAATCTCAAATTCCATAAGCCACTAGAGAAATGGCATCAATGAATGAAGCAGGTCATTTTAGGGACTTCAGTTAACGGAAAGGGGTGTGTCCCAACAAAGACTCATACAGTCAACTGTCTCCATGCTGGCATGCCCCACTGTTAATTGATTTCCCACATTTTCAAGGCAGCAGGAAATGTCATTTTTAATACTTTCATTTTTGGCTTTACAGAATTACTGCAAAGATAGTACAGAGTTCCTGTAAACCCAATGGGGATACCCAGTGCCCCTATTATTGACATCTTACATTAGTATGGTATATTATTATTATATATTAGTATAGTATTATACATTAGTATAGTGTTATACATATGCATAGTATGTGTGACATACATTATTCATTACTATGCGTGTTACTAATAATTATTATATATTAGTATGTATAATAATACATACTAATAATACATATTGTATAGTATTATACATTGGTATTAGTATTAGCAATAATTACTATATGTTAGTATGGTATATTATTAGTATGGTGTGTTTGTTATTATTAACTAAAGCTCATATTTTAACCAAAAGTATAAATGGTAAATGTTCTGGTATTTAAATATTGATCACTGTGATAGGCAGAATAATTGATTCCCTCAAAGATGCCCCCAATACATAGGCAGAATAATTGTTCTCCAAACATTTCAAAGATGTTCTAATCTTTGGAACCTATGAATAGGCTACCTTACGTGGCAAAAGAGACTGTGAAGATGTGACTGAGATGAGAGTTAATCTAATGGAGAGACTGGGAGCTTGTCCTGGACTATCCTGGCAGACCCATTGGAATCACACATATCCTTATTAGAAGGAGGAAGGAGGGTCAGAGTGAGAGGATCTGTGATAAAGGCAGCAGAGATAGGAGTGATGTGGACATGAGCAAAGGAACACTGGAAGCTTCTGGACGTGGAAAACAGCCAGGAGATAGATTCTACCTGAGAGCCTCAGAAGAAACTGAGACTTGAAGACACCTTTAAGGGATAATGATGTTGATAATCCTTTTGTTAGTCCAAAATTATCTTTGTTCAGATTTCAATTCATGAGGTACATATCCCAGGGGCCCAACCCACACAAAAGAAAAGCTTCATAGTTAAAGTCTTATTAAGAGAAATCAAAATAGGCCAGTGAGGATTTTTCTTTAAACCCTTGAAATTGAAAAGACTGACAATGCACTCTGAAATGGTGCTCTCTCTGCTTGCATCATTTTCAAAAGCATAGTCACCCCATCTGCAGTGATACTTCACCTGCAAATCCAGTAAGACCCATTTTAGATTTCTGAACTGGAGGGTAATACATGTGTGTTGTTGTAAGACTATGCTAGTGGTAATTTGTTGCAGCAGCGAAAGGAGCTAATACAGGTTATCAACTCAATGAGAAAGAAATAATCTGTTCCATCAAACACAGACTCATCTTCTAGGCCCCCATCGTGCAGAGGGCGCATGTCCGCTGTGTGACATTAGTCTCAAAGGGGATTGAGACTGTGCCCCCTCTGCATCTCAGACCTTAAAACAGCACCTGACATGGAGAAAAGACTCATTATATATGGATTAAAGTAATGCTTTTTAGCCCTTGGAAAACTGCTACATCAATGGTTGTCTTTGTACAAGGAATGATGTGCATTCTTTATTCTTCTTCGGCAAGAAGTGTGAGAAATATCAACTCTATTTATCTCTGTCCACTTAGGGCTCCTGAAGTACTCATCCTTATTTCCAAGCAACTTTAAGTATGTCTTTGGTTTCTTATTATGGAACAAAATGAGATACATACTTAACGGTTTGCAGATGAAGTATCATTGCAGATGGGGTGACTATGCTTTTGAAAATTATGCAAGCAGAGACAGCACCATTTCAGAGTGCATTGTCAGTCTTTCACTTTCAAGGGTCTAAAGAAAAAAATCTCATTGGCCTATTTTGATTTCTCTTAATAAGACTTTAATTGTGAAGCTTTTCTTTTGTTTGGGTTGGGCCCCTGGGATACGTGCCTCATGAATTGAAATCTGAACAAAGATAATGTTGGGCTAACAAGAGAATCATCAACATCATTATTCTTTAAAACTTTGCAAAGGCCACTGCGTTTGCACCATTAGACTTCAGTTTTCCTTTGCAAAGAGAAATCAGAGGTGATATGAGAAGACCACACACGCGCGCACACACACACACACACATAAAGCACAGAAATGGGAATCTCAGAATCAATACATTATTTTTTTCCAGAGAGGTTCTGATAGGAGAAAGGGCTTTTCTGCATCTCTTTCCCTACATCTTGCCCCTCCTGCCTGCCCTTGTCCTTTCCCCCTGCACAAACACACTGTAGGCCTAGCCATTGGACACCACTGCCTGTGTTTTCCCTGTTTCCTCTTTGACACCTGAACCCTGGCAAGGAAGGCGTAGCCTATGCCATCCTGGGTAATTATAGTTTGAACGTTTTCCCCCCTAAGTCTCATGTTGAAATGGGAGCCCCAGTGTTGGAGGTGGGGTCTGGAGGGAGGTGTTTGGATCGTGGTGGCAGATCCCTCATGAATGGCTTAGCACCATTCCCTTGGCGATGAGTGAGTTCACAGAAGAGCTGATTGTTGAAAACAGCCTGGTCTCCTCTCACTCTCTCACTGCCTCGCTCCTTCTCTCTCTTGCTCCCACCCTCCCTGTGTGATGCCCTGGCTCCCCTTAGCCTTCCGCCATGATTGTAAGCTTCCTGAGGTCCTCATCAGAAGCAAATACTGGCACTATACTTTGTGTACAGCCTGCAAAACTGTGAGGCAAATAAACATCTTTTCGTTATAGATTATCCAGTCTCAGATATTCCTTTTTAGTAATGTAAAAATGGCTTAACACACTAAGTCTGTTTTGAGCACATTCCATGAGGTCTGCTCACAGGTGATTGTCTCCTCCACACACCCCGTGTTCTGTGCTGTTGCTGTTGGTGCATGCCTCTCATGATGTCACTGCCGTGGACACAGCCTGCCCTCCCCTCCCCAGAATTATATTTCTATGGACCTTGCTCTTCCTACATATTCCAGAAGCAACTCAGTTGGGGTGTGGCCAAGAAAGGAGACAATCACAGAAATGATTTCTCTCTTCTGCCTCCTTCAGGAAAATCTGGACTCCAAAATCTGGTTCTACTGATACATGGCTGTGGCCAAAGTCTTTCCACGCCTCCAAGGCCTCCATTTTTTAATCTTCATAAGAGGGAACAATCCAATCTGCCTATCAGTATTGTGAGTGTATGATGGCTCCCCTGAAGTCCTGCAATTTCTTGACTGCGGGTTCCCAGGAAATGGCAGATGTGACTGGTAATGATTCATTCATTGTTTCATTAATCAAGCCAGCTTCCACTGATGATCTACTGGGTGCAGGACTCTGGCATGGCAGGCTGTGCATTCTGGCCACACTCAGTTCAAATTTCAGCCCTGTTTTTTGCTACCTGGGTGAGCTGGGCTGAATTACAGATCCTTTGCACTTCAGTTTTCTCCTCTCTAAAATAAGCGCTACAGTGGCATCGCCCTCAGAATTGTTTTGTAAGGAAATCAATGAGTGTTTTGCATAACGTGTGCAAGACACATAATTGGCCCTAGAAAATTTTAAGTAATAATAATGCTACTATTACATTTATAGAATGGCTCAGACAGTGTGACTCCCAAGCTGTGTGTTAACCACTGTAATTATTGCTAGTAATGATGTTATTTTAAACTTGTTTAATTATTCCTATATGTACACAGTAGGGCCCCCTTATTTGGGGCTTAGCTTTCATTGATTTTAGTTACCACAGTTCAAAAATAGTAAGGTATTTTGAGATAGAGAGAAGCCACATGCATAAAACTTGTGTTACAGTATATTGTTAAAATTGTTCTATTTTACTATTAATTGTTAGTGCTAGTCTGTTATTGTGCTTAATTTATACTTTTACAATTTTAATTTTTTGTAGAGATAGGGTCTCACTATGTTGCCCAGGTTGGTCTCGAACTCCTGGCCTCAAGCAATTTTCTTGCCTCTGCCTCCCAAAGCACTGGAATCACAGACAAGAGCCACCATATCCAACTTCCTAATTTATAAATTAAGCTTTATCATAGTTATATACGTATAGAAAAAAACATACTATATGTAAGGTTTATACTATCTGCAGTTTCACACATACACTGAGGGTCTTGGGCTGTATCTTCTGCAGATAATGGAGAATAACTGTATCCCCATACATGTACCTCTATGTGAATATACACATTTAGATGCAGGAGTGGGTGTAGGTGGATATAGGTACGGGGTATACATAGACAGACACAGAGATGTATTTTTCCTCTTTAAAGAGCAAGGACTTTGGAGAAAACAGAACAAACAAACTGGAACATAGATTTAAGGAAATTGCCCAGAACACAGAGAGACAAAGCCCTGAAAAATATTCCACAGAAGTTAAGAGACATGAAGGATAAAATAGGCAGGTGTTCCATAAGGAGAGAGAAGAAGGACGAAGAGACGCAGCATTTGAAGAGCTTAATCTAAGCATGATCTGAAGTTCATTTTTTTAAAATGCACCTTCAGATTCAAGAATTTACATCAAAACCCCAAGCAGAATTTTTCTAAGCCCGTGTCTAGATAGCACTTGGTGAGTAAATTCAAGCAAGCTTTAAAAATATAAAATAGTGGCCAGGTGTGGTGGCTTACGCCTGTAATCCCAGCACTTTGGGAGGCTGAGGCAGGCAGATCATGAGGTCAGGAGTTTGAGAGCAGCCTGGCCAGCATGGTGAAACCCCATTTCTACTAAAAATACAAAAACTTAGGCAGGCATGGTGGCCTGTGCCAGCTACTTGGGAGGCTGAGGCAGGAGAACTGCTTGAATCCAAGATGCAGAGGTTGCAGTGAGCCGAGATTGTGCCACTGCACTCCAGCCTGGGCAACAGGGAGAGACTCTGTCTCAAAAAAAAATAAAAATAAAAATAAAAATAAAAAAATATATATATGTGTGTGTGTGTGTGTGTGTGTATGTGTGTATATATATGTGTGTGTGTGAGAAAATAAGAATTATGATAAATTTAATGATAATTAAATGTACAAATATTAAAAATCAAGTGATGCTAAAATTCCAAGTAATAATAATAATATATAATTCTAACAATTTGGCATTGTGTATTTTGAGTTTATGGTGGTTAAGTACGTATAATTTGAAATTATGTTACAGTGTCCTAATATTTAGATTTTAAAAATCAAGCATAGTACAAAAGTCATTTAAAGATACAGTTGTAAATGTCCTTTTCAGGGACACGGATGGAGTTGGAAGCCATTATCCTCAGCAAACTAACACAGAAACAGAAAACCAGACACCGCATGTTTTCACTTATAAGTGGGAGCTGAAATGATGAGAACACATAGACACATGAGGAAGAACAACACACACGGAGGCTTGTTGGAGGGGGAGGTAGTGGGAGGGAGAGCATCAGAAAGAATAGCTAATGGATGCTGAGCTTCATACCTCGGTGATGGGATGATCTGAGTAGCAAACCACCATGGCACACGTTTACCTATGTAACAAACCTGCACATCCTGCACATGCACCCTGGAACTTAAAATAAAAGTTGAAGAAAAAAATACAATGATATAGACAAAATACCAGAAAACTAATGGGAAAAGTATGTACAATAAATGCCAACCAGGGAAAAGCTGATAACGTTTTATTAAATATCAGAGAAAATAGTATTCTAGGCAAAAATGTTCTGGATACAAATAGAATACTAAATGAGTAAGAGACAACCTACAAGTTTGTGAGAAATTTAAAATTGTAAGTAACTAAGAACATAATTTAAATGTAAGTTGCTATATGTATTGTCAGAAATATCAGGTGAATTTGACAAACAATTATAAGAGCAGGAAGGTTTATCATACCTTACTTGGAAGTTGATGTGCCAAACGATGAAAATGAGTAAGAATAAGCACTAGTTGAGCAAATTTTAACTAAAAGACTTATATACAACCCATTCCCTTAAATGAAAGAATATGCATTTCCTCTAAACACAAAATATCATTTCTAATGATATAAAAAATCTTTAAACAATATAAAACAAAACACTTTTTTGAGCAGTTGATTTAATCCGTATAAATATTCTTTTTATTTATTTATTTATCTAACTTTCATTTTAAGTTCAGGGTTGCATGTGCAGGTTTATTCTATAAGTAAATTTGCATCATGGGGGTTTGTTGTATAGACTATTTTATAATCACACAGGTATTAAGCCTAATAGCCATTCGTTGTTTTGCCTGACTCCCTCCCTCCTCCCATCCTTCACCCTTTGGTAGGCCAGAGTGCGTTGTTCCCCTCTATGAAGACTTTTTTTTTTTCTATTTGAGACAGGGTCTTAGGTCACCCAGGCTGGAGTGCAGTGGTGCCACATTGGCTCACTGCAGCCTCAATCTCCTGGGCTTAGGTGATCCTCCCACCTCAGCCTACCAAGTGGCTGGGATTACAGGACCATGCCATCACACCCAGCTAATTCTGTATTTTTTGTAGCGATGGGGTTTTGCTATATTGCCCAAGCTGGTCTTGAACTCCCGGGCTCAAGTGATCCCCCTGCCTCAAACCTCCCAAAGTGCTGAAAACACATTTTTAAATCAGAAAATATTAAAAGTAAACCAAATCTTCATAGATTTGGAATTTATATAAAACAGGAAACTATAATGAAAATGAGAAACATTTAGAGTTGAACCACAATGAAAACAAGGCCGACAGATCCTGGGACAGGCACTGAAACGGTGTGTAGAGGACACATCACCATACATGCATTCTGGAAGTGAGAATTTTAAAAAATAGAACAAAAGAGCAACAGTGAGTAGAAAAAAGAAAAGAATTAGAAATAGAGAAATTAGTTCGAAGGAAATCACAGGGGCAATTGAGAGAACCAATAAAACCAACACGGAATCTTTGAAGAAACCAAGGAAACAGTGAAACCATTTGAATGATTGAACAAAAGAAACCGTGTGTGTGTATGTGTGTGTGCGTGTGGTGTGTATGTGTGTGTGCGTGTGGTGTGCATGTGTGTGCGTGTGGTGTGCAAGTGTGTATATGTGTGTGTGCGTGTGTGCGTGCGTGTGCCTGTGTGTGTTTAATAATAAAGGTAAAGACAAGAGAAGAGACAGCTGTAAATAAATTATCGTCTTTGGAGAAGATCAGAGATAGTTTTCCTTCTCATTCTTGAACTTCCTTCTCAGCTTCAGTAAGAATGGTGACTCTCTTACAGGCCACGTGCGAAGGAATTAAACTTCAATTTCGTTCAGTCCTTCAAAAAAACAAATAAGTAATCCCTATATGAGAGACAAAGCTAATAAAATGTGTGACATTATGGAATGATTGAGATCACATCTGGTATTAGGAAAGGAATTAATTATTAGAAAAATATGCAAACACTGACCTTTGCAAACTTATCTCTACTGTAAGAACCTATAAAAACAAAGGTAATGTTGTCAGAACTTCTGAGCCAGCATTAATGAGTTTCCTTTTTTTTTTTTTTTTGAGATAGAGTTTCACTCTTGTTGCCCATGCTGGAGTACAATGGCGCGATCTCAGCTCACTGCTACCTCTGCCTCCCGTGTTCAAGCAATTCTCCTGCCTCAGCCTCATGAGTAGCTGAGACTACAGGCACCTGCCACCACACCCGGCTAATTTTTGTTATTTTTAGTACAGACAGGGTTTCACCATGTTGACCAGGCTAGTCTCGAACTCCTTACCTCAGGTGATCCATCCACCTTAGCCTCCCAAAGTGCTGGGATTACAGACATAAGCCACCGCATTCAGCCTACTAATGAGTTTCTGATAGAAAATTTGTCTTGCAACCAAATCAGGTTGTGTGTGGCCTTCCCCTTCTTTGTGACCTTCCTGTGCTCACGTGAACCTGCACGTGCTCTGGTGCCCACACTCCGCCCTTTATGTATTAACAGGAGGAGAGCTTTTATGGTGGAGATAAAGATTGAAGAGAAAAGGGTTAGCAAGACTTGAATGAAAAGAATTTAGTAGTAAGAATAATTTTTAAATATCCAATCTGATCATTTTTACAATATCAAATTTGGTCCATTTGCTCTTATGTGCAGGGGCTATACAGATGTTTGTTTTTCTGAACAAGAAGGATTTATAAGAAAGTTATTAACTTATTAACATTTATAATAATATTGTTATTATTTTAAGTGCCCATTAGGCCACATGTCTAAAAAATAATAATAATTTATCTCCAATCTTTACAAAATCACAGCAAGGGAGATATTGTTATCCCCATTTCACAGGTGTGAAAGCTTGAGGCAGTCACTAGTTATAGCAGAGCCAGGATTCTCAGCCATGTCCCTCCAGAACTAAAGTCTAGTTCTTTAAAATTCATTGTTATCTTTCCAATTAGAGGGAAAAAATGTGTAGACTGACAGGTGACTTCTCAACCAAAATAATTGAAAGTATCTCAGCAAAAATATTCTTTAAGAATGATAGTGAAATAAAGACATTTCAGACAAAGAGAAACTGTCTTTGTTACCAGAAGACCCAGATTAAAGAAAATATCAAGGGTTGTTATTCAGGAAGAATGAAATAATCCCAAATCTTGGCCAAAACACACACACACACACACACACACACCCCCCGAACCCCAAAACAATAACAATAACAAAAAACCAAGAAGGAATTAAATCATCACAAAGGGTGAATATGCAGAATGAATAATGACCACATAAAACAGTAACACAAATACAAATAATCACGTGAGAAATTTAATGCACACATAAACAGAATTAACATGCATGGCAAAATGGCATTTAATTCAAAAAGTGCATAAATGAAGTTAAACAATTCTAAGATTTTTGCTTTTTCCTGGAAAAGAAGAAAAGCCACAATTAATGTAACCTTTAATATGTCACTTATCCATATTGCAATCTTTAAGATAATCCCTTAGAAAGAGTAATATTATTTATAATTTCCTAATTCATAGGGAAAATATGTAAATAAACATTTTCTAATTTGGAATAAGAAAAGACAAAACAGGCAAGACAAACAGAAAAACAAAAGCAGAGTAAGCTGACAGCCCAAATATATTAAGAATTGCATTACGTATAAGGAGACTGAATCTAACAAAACAAATATAAGCATCTCTTTGGATTAAAATAAATGTATATTTATAGGAGATTCACTTCAAACAGAGACAGAGGAAGATTGAAAAAATTAGACCATGCAAGCCATACCGAAGAAAGATTTTGTGTCCAGAAAAATATCTGACAAATTAGTCTTTAAGATAAAATGTACAACTAGAGATAAAGAGACTTTATAAAAGTTTAAAATCATTGAGAAGATAGAATGATTCTCAATGTGCTTGCACCTAAATGGTTTAGCCTCAAAAGGTGGTTATTTTGGGTGACATTGATTATATGCTTCTATATGTATTCTGCTTTATGTTTTTAAATCTATGTCTATTAGTCTGTTTTCACACTACTGTAAAGATACTACCTGAGACTGGGTAATTTATAAAGGAAAGAGGTTTAATTGACTCACAGTTCCACATGGCTGGGGAGGCCTCAGGAAACTTACGCTCATGGCGGAAGGCGAAGGGGAAGCAAGGACTTTCTTCACATGGTGGCGGGAGAGAGAAGTGTGAGTGCAGGAAAACTGCCGTTTATAAAACCACCAGATCTCATGAGAACTCGCTCACTATCATGAGAACAGCATGGGGAAACCAGCCTCATGATCCAATCACCTCCTTCCCTTGACATGTGGGGATTACAATTTGGGATGACATTTGGGTGAGAACCCAGAGCCAAACCATATCACTGTATTTTTAATTGTTTACAATAAATATATGAGTAACTGCTATAGGATTAAATAGAAACTACTCACATTTCTTCAACGTGCAATTAACCCCTAGCGAGCACTCAATACATGGTAACTGGCACCGTCACACATATCTCCATCACCATTAACCTTTTCGTAATCCAAACAGAACAATGGTCAAATAGGAAAAAGTAGGAACTGGAGTCCTGCAGAGTCGATTGTTTTTACTATAATTTAGTCATAAAAGCAAAGCATGAGAGTCATTTGTCTCACCCGGCATTTATAAGCCATTCTCCCTGAGACATTTAGGGCTCATCAGATGCAAGTCATGGAAGATACAAAAATACAACCACTATTTAGTATTTCCATCACTGCTGTAGGCCCTGTCTTTGATCCGGTTAGGCTTAGTTGTGTTTCTAGAACTCCAAGTACCTGATCGTATCTTGGGGTCATGTGAGGGAGATTTGGCCTTGAGGAGAGGGGCTTCACAGGCCAGCTGTTTATTGTTACTCTCCCACGGAATTCAGTCCGGAGCCCAGAGCCTAGGTTTCCATGAGGAACTCCTGACATCTGCTGGCCAGTGTGCTCCTGGTCTGTTCACTGCATGCTGAGAGCCAGAGAATGTTCACTCAAGACAGTACCTCTGTGTTGGGTTTTTTTAACACTTAGAAAACTTTATTATAGTGTTTATCTCAAAGAAAGAATTTAAAAATTCAACTATTAAAAGGCCAGGCATTCTCTAATATTCATGAACTATAAGTAGAAATGATAAGGAAAATAAATGTCCAAACACACAAATAACCATCAGGTTAAAGTGAGAATTAATATCCCAATTACGAGCCATTTAGGAATTAACAAAAATGGCATTGCCTGTCAAATTATAGCAAGGCAACAAAACTGCAGCCAGAGGCAGGCTCATAAGACTAAAAAACTGATAGATATTTTTTTTGTTTAGTTACATGGATAAGTTCTTTGGTGGTAATTTCTGAGCTTTTAGTGCACCCGTCACCCTAGCAGTGTACACAGCACCCAATATGTAGTCTTGTATCCCTCACTCCACCTCCCGATGTTCCCTGAGTCCCCAAAGTCCTTATGTCATCCTTATGCCTTTGCATCCTCATAGCTTAGCTCCCACTTATAAGTGAGAACATACGGTATTTGGTTTTCCATTCCTGAGTTACTTCACTTACACATTTGAGAGAAATCACAGCTCAATTCACCCTTCAGGCTCATGAGTCCAGAAGTTTTTGCGCAGCCAAATTGAAAAAAAAAATGACATCTATAAAGTGAGTGGAAGCCCTAATGGGAGATTTGCATAAAGGGTAGGAGCCTGGATATTGAAGTCTGTCTAATAAACCTGTGCTCACCTCCTAGTGGTACATCTGTATCCCAGCTAAATAACACCTTTGTGCCTCAGTTTCCTTGTCTGTGAAATGGGGCTGAAAATATGACCTACATGATAAGATTATTATGGGATGGAAGTAGTTAAGGCATATATATGTGTATGTGTATATATATATATATATATATATATATAGTTAGAACAGTTCCTTGCAAAGAACAATTTCTTAATATGTGAGCGTTGTTATTAAACCCTAAAATTGTGACTCATACAATTTAATAAAGCTATTAATCAATCTAATTTACTGCACATGTATTTTAAAAATCCCTAACAAATTATGGGGGCTATTTGCATTCTGCCAGCACTGCAGGAAGCTGCAGATAGCTCTGGAAAATAGTAAATGTGCTGTGTAGAACAACTTCTTTTATAACCTGCTTTTATTCTAAAATATGAGAAGGCCTGGGTGTAAATATGGTGAGAAGTCTTTTATTGTTCCTATTAACGTGAAAATGAGCTTGTGTAATGCACTCTGATTGTGTCTAAATCATCCCCGCTCCTGGTCAGTTTCACATCGTCTCAGACAAAGAACACTGGGCCTTCTATAGTAATCACACATTAATAGGCATGCATTAGTTGTGGCACAAAGAGCTTTTTTAGTGGATTAATTGAAAGTCTCCCTGTGCAAGCTTGAGAACCTCAGCTAGTGACACTGAACATGCACTCTTACAATTAATGATGAATAATAAAAGCTAAATAGTGTCATGGATCCCACTGCCAACATTTTGCTTGGGAAAGTCACCAGCCTGAGCCATTCTCATGTCATAACTTGGAACCCCACAGATGGGCTGAAGCATGGATCCTATATGCAAGCCAAGGAGGTTTAAATGCTGGTTCTGCTAGCTACTAGCTGTATGACCTGGTGGGAGTCAGGGGTGCTCTCTGAGGATCAGTTTCTTCATCTGCAAAATGGGAATTACAGAAAGAGTGCCTATCTCATTCAGTCACTGTGAGGACAAAGTGAACCAGCTTGTGTGTGAATGCACCCCGTAGAACCTGGCATGTAAAGAGTGCAAAGTAAGTGTTATTTATTATTATTATTATTATTCGTTTATTAGTTGGGTCCTCACAGGAAACACATGGTACACTCAAAATGGGATTGAATTTAATAAATTTAATAAAGATAGTACTTAAATAGATTGGACAACATTAAATAAATGGGAGATGGCACTGCACCCAGGACCTAGCAACAGTGGGAAGCCATTACACTAACTCCATACCACTACTCCAACCAAAGGAACAAGAGGAGGGGACAGTTGCCACACCATACAGGAGCTTTGGCATTAAGAAGACCTTGGCATTTGAAGCCATGGAAGCTGTGGCCTCCATAAAAGGAACACAGACGATGCCAAGTCTTGGAGAGCAGGGAGAGAGGGAGGGTAATAAATCTCTTGACTTCTCTCTTCTTTTGACCCTGAAAACCCAGCGTCTCCAATCAGAAAATCTAACCAGAAGCCAGAGAGCAGAGGAAGCCAGGTGCTGCGATATGAAAAGGTCAGCCTACAGGTTAGAGTAGTGCAGGGTGCACTAGGGTTAGGAATAGATTTGGAGGGGAGATTGGCAAATATCAGTCCCCAAGGAGAGTGGTCTTAGGGCAATCTATATTATGCATGCAATCAGTATGAATAAACTGAGCAAATATTACCAATATAGCTGCATACCCCACTGCCAAGAAACACTAAGGGAACAGATATAACTGTGGAAGTGACTCAGTGCCTTTGAGTCTGGTTCTGGACTGTGAACAGGAAGAGTGATAATCCTAACAAAAACAACTTGAATAAAAATAGTAACAGCAACTGGCATTTCTATAATACTTGGTAATTTTCAAATCGCTTTCATGTATATAACCACATTTCAGCCTTGTAATAACTCTATTGGAAGGTAGGTATTTATTTCCATTTTAAAATGAGAAGTGTTTAGTTTTCAAAATCCCTTGTGCAATTCTTGCTTAAATTTCCAAGAGAATGCATGAAAAATGTTGATATTACATGTTAGTGTTCAGGAATACAAGATGTGGAATTTACTTGTTTTACTCAAGTCATGTGTTGTGAGGCTTGTAATGTGTCAAGCTTTGTTCTAGACACTGGGGATCCAGCAGTGACAAAAACAAAGCCCTGCATGTTTTTGAGCTGCAGTTACTTTGGAAGAGCCTGGAAGTCCTTCAAGAAGTTAAAAGAGCTGTTTATGTCCCAATAGAAATGAAAACATGTATCCACACAAAACCTTGGGCATAAATATTCATAGCAGAATTGCTCATGATCGCCAAAGTGTGGAAATAGCCCAAATGCCTATCAGCTGAAAGATACATAAAATCGTATATCCATACAGTGAAATATTACCTAGCAATGAAAAGGAATGAAACACTGATTTATGCTACAGGAAAGAATCTTTAAATTATTACACTAAGTGAGAGAAGCCAGTCACAAAAAATTACTTATTATATGATTCCATGTGTATGAAAGATCCAGATTAGGCAAATCTAGAGAAAAATGTAGATTAATGGTTATTTAGGGCAGGAGTGATGAGTGAATGAGAAGATTGGGAGTGACAGTGATAGCAGCAGGAGGCAGCCAAATGCCCAGACAGACAGGGGTGGGAGCCCATGACCCCATCTCCAAGCCGAAGACAGTTGAAAGCCTGAAAGCCAGGCTAAAAGTTAAATCCTTGGACTGGATTGAGAACTTGTCTTCCTGTTTGGCACACTTTCCTCTGATTCATGCCCACCCTTCACCTATTTTACATATAGCTACCCTTGCCTAATTGGTTTTCTACAATATCATGCCAACCTTTGGATGGTGTCTTCATTTTAACCTTTTTTGCATACTCACAAACCAATCAGCACACACTCCCCATCCTGTGCCTATAAAGTTCCCAGACTCAGTCAGTAGAGGAGAATATGGCCTGACTTCAGGGAAGGAGATGGCCTGACTTTAGGGAAGAGACAACCTGATTCTGGGGAAGGGACAACCTGACTTCAGGGAAGATGACCTGCCCTTCCTGTCCCCTCTCCAGCTTCCCTCTCCACTGAGAGCTGTTTTCTTCACTCAATAAAATTCTCCACCTCCACCATCCTTCAATTGTCTGCATGACTTCATTCTTCTTGGATGTCAGACAAGAGCTCAGGACCCACTGAGTGTGGGTACCCAGAAAGGCTGTCACACAAGCCCTTTGCCTTTGCTGGCAGAGGGCAACCACCCCATGGATGAGGCAAGGGGCCAACTGAGCTGCTAACACCCTGTGGACGGCTGAACTAAAGGAGCTCTGCAACACCTCCTCTCGGGCTTCAGGGTCATGGGCACCCTCACCTGGGCGCTGCCACATTCCCCTCAAGGTGACATGCCTGGACTGGCCCCAGGTCTCACTCAGAGCTTGCTCCTGTGTTGACGCCCAAAGCAGTCAGCCAGATCTCGTTGTTGCTCACTCACTTGTTCCCTTCTGCAGAGGGTTGAGCATGGCAGACTGAGTAGATGGGCATCCCTTCCACGAGTCTGGCAAAGTGGGCAGAGAAAAATCCTGCATCAACAGCTAAATGCTGTGGGGTTTAATTTTAGGGTAATGAAAATGTTCTAAAATTGGTCATGTGATGAATGCATAACTCTGTGGATATACTAAAAGCCAATTGCATTGCAATGAATTGCATGTTATGTGAATTATATCTTTTTTTTTCTTTAGACAGAATTTGGCTCTGTCCCCAGGCTGGAGTCCAGTGGCAGGATCTCGGCTCACTGCAACCTCTGCCTCCTGGGTTCAAACAATTCTCCTGCCTCTCAGCCTCCCAAGTAGCTGGGATTATAGGTGGGCACCACCACGCCCAGCTAGTTTTTGTATTTTCAGTAGAGACTGAATTATATCTTAACAAGGCTTTTCTTTTCAACGCACTGCCCCTTGAAGCCTGAGATATTTATCTAGTGAGATATTGAGACTTTTAGCCAAACTTCTCTTGGTAAACCTCATATACTGTACTTGACCCAGTATATAATAATTGTGAGATATTTTGGATGTTCGTCCCCACTCAGATCTCATGTTGAATTGTAATCCTCAGTGCTAGAGGTGGGGCCTGGTGGGAGGTTTTTGGGTCATGGGTGTGGATCCCTCATGGCTTGGTGCTGTTTTCATGATAGTGAGTTCTCAGGAGATCTGCTCATTTAAAAGTGTATGGCACCTCCCCCTGCCAACTCTCTCTTGCTCCTGCTTTCACCATGTAAAACCCTGCTCCCACTTCACCTTCTGCCATGATTGCAAGCGTCCTGAGGCCTCTGCAGATGCTAATGCCAGAGCTATGCTTCCTGTACAGCCTGCAGAAGTGTGAGACAATTAAACCTCTTTTCTTTATAAATTACCCAATCTTGGGTATTTCTTTATAGCAATGCAAGAATGGCCTAATACAAGTTGGATTAGAATTTTTACATAAGCAATCACCTGGGATGTCCTGCTGAGCTGTATCTTTCTGGAGGCTTTCTGTTCACTTTATAAGAAAAAGTGAACACACACACACGTATTCCTAGGCCTGATTCTTCCTCCAACTTTACATCAATTTCAAATTAATAGAACTATGATTTGTTGAGATGATTAGGAACCTTGGCAAGAAAACAACTTACTGAGCAATGCATGTTCCTTCTGATATTCTCATCAGCTTCATTTCCAAAGAAAAGGTGACTATTCTTTTCATGTGCTCTTCACTTTGTTTTATTTTATTCTTTGATGTTAAAAATTAAAATGCCTTCAACTTTTGTGCCAATGTCTTTGTAGATTGTATCACTTGCCTTGCTTAGAGATAAAACATACCTGTGTCTCTGGTCTTGGGAAAATCTGAAAGCCCAGGGCTGCTCCCCAGAGCTAAGCTTTTATAGGCACATCTCCCTTTCACTGCCCTGGAAAATCATACTCAGGCCACCATCTCCCCCAGTCATAGGGGTTGCATCTTAATGCCTACAAATAGCCCGCCCTGTTGGATCCTCTTCCTTTGGGGGGTTTGGGATAAGAAGATGGGCACTTTCTCTCCCTTTGGAGGTAATAGCACAATTGATTTTTCAAAGATAATCTACCTCCAAGAATCTTTCTTCCTCACCTCTCAAAGCTTCTAAAGTCTTAAAGCAAATAAAAGATTTCAATAATTGTGAAAAAAAAGTATTATTTCTTTTGAAAAACCCATGCATAGCAGATTCAGGATACTATTTCAGATTTTCTCATCTTTCTTGATACGTGGTTGGAACCTGAGTTTGGCATCATTGTGTGCATCTGTTTCTGCATGTTGATCTGTCTGTGCAGCTGGGAACGGGGGAGTGCAGACTGTGGGTGGGTTTCTATGGGGGTCTGTGTGAGCATAGGGCCCATAGACTGTGGAGGGACTTAGGAAAGGCAGGAAATGCTCCTTTTCGATTCCCCACCAAGAGGGGACTTGTCAAATCCAGGGCAGTAATAAAATCCATCAAGTTGGAAGTTCTCCTTCAAGAGCCATGGAAATGTGAGTGAAGTATCTGTCTGATCCTCAGGGCAGTCCATCGTATATGATCTCATTATGCAGGACTCACAAGCCCTGTGTCCACTGCCAGACAGAGAGGTCCTACGGAGCAACAAAGGTGTTCTACTTCTTCATATTCTATTTTCTTTAGCCTCTACTTGGGCCCTAACCCAGGAATAAATGCACAATGGAGGCAGAGAGTGGAATAATAGCTTTGAATGAAAATATTCATCCAGAAAAAAAGAAAGATACCATAATCAATGAACTAAATATTCATGCCATGATGTTATTTTCAAAAACCAGCAAGTCGCAGAAAGTAACTTCTCTTAAAAGTAGAAAATACTGAAGGAAGAAAATAAGGACAGAAATATGTGAAATAGAAACGAAATATACAATAGAAAAAATCATCAAATGCAAAAGGTATTTCATTGAGAAGACTAATGAAATTGATTTGAATCTAGGAAGACTGATGAAGGAAAGTAAGAGAATGAATAAATTGCAAATATTGACAATGAAGATAGGGCATCATTAAAGATCCTATGCACATTTAAAATAAGAAATTTATAATATAAACAATATTATTTTTAAAGAAAAAAATTCAGGTAATAGCCAAATTCCTAGAAAACTACTGAGAATATATAATGAATCTGATACAAGAAGGAGAAAATTGGACTATATCTGCGTTTAATAAATGAAGTGCATGAATTTTCCTTAGAGCCTTATCTAAGCTAGCCCTAATTCCCTAATTATCTTCTATTATATCATCCAGTTTTATTTTTATAGCAGTTATCACTACCTAAAATTATATCATCGTCTATATATCTACTGCCTGTCTCCTTTCACAAAAATATAACTCTTTTTAGAGTCTTGGGACATTTTGGATATGCTTTATTGTTGATTTTAGGCAGTAGAGAAATCAGCTATATTTTTTATGGGCAGATAGTCTATTATATTTTTTAAATCTCCAGACTATGTGTTTATGTCATTATATTTATTATAAACATCTATTTAAAAGTATTTTATTTTGATCCTATTGAAAAATTAAGTAATAGGGGATGAGAGTCCTCTCTGTCTTGATCAACTCCACAATACTGGTATCTAGAGTAAGACTGACTCACATTAAGTACTCAAAAATAATGTTTAAACAAACAAAGGCACACAGGAAGAAATAAATGTATCCATATTGTAAATAATTTCACCATCTGAGAAACTTTTATGGCAAGAAATCTTGTTACCAGTATACAATGGTGACCACAAATATAGAAATGAGAAAATTCCACCCAAAGAGGTGACTTTCAGAGATTCTTTCTTCTCCCTCTCTTCTACATTTCTTGAAGTTTCCTTCCAAAATATTCTCTCGTAAATTTTTGAATATATTAGATTTTTTAATACTTCATGACATTAAGCCCCTTTCTCACCAGACTACTGGTGTCTCCAAGTCTGTCTCTGTCAGGAACTCCTGGGGGTCCCAGTGAAAAGGGTCCTCACCAGCATCCCCCTGGCCTGTGAACTCACAGGATCAACAGTCAGAAGGTGACAGATGGAAGATGCGTCTTCCTGAGTTCTCCTGTAGGGCTGCACTTCATAAAGTCATAGGGGAAGGCTGCTAACATTGAAACGTTTTAGCGTCTATTCTGAACTGTGGTTCTCAGAATTCAGGACCAAAGTTGGGCTCTGTGTGTCAAGTTATCTGCATAGAAAAGCCATCCTGGTGTTCAATGAGGAAAGAAGAGAAATTAGCAAAAATATACGGTCAGGTCTTAGTATTAAGAATTGTATTCTCTCCCTACAAAGGCTACCTGAGAATATCCAGAGACTACAGAGGTCATCAAGCTGACGCATCAATGTTTACATGTAAGTCATCCAAGATTTATCTCACTAGTTTGTGAATACTATACCCCTACCCTTTTGTCTCTATTTTGCTTTAGAAATATTTCCAATAAACCAATTTATGAAGGAGGGTCCAGAGGAGGAAAAGGCCAACCTTCAGCACTGCATTCCATTTCTGGCCATATTCCCAGAAATTATAACCCAAAACAACAATCCACTCATTAACATCTGCAAATAGCATGCAGTTCAGGATGAAGTTTCTAAATTGCCTTCAGCCAGAGGACTCTCCAAACCACTTCATTGTCATGATCAACATGGAAAATCAACTTTCAGAGCAGTCAGAAGAATGTACATATTCTTTTTCTAAATATTGCGAATATTTAAATATTTTATTGAATATCCTAATAGCATATTTTGAATGTTTTTTTTCTGGAATACATTTAAGTATACAGTGTTTCATGATTTAGTCATAAACACTAAAAGAAAACAATTATGGCACTTGTCAAATAAATACACAGAACAATTACGCTAGTGGTTCACCGAATCCCACATTGAGAAGCCTTTTTTTTTTTTTTTTTAGACGGAGTTTTGCTCTTGTTGCCCAGGCCGGAGTGCAATGGTGCAATCTCGGCTCACTGCAACCTCCGCCTCCCGGGTTCAAGCCATTCTCCTGCCTCAGCCTCCCGAGTAGCTGGGATTACAGGTATGTGCCACCATGCTCGGTTAAATTTTTAGTAGAGATGGGGTTTCTCCATGTTGGTCAGGCTGGTCTTGAACTCCCGACCTCAGGTGATCCGCCCACCTCAGCCTCCCGAGGAGCCTTTTAATTAGGAGAAGAAGAAGCCAAACATTGGTCTCCTGCCCTCCTTTAACTCCCCATCTCATGAACTAGATTTTGTTTCATGAGGGCACCAAAGAACTCTCATCTCAGTCCTTTCTTTATCAAGGGCTAACCTTGTTTTAGGGACTTAGTAGAGGGGTGCTAAGATTACAGCCTCTGAGGTTGAAGTGCCCTAAGTTCAAACATCAGCTCTTGTAATACTTAATATCTTTCTAAATTCAGCAGGTCATGGTGGCTCATGCCTGTAATCCCAGGACTTTAGGAAGCTGAGGCAGGCAAACCACTTGAGGCTGGGAGTTCAAGACCAGCCTGGCCAACATGGGGAAACCCCATCTTTACTGAAAATACAAAAATTAGCTGGGCATGGTGGTGCACACGTGTAATCCCAGCTACTTGGGTGGCTGAGGCACTAGAATTGCTTGAACCTGGGAGGTGGAGGTTGCAGTAAGATGAGATTGCGCCACTGCACTCCAGCATGGGCAAGAGAGCGAGACTCTGTCTCAAAATAAATAAATAAATTCATACAATTCATGTTACCTCCTAACTATTCAATTTCCTCATCTGTAAAAGAGGTGTTGAACATATTGTACAGTGTAATTAGATTAGGATAAAATAATGTGGGCGAATCACTTGGCACTAAACAAAAGCTCAGTATATTCAAAAACTTACTATTTTTGTTTGTCTCCGCAATTCATGAAATTAGGAGCAAGTAAGTTTTGGGCTGCGATTTGGCTGTATGCTGTCTTATTGGGAAACGCCTGAAACATTTTTAAATACTTTATTGTTGGTTTTAGAAAGTGAGGAAATCAGATTTTTTTTTTAATGGGCAGATATTCCACAATATATTTTTAAATCTTTAAACTATGTGCTTATGTTATTGTATTTATTACAAATATTTATTTTTAAATATTTTGTTTCTATTATTTTGAAAAATTAAGTAATAAATGAAGACATTTATGTCCCGCTAGATTTGTTGGGATGGGAACTGAGCATGGGGGTTACTGAGAAGAGGTGCAATTTATTACACACGACTGACAACTTCCACTGGTCAACAGCCACACAAAGGCTCATCTAAGCATGCCACTACGCCCTCCTTACTGCTGGCTCAGAAAGCCTGCTTCTACGAATCTGCTACTATTTATTATATTATTGTTTTATCGCTTGAAGAACAGAAAATGTAACCAATATTTGGAAAGACCTAACTGAAATAGGTAACTATGGAAGCATGCCTTTCCCTTGTGTGTCCAGAAGCACCACGTATGGAGTCCACAGGACACAATCAGGGGTTAAATGAGAAAGACACACGTTAGATTTGGTGGTTTGACATGGAGTACTGAGCTGTCACGAAGATAATGGTGCATTAGATGCCGCATCATTGTGTTCTGAGAAAGTGATCAGATGGATCAGGCCTGTGAGAAGAGAAATCTCTGGGCAGATCCTGTTTAAGTCTGGAATTATTCATTGTCCAACCAGAAATTCCAGGTCCTGCTAACAATATGCTGCCTTCATGGATATCCAGAAGCCAAGTGGAAAGGGACTCATTTGCATTTAAATTAAATTTGAATAAATATTTTAGTAAAAATTTAAATAGAGACAACCACAGTCTTGCCTAGAGTTGTTCCTCTTTGGCAGGAGATGCAATAGAAATTGCCTATGTTATTGTGAGCTCTCTCCAGGCACCCAGAGAAGGGCAAGGGGACCCAGCCTCTGAAATAATGCATTTTCCACTGAACTACATTGTGAGATAGAATGAGTTCAGACTTTCCTTTCCTCTACTTTTTCAAACCAGAATGAAAGATAACCCTATGTATTTTCTAGAAATTTCTCAAAATTCTAGAAATGACCTCAGTTAGAACAGAGCGAAATGTGGATCTAATGAAATTCAAGAGATGAGGAGGTGGAGGCGGACTACGAAAAGAATCAGCAATTCAGTTTGTAGTTGAAGCCACCGACTAAGTGCCTGCTCCTGGAACACCAAGCTCATTTCCACTACCTGCTCACAAAAGGACAGGAGTGTTCTAATGTAGCAGAAAGAAAGCTTAACTTCAGGTTAGAGGGTGAGCATTTCAACACGAGGGCAGAGGAACTCTAGAGTGGGGTCTTGGTCAGGGAGGCCCTCTCTGGAATGGCTGTAAAAGGGTCTAACCAGGACAGACAGCCAATCTGGTGACTGACAGCTTCTAGATGAGTGGGACCTAAAGGATTTCCAGTCCAGAGGTGTGAGCTCAGGGCTGCCAAGTGTGCAGATGCAGGGCCAGGGCAGCCTCACTCACATCTGCAGCAGTCCATTCCCATGAATTCTATGTAAATGGAGCCCCCTGGAGTTGTGCTAGGTGTGGGTGAGGTCCCTGTTGGAAACCGAACATGGCATAGTCTGGCAATTTTGTCTGAGACAGTGGCAGTTAAGTATCTTTGTCAACCTTCCTTCCAGCTCTGTACGATCAATACTTCTCAATTTCCTAAATTCTAAATACTCAAGTTTTCCCCATAAACTGGGTCTTCAATCACTACATCTTTACTTAAAAAGATCCCCTCTCTCAGGGAAAATGTATGTTCACCATTATTGATGGAAAAAGTCAAACTCTGTAAGATATTTAAAGAGGTTCATTCTGAGCCAAATATGAGTGACCATGGCTGGCTCAAGGCATGGTATCAAGAGTTCCTGAGAATATGTGCCCAAGGTGATTGGGGTATAGCTTCGTTTTATACATTTTAGGGAGACAAAAGACATTAGTCACTACATGTACGGTTTACATCGGTTTGGTCCAGAAAGGCAGGACAACTCAAAGTGGGGACCTGGGGATCCTAGGTGGATTCGAAGATTTCCTAATTGGCAGCTGGTTGAAACAGTTATTATCTAAAGATCTGGAATTAATACAAAAGAGTGTCTGACTGAAGATAAGGGGTTGTGGAGACCAAGGTTCTTATTATGTAGATGAAGTCTCATAGGTAGCTATGCTTTGAGGCAATAGATGGCAAATGTTTCCTATCCAGACCTTTAAAATGTTCTGGACTCTCTGGAAAAGACCTAGTAAAGAAAGAGAATTTGCTACAAAATGCAAATATCCCTCACAAGAGACAACTGTGCAGGGCCATTCTAAAACATGTCAAATAAATACATTTTGGGGTAAAATACTTTGATTTCCCTCAGAGCCTGCTATCTGTCATGTGATATATGACAGATAGGGTCGGAATTTGGTAACTTAATGTTACAGAGAGTCTGCTCTGTCAGTCTTGAGATCTCTGTTTTAATGTTAATGCTGGTCAATTGTACCTGAACTTCAAAGGGAGGAAGGTGTAACCAGGTATGTCCAACCCACCACCTCCCAGCCATGGCCTGAACTGGTTTTGCAGATTTCTTCGGAATCCCCTTGGCCAAGAGGGAGCCCCTCCAGTTGGTTGAGGGGCTTAGAATTTTATTTTCGGTTTTCACCCCTCATGTTTGTTCATACTGAGGTCTATTTCTCAAATATGTCGATGCTCCTGAAAGTCAAATGATAGGAATATGACAAATAGCTGTGTATTTGATGAGGTGGTGTTTCAGATGGCATGGATTTTTCAAATTTTCCATGTAGACGAAATGGCTAGCAATGTGAGTCTTCATGTTTCCATTTTGAAATGAAGATATGTGCCTGGCACATACTGTAAAATCAATAAAATTCTGTTGAATAAATTTGGAAAGAGGTTTATAAACATTCCGAAGAAAGCTGAATTTTCCTGAAATAATGCCTATTTCAGTTCCAAGGGCTTTATGCATTAAAAATATCAAATATTCTTCTATTTTTTTCCATTACAGCTCACACAAATGCACATGTGTTCTGAGAATCAAAGGGTCAGCCTTGGACACGTCTGGCATATCAAATAAAGGGTTTCTCTGTAATTTTTGAAGAGATCCAATATAATTTGTGCTCAAATGTTCTGAAATGTTCATGAATGACTTAACTTGTGGCTGACTCTAGAATTGTTACGTCTTCCATGAAAAGTGTTGGTCACACACGTAGAATCTACTGCCTGCTCAGGCCTGCCTAGCTAAGCCATAATATTTTCCAGGGATTCACTTCTCACCATCACAGCCTTGGACGGGACAGGTCTGCTTGACCCTGGAGTATTCTAGTTCCCTTGCACTCATTGGTTCAGGAATGTGTAAACCTATGAACTTACTCAGATGAACAAGATATAAGGAGAATTTCACTAGGGGAATTCTAGTAAAAAGCTTTGCTCTTCTAAAAAAAAGATGTAGGAAGCTACCTGCTGTCTTCTTTATGAGGAGCTTCCTACCTCATTTGATGGCACTTGGAATTTCAGGTGCTACCTTACTACTAGTCTAAGGAAGAAGCCATTCTGAGGAGGATGGCCATGCAGAGAGATGAATGGAACCTGGGACAAGTTGACATTGCTGAGCTGTTTACTTTGCCAACTCAGCACCCCCACTCCCTGCCACTGGATCTTCAGGCTTTCTAAGAGAGAGAATAAGACCCTTCATTGCAGAAGTCTGATGAGCCAGGATTTTCTGTAGCTACAGCTGAAAACATTGAAATGATACAACTTATTTGTAAATGGCCATGTTTTACAGAAAATTAATTATATTAGAAAAATTCATTTTCTCCTCAGAAGACCATGAACTTCTTGAGGGCAGAGATTGTATTTTGTGATTTAATGATGCTCAGAACCAGGCACAGTGAGTCCTTTTGAAGTTGTTTTGTTTAGTTTTGTTTTCATTACATTTTGGGATAACTCGTGGTATTCTTAAGGCCACCTCTGCAAGTATACTATAGCAATTTTCTCTGCTTTGCACTCTGAAGACCATAAAGGTGAATAAGATTTGAATCTATCCCTAGATAGCTTTAAATATAGTAGAAGAGGCAGATGTACACACAAGGTATAATCCATGGAAAAATAGGAAATAGGAAGACCATTATGATATTTATTTTCTATCAAGCAGAATTGAGTTCATCTACAAGTAATGGTGAAATTAATCATAATGGATTAAACATTAGAGATTGTTTTTCCTCATGTGACAGCATTTCTAGAGGTTACTGGAGTTAGTACAGCAGTTTAGAGGAATCAAGAGAATGTTTTGGAAGAGTTAGTACAGCAGTTTAGAGGAATCAAGAGAATGTTTTGGAATCCTTTGGCTTTTTCCTTATCATTGAAAAATGACCACTGTATCTCAAGCCATCACATCCTAATCAACACAAAAATATCTGAAAGAGATGATGCCAGCCATATCTCTCCTATTATCCATAAACAAAAGTTTGGCAAGAAATGCCTCACAGTGATTTATATGTAGACTTGTAATTTAACTTAGGTCAAACAATCACTCTCATCTTTAAAGACGACCTGACAAAAAGGGAGTAAGACTGCCAGTCACCTGGAGTTAGCCTCACCACTGCCCGAACAAAGAACGGGCAATTTTAAGCTTGAGAAGTAAAGGGGATTGAGTATCAAATAGACAGCTATTACAGAATGCCACTTACCTGATCTATGACTTGAGCTGGAGCCTGGAAATATTTGAGGCTGGAGAGGGAGGTAGAACAAGATTATGAGGCTGTGGCTGGGCTGGGTAGCTTTGTCTATTCTCCAAGAGCAAAGGGGAAGAACATGGCCCCATGATGGCTCGCGCTGAGCATACTCAAAGACTGTGAGAAGGAAAGAGGATTTAATTTCATTTAAACATGATCACTTGACAAGATGTCCATACTATGATATCTAAGGTAAGTTTTATATATTTTGTCTTGGAACTTGTCTTAGACATTTAGGTATTGAAAACACTGAGATGAAGAAGACAGAGAATTGCTTCATGCTTTTATTTCACCCACAAAAAGGAAGTTGTTGACTAAAGTTGCTCTCCTCTGGAGGAATAAATTATAAATGGGATTTAAGTTTTCATTAGTAGCATATTATTGGGTAGCTATGTTGAGGTAAAGAACTTCAAGTTTAACCAGGACATTCTCTGAATTTCCCAAAATATCAATTTTAAACATAACTGTTACTAATGTTTGAAAATGCAACTTCACAAATTAATTGGGATATAATTCATAGACCACACAACCGTTCATTTAAAGGGTACAATTAAATGGTTTTATTAGGTTCACAGCTACCAGCAAAATCTGATTTTAGAACATTTTCACTCTGCAAGAAGAAACCCTGTGCCCACTGCCAGCCACTCCCATCACCCTCCATCTCCACCCTCCGGGTGCTAAGTAACGACTAATTTACATTTCATCTCTATAATTTTGCCTGTTCTTGACGTTTCATACAAATAGAATCACATAACATATGATGATCTCTTGGGACAGGATCCTCTCATTTACCATAATGTTGTTAAGGTTCACCCTTGCTGTAGCATGAGTCAGTACTTCATTTTTTTTAATGGACGAGTGCTATGCTATTGTCTAGATAGACCATTGTTTGTTTATGCATTCAAGTGGAGAGACGTTTGGGTTGTTTTCATTCCACGACTATTATGACTATATTGCTCTGAAAATTCCTGTACAAGCTTTTGTGTGCACACATTTTCATCCTTCTTAAGTATATACCTACGTGTGGAATTGCTGCGTCATTTAGCAACTATGTTTAGCTTTTTGAAGAACATCCAACTGTTTTCCAAAGGGGTTGCACTATTTTATATTCTCACCAGGAATTATGAAGCTTTCCATTTCTCCACATCCTCGTCAACATTAGTTATTACTTGTCTTTTAATTACAGCCACCCTAGTGGTTGTGAAGTATAACCTTACTGTGGTTTTGATTTGCATTTCCCTAATGGCTAACAACGCTGAGCATCTCTTCCTTTGCTAACCGTCCATCTGTGTACTTTTTTCAAAGAAAAATACCTTTTCAAATACTTTGTTGGAGAATGACATTCACTGGGGCAGGAGGCAGAGGTGAATGAGGCTAGAGATGGAAAGAGCTACACCCACATCTGAGCTTCATAGGATCTGTCATGTTTTGTCCATTTCAGGTATTCTCACTGGTGACTTACACTCTAGAAATTACTGAGGACCCCAAAGATGTTTTGTTTCTATGCCTCAGATGCATCTATATTTAATACATTATTGCAATAATGTAATTTATTATTGTGATGTTAATATATAACATTAATACAATATTAAACATTGAGATATTTAAAATATTTATTTCATTTAAAAATAACAAAAACAAACCAATTAAAGGTGAATGTACATAAAATATTTTTATGAAAAAATATATTTTTCAAAAGAAAATTACTCTGAGGATAGCAGCATTGTACTATATTTTTGCAATTATGCATAATGTTTTCTTTAATAGAAGACAGCAGGAATCTCATCTCTCCTTCTGCATTCCATTTGAGACAAGATGTTCGAATTGAAGCAAATAAGAAACATACAAAAAAATGACATAAATAAAGAAGCTATGGCCTCACCCCGATATGTTGCTGGCAGGAGAGACAGCAGCAAACACAGGAAACTCAAGGAAAATCAGTGTGGCTAGAGACAGATACTGAACTGGAGCCTGGAATGAGTTGAGGCTGGAGAGGGAGGTAGGACAAGACTCTGAGGCTGTGGCTGGGCTGAGTGGCTTTGTCTATTCTCCAACAGCAAAGAGAAGAACATGGCCCCATGACAGCACACTCTGGGAAAATGAGACTTCTGAATTGGGGACCTTGAAACAGGAGGGCCCACATTACCAATGTGCTGCAATGTGCACTCAGCACAGAACTTGGAGTGGGACGCCTCTCAGCCACCCATGGTGACTTCCACCACTGCCAGGGCTTCCGCTGCTGTCTCTGTTGACCTCAGCAGCCTTTCCCATGTCAGGCCCTGGGTGAAACCATCCCCCCAGGATTGATAAGAATTGTATACAAGGTTTTGGACAGAAATAGAGTTATGGTTAAGGATGCATCTGGAGTCGTGTAGGAAGCATCTGTTCAGCAGCAGAATGCGAAGAGGAAGGTGGGGGGCACTGCCTCCCCATGTAACCATAATGGGTCCCTTATCCAAAATATGCAGCAAATCAACACCTGGAGGCATGGGGTTGCAGCAGAGAAAGAGCTTTAATCGTAAGGCCACCGAAGGAGGACATGGGAGGAAACCTCAAATCCATCTCCGCCAGGAATTCGGGTCTAAGGTTTGAAGAGATTTGGAGTGGGCTGAAGGGTGGAAATTGTTGATTGGTTGGAGCACAGGGTGAAGTCATGGGCCAGGGAGAGGAAGAAGCTGTATTCTCATGCCAATCTCATCCTTCTGTGGGGGTCTACACACTAGTTGCTAGAATGTGTGGTCTGAAAAACATCCTAAGCAATCCTTAAACAAAAGCCCCATGAGCTGATTGTCAGAGGTCCTGTCGACAGGAGCAGTGGGAATGCAAGTCAATCCTTCAACAGTCTCATGACCCTGTGTCCTAAATCCTGTCTGTAGGAACAACAGGGAAGCACCTGGTGAGGACCTGGTGCTACTGGGCTTCTAGCAACAAGCAAGGAGCCAGAGTGCAGCCAGGTGCATCCTTAACCATAACTCTATTTCTGTCCAAAACCTTGTATACAATTCTTATCAATCCTGGGGGGATGGTTTCACCCAGGGCCTGACATGGGAAAGGCTGCTGAGGTCAACAGAGACAGCAGCGGAAGCCCTGGCAGTGGTGGAAGTCACCATGGGTGGCTGAGAGGCGTCCCACTCCAAGTTCTGTGCTGAGTGCACATTGCAGTTTGGGTTTTGCGGGGAAGGAGATTCTGAAATTTGAGTTTAGCATGCAAGACATTTATTTGGGAGTGTCCTTGATATAAACATCTATGGGAGAAGGGGGAGAAAGCTGGCAGAGACAGAGGTTGAGCTGGGAGGTGGTCCTGGCGGCCTCAGCCCATTCTGTTGGTGCTCAGGAGCCCACATAGCCTGTCAGAGCTGTGCTCCATCGGGTCAGGCATTTACTCCTCAGCAATGGTAACCACCCAAGGGGTTCACCTTGCCCTCTGCCTAAACAGAGTGGATTCATCAAGATGGGAATTGCAACAAAGAAAGAGTAATTCATGCAGAGCCAGCTGTGTGGGAGACCAGAGTTTTACCATTACTCAAATCAGTCTCCCCGAGCATTCAGGGAGTAGAGTTTTTAAGGACAACTTGCTGGGTTGGGGGAAGTCAGTGAGCCACGAGTGCTGATTGGTCAGAGATAAAATCACAGGGAGTCGAGGCTGTCTTCTTGCACTGAGTCAGTTCCTGGGTGGGGGTCACAAGATCAGATGGGCCAGTTTATCTATCTGGGTGGTGCCAGCTGATCCATCAAGTGCAGGGTCTGCAAAATACCTCAAGCACTGATTTTAGGGGCAGCTTAGGGAGGGTCAGAATCTTGTAGCCTCCAGCTGCATGACTCCTAAACCATAATTTCTAATCCTGTGGCTAATGTTAGTCCTACAAAGGCAATCTAGTCCCCAGGCAAGAAGGAGGTCTGCTTTGGGAAAGGGCTGTTCCCATCTTTGTTTACACTATAAACTTCGTTTAAACTATATAAAACTATAAACTTTGTTTAAACTATAAACTAAGTTTCTCCCAAGGTTGGTTCAGCCTAAGCCTAGGAATGAACAAGAACAGCTTGGAGGTTAGAAGCAAGATAGAGTCGATTAAGTTAGGTCTCAGTCATAATCTTGCAAAGGCTGTTTCACGATTATTATTATTATTGGTTATGAGCCACCCCTAAAACGGCATGACCTTGATGGGAAAGATTTTCTGCATTGGCAACAATGCGGCCGAGATTTGAGGGCTGTGTTCTGGTCATTTGTGACCCCCTGTCACCATGGTGTTTTAAATAGTTGGTCTCATTTGCTCTTCATATCAACCCTACGAAGCAGTGACTTTATTTTCCTCTTCGACAGGTGAACGAACAGACTCATAATAGTTCTTGAGCTTGCCATTGGGAAGTGAAAATCGACTGCTTGAATAAATGTAAGGACTCAGGTAAGATGCATGGGTATAGACCAAGACAGCCCTAATATTCCTCTCAGCTTAACTCTTCTTGCTGCCTCCAGGTCCCTGGTTTCCCTATTCTTAGAGCATTTACTTCAGAAGACTTGCCTTTGCGGCTCTTTCTCTGCCCCTTGGAGAGGCAAATCTGCTCCAAATCCTCCTGCCAGTGCTGACAACCTGACCTGTCTTTCTCAAGGACCTGGGAGACATTCATTTGAAATGTAGACACCCAGGAACATGGGCTGCCCTATCTCCCCATCTCTGTGGGAGGGAAGGAGCCTAACTTCAGCGGGAGTCTTGCTCCAAATGTTAAAACTCCCTCTTGTCGTAAAGATACGAGAAAGTTCACTTTTCCTTTGGGGAAAGCTGATTCACCAAGACGGATGGCCTACAATTCCCTGACCCCAGGTCTTCACATGCGCGCGCGCGCACACACACACACACACACACACACACACACACACACACACACACACTTTCTTCAGAGGAGCTGTGCTCAAACTGAGTTCTGGTCTCTTTACCGTATTGCAGTAGCTTTGAATGAAGCCTTCCTTAACTCTGCCCAGTGCAATTTGGTTTTGACAGTTCCATTCAAAACCGTGGGCTAGAAGATACAGTGGAATCAGGTTTAGAAACTCTAATGCATGGGTGAATGAGATAGGCAAGGAGAATTTGGCCATATACAAGATGGAATGGGGAAGATGCTGGAAGGTGGAGACCCCACTAGGGGAGTGAATAGTGTCCCCGCAAAATTACATCTAACATCCAACTCCTGGCACCTGTGAGCCTTATTTTGGAACTAGGATTTTTGCAGGTGTAATGAGTTAAGGATTTTGAGATCATACCATCCTTGATTTAGGGTGGGCCCTAAATCCAAATAGTGGTGTCCTTATAAAATAAAGGAGCGGAAGATATGAGACACAGGGAAGGAGGCCTGTGAAGACAGAGGCGGAGATGAGAGTGAAGCTGCCACCAGCAGAGGCAGGAAGACCTGGAGGCAGCACAGGCAAGGGAGGATCCTCCCCTAGAGCCTTCAGAGGGAGTGCGACTCTGCCGGGGAAACTTTCAGCTTCCTGTACTGTGAGAGAATCAACCTGTATTGTTTCTGGCCGTTAAGTTTGTTGTGTCTGCCTCAGGAAATGAAGGCACCCATCTAAAAGCTCCATGGTTGTTACTCTGAAGAAATGTGGTAGTAGATCCCTTAGATTTGCCAGAAAGTGCCAGAAATCTGTCATTTGCTGTCAGATGCTTTTATTTTTAATTTCATTTTTTAAATTCTTAATTTTTATTTTTTATATTTTATTATTTATTTATTTATTTTGAGACAGAGTCTCACTCCGTCAACCAGGCTGGAGTGCAGTGGTAGGATCTCAGCTCACTGCAATCTCCGCCTCCCAGGCTCAAGTGATGCTCCCACCTCAGCCTCCTGAGTGTCTGAGAACAGGCACTCCCCACCACACCAGGCTAATTTTTTGTATTTTTGGTAGAGAGGGGATTTCACCATGTTGCCCAGGCTGGTCTTGAACTCCTGAGCTCAGCAATCCACCTACCTCAGCCTTCCAAAGTGCTGGGATTACAGGCTTGGGCCGTTACACCTGGCCTTAGATCCTTTTATTTTTAAATGTCAGCAAACAACTGATTTTTTTCCCTCAGTTCTTTGCAGGCCAGCGTGTAAGGGGGAAAGCAGGTAAGAAACAAGTCTCCGGGGGCAAGCACAGGCTCCAAGTAGCACATTAAGAACCTAGATTTGATTTCGAATTTGAGCTGCATGGAATTGTTCCCGGTGAGTGGTGAGTTCTGCCTGATGGGGTGGCAGTTGTTGGTCCTGAATATTTTTACTGTCCTCCTAATTCAAGGCCAGAGGAACCATCTTTTTTTTTTTTTTTTTTTTTTTTTTGAGACAGTGTCTCGCTCTGTCCCCCAGGCTGGAGTGCAGTGCGCAATCTCGGCTCACTGCAAGCTCCGCCTCCCGGGTTCACGCCATTCTCCTGCCTCAGCCTCCTGAGTAGCTGGGACTACAGGTGCCCGCCAACACACCCGGCTAATTTTTTTTGTATTTTTAGTAGAGACGGGGTTTCACCGTGTTAGCCAGTATGGTCTCGATCTCCTGACCTTGTGATCTGCTCATCTCAGCCTCCCAAAGTGCTGGGATTACAGGCGTGAGCCACCCCGCCCAGTGGGACCATCTTTTGCTACTTCAGACATGGACCTATGTCTCAGCCTAGAAGTGTGGAAGAATGAACCTGGATCGTTGAGTAGAAGGCACATCACGCAAAACACTGAAACTGCCTTTGCAAAAATCAGGGTAGTGAGAGAAGGTCTTGCATGACTGACTCCATCTTGCCTCAAGCCTCACAAGCCAGCTATCTTCACTCATTCCTGAGCACAGGCCAAGCTAACCATGGGAGGAATTTATAGTTTAACTTAGAGCAAGGATGACAATAGTCCCTTCCTAAAACAAATTCCTCCTTGCTCAGGGACCAAAAACTAATGAAAGGCCTCAAGATGAGGATCATGGGAGGAGTCTGAATTCTGCTAAAATGTAGGCAGTTTCTATCATCCTTACTACTCAGGAGTCATGTGGCCAGCGGTCACAAGATTTGAGCCTTCCCCAGTTGCTCCTATGGATAACATCACTACTGTAGAACCTAAGATTGGTCTCTTGAGATGTTTTTCAGACCTCTGCATTCTGGCAATCAACTGACCTCACCTGGACTCACGAGTCATGACTGAACCGGTCCTGTGGCCCCACCTGGGGATAAACTCAGCATACAAGGATCATTTTCCACACCTCTATGATTTCATAGGCAACCAATCAACGGCACCCATTTTCTAGCCTCCTGCTCGCCAAAGCGTCTTTGAAAAATCCTAACCTCTAAGCCTTCGGGGAGACTGATTTGAGTAATAACTCTGTTCCCTGCATGGCTGGTCTAGTGTCAATTAAACTCTTTCTTTACTGCCATACCATAGTCTCAGCGAATTGGTTTTGTCTGTGCAATGGGCAGGAAGAACGTGTCTGGTGAGCATCTCCACACATTCAGAAATTGTCCATCTAAGACAATGGAGTTATTTTCACCCTCAACAAATGCCTCAACTCTGTGACATTTTAAGCAAATCTTAACTTTGACTTATGAATTCAAGAAGGAAAAAAAAAAGTAAGAAAATGTTGATTGTAATAGTTCCTCTGAACGTCCTTCCCCCTGGGGACAGGCTCCCTTGCTGTTGTGTGGTCACTGTTCCCATTAACCTAATGAAATCTACACTTGCAAATGAAGTCCTGGGGTCCACACTAAATGTTCACAGTCTGGCCACATGCTAATATTCCATGTGCTAGCCCATATCTTTAAATAGACTCATGGAAATGTGTTGAATGATGTAACAGAATAAAAATCAAGCTTAACTTAAAGATGAGTCTTTTTTCTATATGAGGAAACAAAGCAACTGAACATTTCTTTGCACTTTATGTTAAATTAAATGCTAACATGTACAGAAAAAAGAAAAAATGCACTCTGATGATGAAGGGACTGAATCAAATTCACAACCAGGGTCTTTTTTTTTTTTTTTTTGAGACAGAGTCTCACTCTGTCGCCCAGGCTGGAGTGCAGCAGTGTGATCTCGGCTCACTGAAACCTCTGCCTCCCGGGTTCAAGCGATTCTCCTGCCTCAGCCTCCCGAGTAGGTGGGGCTATAGGCACGTGCCTGTAGTACATGCAGTATAGTACTGGCATGCCTGGCTATTTTTTGTATTTTTAGTAGAGACAGGGTTTCACCATGTTAGCCAGGATGGTCTCGATCTCCAGCCAGGGTCGTTTTAATGAATGAGAACTGTGAATCGGAACCCACAAAAAACATTTTTAGCAATCAGTTGGCTTTTATTTTATTTGAAGATAATCTCAGCCATTTGCTTTGCATTGGAATTCATTTTGTTTTGATCTGTTTTGCTAACAAATCAGGCATTCAGTTTTGCGCACCACAGGGGCAGGCAGCATACGTGTTTTCTAAACCAGTGTCTACCCATTGCTTTGCAGAACACCAGACGTGGGTGCTCCAATCCACGTAGTGTTGAGGCAGTGAAGTTTGTGTTCCGGGAACTTCAGAACTCCTGAATGTATTGGTGTTGATAAAAGGTGATGAGATGAAGTAGAATGACCATAAACTTAGAGGTTGGTAACATGTGTCCTAGCCCCTTGTCTGCGGTAAATCTCAGGAAAACAATACGCCCTTCTTGGGTTTCATTATCTCATCTGTAAATGAAACTGTTAGACAAAGTCAGCACAGAGGACACATGCTTTGGCTGGAATGTGAGATAATTTTAGGTGTCATCACTCTTAATGTTAAATAATATGGCTGGGCACGGTGGCTCACGCCTGTAATCCCAGCACTTTGGTAGGCCGAGGTGGGTAGATCACGAGGTCAAGAGACCCAGACCATCCTGGCTAACATGGTGAAACCTCATCTCTACTAAAAATACAAAAATTAGAGCACGGTTGTAATCCCAGCTACTCAGGAGGCTGAGACAGGAGAATCTCTTGAACCCGGGAGGCGGAGGTTGCAGTGAGCTGAGGTCACGCCACTGCACTCTAGCCTGGCGACAGAGCAAGACTCCGTCTCCAAACAACCAAAAATGTTAAATGATATTATGAGGGATCATTTCCCATTAGCATCTTCTTTTATCCTTCTGGTGATACGAAAGGATCATCTTTTTTGTAATAGCATTTTTTCACACTTTTTGAGCTCCTATTTAAAACAGCAAATCCATGTTCAGAATTTTGGAGGTATGATTATGTAGGTAGAGCACTATAAAATTGTTCATCTTTATTATATTTATTTTTATGGCAAGATGTAGTGATTTTTTTAACTAAAAGTTCAAGAAAAGGTTCGTTTTTAAGTAGATGAATTTAAACACAACAGTGTGTCAATTTATGGACAAATACTGAGAAACAGCATAGGTAGAACTCAGGAGCGGCAATATTTGCTGGTAGTGCATAAGTCAGTGATATTCATGGGACCCTGCATGCCGGTGTGTCCGGACCCTTGTCATCTTAATATTGGACCTCTCTGTCTACTGTGTATTCACCTTTCTTTCTAAAAGTGCTGTAGTTTTCTTGGAAGTGGAAAAATAAATATACCTAAACACACACACAAACAAAAACTGCATGGATCAATTTCTCTTACAGGTAGACATCACCTTGTGACTCAACAGCAGCCAATAAGATGGAAATAAAGGCCATGAAGTTATCGGATGGCATCTACAAGGAATACTTAGATGAGGAGGTGACTCTGGTAGCAATTGTTCTTTTGTCTTTCTCACCTTCCTTCTTGTCCTGTCTGGGATGCTGAAGTGATGGCTGGTATACAGATTCTCTGTTGTGATGTTGAGATAAACATGAGAATAAAAGTCAGCAATTACAGATGGCAGAGAAGAGAGAGAAAGATAGGATGTAGGTGGATATTGATGGAACTAAGTTTCTATTGCACAAGTTCTACCACTAACCTCTGGACTTCATGATATGTGAGGGAGAAATAAACTCCTATTTTAGAAGAGATCTATGTTACCTGCAACTGAACGGAATGCTTAATTGGCACATCCTATGTGCTCCAAACCTTCCTTAATTTCTGTGTGTAAGGCATACTTAGTCTTTACCCATTATTCTGTTCACATTCATTCACTCGATCAGCCTCCCAACTCTACAGTAAAGAGTTTACTATAGTTTACTCTATTAGTAAGGGAGATTCTGGAGCAAGCCCCACAAATCATAGATTGAATACCCATTCATCAAGAGAGAGATTTAAAGATACTTCTATCCAAACACATTTTAAATTTCCAGCACCTTTGAGGTGGTGGAGGTTCATGGTGGTTGATAGGTTTAAATGACTTGTGATTCAAGCTCCATATTATAATGTAACAGTGCAAAAGTTCATTTTTTAAAATTTATTTTACTTTAAGTTCTGGTATACATGTGTAGAACATGCGGGTTTGTTACATAGGTATACATGTGCCATGGTGGTTTGCTGCACCTATCAAACCGTCACCTAGGTTTTAAGAACCACATGCATTAGGTATTTGACCTAATGTTCTCCCTCATGTTGCCCCCCACTCCCTGACAGGGCCCAGTGTGTGATGTTCCCCTCCCTGTGTCCATGTGTTCTCATTGTTCAACTCCCACTTATGAGTGAGAACATGTGGTGTTTGATTTTCTGTTCCTGTGTTAGTTTGCTGAGAATGATGGCTTCCAGCTTCATCCATGTCCCTGCAAAGGACACGAACTCATTCTTTTTTATGGCTGCATAATATTCCATGAGTCTGGATTTGGTTACAGATAGAGCTGGACGAGCCTTAGCTATATCTAATGGCTTTTGACATGTTATATCAATTTCTTACTGCTTTTGTAAATGAATATATTAAGAAGAAAAAATTACAAATGACCCTTTCTTTACAAACTTTTAGGGTAATCAAGTTCAGTTATTAAAAAATGGATGTTTGCAACATTCATAGTAATTATTTTCAGAAAATTAAAAATGATTAAAAATTATATTTTCATCCCATTCAGATATTATATATTTAACTGTGAGATAATTCTCAGAGATAAATGTCAACTTTTAAAAAATGCTAAATAAATTAAATCAAAATATCCACTCTAAAATAAATAAATTAGCTCCGATTATTTCTTCTTTTTAAATTTTTCCTTATAGTTGTAAAAATAAAGTGAACGTTTTGGCTCATTTCCTCATTAAAGTTTGAATTTTCCAGTCACCAGTGTTTTGTTCTTTCTTACAAATGTTTACGTGCCTGGAATGAGAACATTACCCTGTAGAATATTTGGTGGTAGAAGTCCTTCCAATGAGGGAGCAAGCAGGATGCCAGCTTAGAATGATTATATAGGCAATAAACTCAAATGTTAATAGGTGTCGAGGAAAGCAGTGTGAGTGGGTTTGGGAGGCTGATCATAAGGCAATAGGGAATGGTGAGGACTGTGGCAAACGAGGGAGCTTCTGCTCTGCCTAATGTGGGGCACCCAGGACACAACTCCAGAGGCTTCTTTTTTGTGACGTCTTTCAATATGTAGGGAAAAGTGGAAAAAAAAATCTTGTTTTTTAAACACTGTCATAATAGCAACATAAAATACACTTCTATGACCTATATCCCATCTGTGTGTCTGCACGTGACTCAGTGACCTCAGTCTCTTAGGACTAGTGAATAATAAGAGATGTCAGAAAAGAATGGGCTGGGGATAAGTGGAAGTTGACTTCTGGTCTCAGAAGAATAAAAAAGACAAAGAGATGGGATCCCATCTTTCAATGTACCTTCCGTCTTTGAAGTGAGTCTAATAGCTGGAATAGAGAAGGACTTAAAGCTAATAAAAGTTAGAATGTTATTAATGCAATTTTTAATTGTTACCAGAAAATAATGCAATTCTTAGTTATCACCAACCTTCCAATATAAGAATATTTCTCCTAATTTTCTTCCTTTCTGCCCTTCACTAAACATAAACCCAGAACCATGGAAGTCAATTCCTTCTCCCTGGCACTGCTACTCATGACCCATATTAAGTATTCAAGTCTTCTAAATTATTTTACCCTCCATACAAAGAAAATAGCATGAGTATTTATAAGTAAGGACAACTCCCAATATACATGACAGAACTCTAACTCAACTTAACCATAAAGATACATCTTTTTTCACCTAACAAGAAGTCAAGTAGGAATGGCTTTGGGGGAAGTTGATCCAAGGGCTAAATATTGTACCCAAGGCCCCAAGTTCTTTCCATCTGTCTGATCCTTCATTCTTGGTGATGACTTTGTCCTCACAAGGGCTGCAAATGGCTGTAGCAATCCCAAGTGTCTCATTCAGACGTAAGAGCAGGCATAAGAAACGACCATTTCCTCCTGTGTCTCTTTCTTAGGAATCAGGACATTTCTCTCCCGGATACCCACAAACAGAACTTCCTTGTCATTGGCCAAAATTGGGTCACATAACCATTTACACCCTCACTGGAAATGAGGATAGAATTAGCCCATTCCTCGAGTTGGAGTGAATTCAGATTCTCCTGGGGTACATGCTGTATGTAGAAAGAGTAGATGTCTTAACCAAATCATAATTCAGAACAGTTGGTGGATAGGTAACCAAAGTGTGTATAGGATTATTGTCACAATTTTGGGTTCTATCTTCTAGTCTCCTGTTTTCCAGTTCTTATAAGCCAACCAGATTGACCATGCCAGCTCACTCTTGTTTCTTGATTTCACTCAAAACAAGAAAACCTAGAGATTCTACTTGAAGCCAAACAATAGCAACATAAAAGAAAAGTACCAAAAAATAAGTCTTGCAAAAATCCAAAACGCTGACAACACCAAATGCTGCCGAGGAGGTGGAGAAACAGGAAGTCTCCTTCATTGTTGATGGGAATGCAAAATAGTATATTCACCTTGGAAGACAGTTTTGCAGTCTCAAAAAACTAAACGTATGCTTACTATACAATCTAGCATTCACGCTCCATAGCATTTACCCAAAGAAACTGAAAACCTGTGTCCACACAAAAACCTACTCATGAATGTTTATAGCAGCTTTATTCATAATTAACAAAATTTGGGATGTCTTTCAATAAGTAATGGATACGTAAACAGATATATCCGGACAATAGGATATTATTCGGCTTTACAAAGACATGAGCTATCAAGTCCTGAAAAGCTACTAGAGAACTTTAAATGTGTATTTAAAGAAGCCAATCACACAAGGCTACAACCCATATGATTCCAACTATGTAACTTTCTAGAAAAGGCAAATTAAAAAGATAAGTGGTTTCCAGAGACTGGGAAAATGTACAGGTAAGTGTATGAAGCACAGAAGATTTTTAGAGCAGTGAAACTACTCTGTATGATAATATAATGGAGGGTACAAGTCATTATATACTTGTCAAAACCCGCAGAATGAACAACACCAAGGGTTACTGATGTAAGCTGTGGCTTTGGGTGATAAGAATGTATCAGTGCTGGTTCATCAATTGTAACAAATGTACCACAATCATAACAAACAATTATAGAGACGTTGATAGTCCAGCAGGTCATATCGGAACATGGGTTGGGGCAGGAGGTATGCAGGAGTTTTCTGTCCATTCTCCTCAATGGGCTCTGAATTTAAAATGGCCCTAAAAATAAAGTATTTTTAATTTTTTTTTCATTCTGACTTTTTTTTAACTTTAAGTTCAGTGGTACATGTGCAAGTTTATTATATAGGTAAACCTGTGTCACAGGAGTTGGTTGTACAGATTATTTCATCTAGGTATGCCTGTTTCACCCAGGTATTAAGCCTAGCACCCATTAGTTATTCTTCTTGGTCCTCTCCCTCCTTCCACCCTGCACCCTCTGGTAGGACCCTGTGGCTGTTTTTTCCCTCTATGTGTCCATGTGTTCTCATTATTTAGCTCCCATTTATAAGTGAGAACATACTGTATTTGGTTTTCTGTTTCTGTGTTAGTTTGCTAAGGATAATGGCCTGCAGCTCCATCCATGTTCCTGCAAAGGACATGATCCTGTTCTTTTTTACGGCTGCATGGTACTGCATGGTATATATGTACATTTCTTTATCTAGTCTACCACCGATGGGCATCTCGGTTGATTCCATGTCTTTGCTATTGTGAGTAGTGCTGCAATGAACATTAGCATGTGTGTGTCTTTAAGATTAGAATAACTTATATTCCTTTGGGTATATACCCAGGAATGGGACTGCTGAGTAGAATGGTAGTTCTGTTTTTAGGTTTTTGAGAAATTGCCACACTGGTTTCCACAATGGTTGAAGTAATTTACACTCCCACCAACAGTGTTTAAGTGTTCTTCTGTCTCTCCAATCTCACCAGCACCTGTTATTTAAAAATCATGTTCTTCAGCCATCACATTTTATCAAGGCAAAAACTGAGTCCCAGCTTAAAAGGAGTGGATGGGTCAGAGGAGACTCCAATCTCATTCTAAATGCCCTCAGTACATGGATGTCCACTGCAAACTGGAAAAGAACTGCTGGGAGGTTTCCTTCCTTCCACTGGGAGGAAGCGATTATAACAATGCCCTTCCACCTATGCCTGTTACTTGTATTTCTGATCCAGATAAAAGCATGACATTACAAATGGATTTGTGGGGAATTCATGTTTTGAAACATTAACTGATTTTTCCTTGGTATTTCTTCTTACTCTTCACTCTTTTTCACATTTGTGAGGTCAACTCACCTAGCATTCATGGCATTGGAGAAGAGGTGATATGTCAAAGGAAAGCCTCCTGGATTTTAAAATTCTGAATTCTAAAATAACTCAGAACATATCATTTAAAAATTGATAAAGTCGAGGAAGGTTTTCTGTCTTCAAGACCAGGCAAGATACAGAGAAAAAAGAGGACCTGAAAGAAACTGAGGCTCTGGTGGGAAGGGTTGGTTACATCGTAAACTTTGTCTCAGTCTTGACTTTGGAAGTCACTGCGGGTGGGATTTCTGAATTGATGGAGAGTAACATTCAGGTATCTAATAGCAAGGGTACTTATAAAAAGTAATATAAGACCGGGCACGGTGGCTCGCGCCTGTAATCCCAGCACTCTGGGAGGCCAAGGCGGGCAGATCATGAGGTCAGGAGATGGAGACCATCCTGGTTAACACGGTGAAACTCTGTCTCAAATAAAAATACAAAAAATTAGCCGGGCGCAGTGGCAGGAGCCTGTAGTCCCAGCTACTCGGGAGGCTGAGGCAGAATGGCGCGAACCTGGGAGGCAGAGCTTGCAGTGAGCTGAGATCATGCCACTGCACTCCAGCCTGGGCCACAGAGTGAGACCCCATCTCAAAAAAAAAAAAAAAAAGTAATATAAATTACTGAAATAAAAAAAGAAATGTATCTTTTCTCTATACTTGAGCTTGTAGATTGACATTTGTACCTCTACAGGAACAAAGAAATTTGAGTCTTCTTATATCCCTACCAAAGAAGAAAAAAGATTGTAAATGTTGAAGTCCTTAAAGGGCTGGACATGATCAGAGGCCTCTAAGTTGGTTATCGTAGAGACGAATAGGACAATCGACAGCCTTTTCCACTATTTCCTTTAGTTAGATTACATTAACCTTCCCATTTCACCATCGCCTGCTGATTCGCATATACTAGAAGCCTACAGTGAGAAAAGCAATATCATGATAATAAAGCAAAAGGAAAATATTGCCAATATCTGGATGTGGGACCCTAAGCCGATTACTGTCCTCTCTGATCCTCAGTCCTGTTACCCACAAAAGGAGAGTGTGGGCTGATATAGATCAACTTTTAGTTTCTTTTGGGTTAATTGTGCAATTTTATGGTTGCAAGTGAATCATTTGAAATGTGTTCTGAGCTTGAATTGATATTTATTTTTGCAACTCCATAGTAATTTTCTATAATTTCTCACAATTAATTTTATTTGACATGTGAAGAAACTTTGGTATATGCTAAACTTTAGATATTATGTTGCTATGGATCAATCCCTGGATTGAAATTCATTTTTTTAAACCTAAAACTTGAATACAGAAGATAAAATAGTCTCTGAAAAAAATAGAGCGCTCAGCACTTTGGGGGGCCGAGATGGGAGAATCACTTGAGCCCAGGTGTTTGAGACCAGCCTTAGCAACAAGGCAAGACCCTGTCTCTATTAAAAAAAGATGCAAAAATTAGCTGGGTGTTGTAGTGGTGTGCAGCTGTAGTCCCAGCTACTTGGGAGGCTAAGGTGGGAGGATCACTTGAGCACAGAAGGTCAAAGCTGTAGTCAGCCATGATCACACCACTGCACTCCAACCTGGGTGACAGAGAGAGACTCTGTCTCAAAAAAAAAAAAAGGAAGAATCTGAATATTCACTAGATTTGTCCTGGAAGTGTTGAACCATGTTGGACAAGAGAAGACTACAAGAAACAAGGGCTGTGAAATACAGCAAGAGTGGATGAGAGCTGGGTCCTTTTTCAGGGGTTTTTCTAAAGGTGGGAGCTCCTTCACGTTCTTGGTGATGGTAGTCTTGACCCTTTCCTGCTGCAGGTGCTGAGGTGGCAGTTAAAATGGCCTTTTCCTTCCAAACAGAACTATCCAGCAGTGAGTGTCCAGACAGGGACAAGGAGTACCTTGTCCCTGAGTTCTGTGTGTACCTATATGGGTACAAGTAAAACAAACCACCCAGCAAAGTAGATGGGTTTAAGAGGTAAAAAGACTCAAATACCTCTTTTCATATCAAAAGGAAATAAATAATCCTTTTTTGTATCTTAATTAACACTGTACTTTTTAATGCAGCATCTGCTTAATAGATTTTTTTAGCCTTCCCAAGAGACAAGCAGGATTAAAACCATGCTCTGGCACAAGGAATGTGGGTTAGAATTTGCTCCCTGAGGAATGATCTAGACAGCATCAGAGTTTAGTCATCAGCCTACTTCAGAGCTCAGTAAATTACAGTGCCTAGGCTGAATCTTGCCTGCTACCTATTTTTGTTAATTCAGTTTTCCTCGGAACACAGACACACTCACGCGTTTACGTATCATCTATGACTGCCATGCAGCAGCAAAGCTTAGCATTTGCATCAAAGACCACACGGTCTGCAAACCTACAATATTTACTATTAGGTCCTTTACCAAAGATCTACACTGACCACTGGCACACATATTTATGAGCACTGATGCACAGCAAATGAATGTCACATTTGTATTTGTAAATAAATTCCTACAAGGTGAGTGGATAAGTAACAATTCTGGCTGAATAGCATCACGATGTGCAAGTGTATTTCTACCAAAACCAGTGGGCCTGGAGTCCCACACATCGTTGTCCCTAGGAGGAAGTACTGTGTGGACAGAGCCATACCCCATAGATGCCAGCCTGGCAGGGTTTTCTTAGAGTATTGGGTAGTTGGAAAAAAAAAAAAAAACCTGTTCATTGCTACTCTAAGGCAATACGTTTCTTTCAGTTTGCACACATAGCAAGAACTTCTCACGGGACAGCCATATCATGATGTGCTTAGAAGCATCTCAACCACCCATGCAGGTTGAAGAGTGTCCCCCTGAGGATGTGACTTTTATTTGGAAATAGGGTCATTAGGTCATTACAGATGTAATTAGTTAAAACGTGTTATATTGCAATAAGGTGAGTCCTTGATCTAACATGTCTGGTGTCCTCTTCAGAACAAGAAGACTCAGAGACAGGAATGCACAGGAGGAAAACGATGTGAATAGAGACACATGGGGACAAGGCCGAGTGATGACAGAGTCAGAGATTTGAGTGATACACCTACTAGGCAAGGAATGCCAAGCACCACCGACAGCACCAGAAGCTAAGAGAAGGGCATGAAACAGATTCTCCCTTAGATCACGCAGAGGGTGCACAGCCCTGTTGATACCTTGATTTCAGACTTCTGGCCTCCAGACCTATAAGAGAATGACCTTACGTTGTTTTAAGCCACCCTGTTTGTTGCACTTTGTTGAGATGACCCTAGGACGCTAACACGAACTCCAGACGACAGCTTGTATCTCTGATGGGCATTGGTGCCTGTAATAATTTTCTATTGCTACTATACCAAATTATCCCAAATGTAGCAGTTAGAAATACTGCACGCTTATTATCTCACAGTAGGTTAGAAGTCCAACATAGGTCTCACTGGGCTAAAATCAAGGAGCTGGCAGGGATGCAGTTTAACTTGTGGATTTTAGGGCAGAATCCAATTCCTTGCCTTTTCTAGCGTCTAGAGGTCACCCACATTCATTGGCCTCTGGCCCTCCTCCTCCATCTTTAAAGCCAGAAACTGTACATTAACATAAGTACTGTTTTTTTTGTTTGTTTTGTTTTTTTTAGGCTGCTCAAGTGAAGCAGCAGGAGTGGAGAAGGAACATGAGGCCACCTCATGTGGCCATCTCTCATATTAGCCTTCTGCACTCACAGTTCCCTCCATGCACAGCTGAAAATGTTCTTCAGTTTAAAAACTGGGTGGCCGAGGTGGGTGGATCACGAGGTCAGGAGTTCAAGACCAGCCTAGCCAACATAGTGAAACCCTGTCTCTACTAAAAATACAAAAAATTAGCTGGGCATGGTGGTGGGCGTCTGTAATCCCAGCTACTTGGGAGGCTGAGACAGGATAACTGCTTGAACCCGGGAAGTGGAGGTTGCAGTGAGCGGAAATCGTGCCATTGCACTCCAGCCTGGGCGACAGAGCAAGACTCCGTCAAGAAAAAACAAAACAAAACAAAAAACTCATGTGATTAGATTGCACTCACCTAAATAAGCAGGATCATTTCCCTATCATAAGGTTCTGAACCTTAATCACATCTGCAGAGTTCCTTTTGACAGGTAAGACAATATATTCATTTTCTGAAGAGTTAGATCCAGGCAAGTTTGAGGGACTATTATTCTGCCTACCACACCCTCTCTCTAGATTGTCCTATCCCTCATGGTGTCTGACTTCCTCCAAGAACTCCAAAGGAAAGGGATTACATTTTTTATTTCTTCACTCCTGGATGCTCCTTGGTCCTCATGCAAATCTGCCCACTGTGTCTCCAAAAGAATTCCAACTATGTATTTCAGGGAAACCAAATATGAGAGCTGTAAGGAACTTTTCTTAAAAGCCTCTGACATCTCCCCTTTCTGTCTCCTTTCTCCTTTCTCCTCTAGCTAACCTGAAACAGGCGTGATGGTTACTTCCAGCCACTGTTGTGGACCAAGGGAAGGCAGAGCTCTGCCTAGTGTCAGGGAGGGAGAATGTCTGAAGCAGCCTGATCCCTGATGTCCTTTAGGCTGTCATACCGGACCTGTGCAGCATCCATCCAGACTTCTACCATATTAGAACCAAATACACTTTTATCTTATTTAAACCACTCTTTGTTTTAAATCTGTCTATTAATAGGAAGCCAAACTAATCCTATCTGATGCAAGAAAGAGAATAGAATTCTAAGAAACCCATCTTCATTGGCCAATAATTTTCACTTAGCAAGATAGGTCACAGTAATTCATCTTTCCTGGAGTATTCCAAATAAAGCATAAATTTAGGAATAAAACTACTGTGATTGAGAATTCAAATTAGTAATGGAGTGACACTTTGTGTCAATTTTTGTCAAATATATGTCCTACGAAATTGTTTCATTAGCTAGCTATTTAAATGAGTGATAATATCTGTACTTATATCTGATTTATCGTGGTCCTATGGGCAGCTGTTACTTCTGGAGAATCTGCTTAGAAGACAAACAAAAAATAAAAACTAAAGTCTGTTCACACTTAAGAGTCTAAGGTTCCTGGCATTTGTCAGTGTTGTCCTTGGCTTTGCTGCTGGGAAGTGGGTGGGAAAGAGGCCACATGCAGGGGCCAGGAATGGCCATAGACTAGGGTGGGACAGGAGAGTAGAGCTGGGATGAGGACAAGCAGGTCACTGGGTTTTAAGGACCCAAGTCTAGGAGGTGGTAACATTACCCTATGTTTGAGACCAATTGAGGCAGAGACAGGATCACTCAGGGGTGGGGGAGATGATAGTTAAAGGAGCAAGGGGTGAGAGAAAATGATAAACTCTTGCTCCAATGTGTGACAGTTAAGTTTAGTCCACACAAGCACCTCTAAGGATTGGGTGGGGTCAAACCATTTTACAGATGAGGAATCAGAGGCTGAGAGCTGAATGCATTTGTCAGTCACACATGTAGTGAGTCGTGAGGCCAAAGTATGAATTGAGGCCATTTTAAAGGCAGAGATTGTGTTCTCTTCACCATATTGATAACAAGGGACCAGGTTTGACTGAGGATATCATCTGCCTCCTGCTAGTGTTGGAGTTGGTTCTTGGGGCAGCTGTCCTCAAACTGCTCCACGCCATAGACCTGTCCAGGCGGTGAACTGTGTTCACGTGACCACCACTCATGCTCCAACTCATTACCATGCTCAGGTTCAAGAGTGTCCCTGAAAGCCCATTTTCCTGAACATGTCTGTCATTTTAAAAGTTGGAAAGTTTTATACACACACACACACACACACACACACATGCACACAAGCACTTTATCTACTCATCTGTAGATTCAGGATCCAGGTTGTTCCCACATCTTGCCTACTGGGAATAATGCTGCAATAACATGGGGATGCTAGCATCTCTTTGAGGTTCCAATTCAGTTCTGTGGGAAGAATCCATCCCAGGCTCTGATACACAGCATCGTGCCTATAGATAATGATGCTATATTTTACACCTAAAATCTATTAAGAGGGTAGATCTCATTTTAAGTGTTCTTGCCACAATAAAAGAGGAAATAGTGTTTTTTAAAAATCTATATCTAAATAGTCACATTTAATCTATTTTTGGTTGTCAAAAAGCAGCCCCTTTCTGTCTTACGTTCAACCCACGTGTCTGAGAAGGCCAAGGCACCTGTACTTCAGGTCATTCAGGTTGTTCAACTTGGTCAAGTATTTTCTTTACTTTATTTGAAAATACAGGATGCCATCCTGTCACTTAGGCTGGAGTGAAGCAGCAGGATAAGCTCACTGCAGCCTCAGACACCTGGGCTCAGGCAATTCTGCCTCAGCCCCTAAATAGCTAGAATTCCAGGTGCAGCTGCAACACCCAGCTAATTTTCTTTATTTTCTTATTTTTTGTAGAGACAGCATCTCCCTATGTTGCCCAGGCTGGTCTCGAACTCCTGGCCTCAAGCAATCCTCTTGCCTCAGCCTCCCAAAACCTTGGTATTATAGGCGAGTGCCACTGCACTTGACCCAACAAGTGTTTTCTGTAGAATGTGAGGATAAGACAAAAACTTCCATACACAACTCGCATATATTAAACACGACCAATTACCAGGCCTTCCGCTAAGAATTTTCACATGTCTCCTTATTTAATCTTCTCACCCTACCGGGTAGTTATTACTATAATTTTATTGATGGGAAAATAGGTGTTAAAGATGTTTAATGACTGACCAGGGCCACATGGTGGAGACTGGTTGGGACAAGGGTTTTTGTGACACACACATCTATGTTTTCAACGCTCTAATATGAAGACAGAGGCATCTGTTCAATGAGGGGAGAAATCTCAGGCATCATGCAAAAATGAAAGTGACATTTTCAGAGAGATAAATCTATAAAATATTGTTCGGTGATACTTTAAAAGAGTTTTGGGAAAACTGAAAATTACAAACCTTGCTCCATTTCCTTAAATTTGGTGTTGGCTAGAAAGTAGTGCTGAAGCCAACAGCAAGAAGTTTCAGTTAATCGTTTTATTAAGGGACCTGTGGACTCAAGTGCTTGGCGTGGAGAATACTTCCCATCATGGTACACAGATAAGGAGTATGCTAGTGAATATTTATATTTATATACCAGCTACCGTGACACTTAAGTTGAATCTTGACCTGATGTATATATCATACATATACATCATAAAATTGAGATTAATGTATATCATTTATGGAGAAGGGCAAAGAGGTTTCCTGGATATGAAAAGGTTTGTTTTAATAGCTGCAGGATCACTGCCTTATAATATTGAGACTATGAATGCTCACCGTGTTTGTGAAGATGCCTTCTATTAAAAAATACATTTGATCCCTTACGAAATAATGCATGCTCCATGAGAAACTGGCTTAACCTTCAACATTGTGATCATTAACTGGCAGCCTGTGACCTCCCTGAGTTTGTTCTGTAACTCCAATATTGCAGAAGTTATCTGACTTCACTTACAAGGCAGGAAGCAACACAACTCAACTGTTGTGACTTTCCCCCTGTAGCTCACAGATAAGTCCCTTGCAAACCCAGCCCACTCATTTCCAAAAAGCAATACAAGTGTGTGTTTTCTCCACGATTCTCTTTACACAGAGAAGACAATACCATCCTGCATCTTGCAGTTCCCGTCGTCACTTTCTACTCACCAGGGGCTGCTAGTTACAGGGACGTAATAATACTTCGGAGAAAACTTCAAATGTGAACGATGGAAAAGAGTGCTCAAGAGCGCAACCTCTTTGCTGAGCTTTTTGCATAAAATGTTGTACTGGGAATATAAAGTCAGAGACAGCCTATAGAAAGAATTTATTGCAAGTGATTTTTTAACTAGAGGGAAATTGAATGTTATGTTACGGTTCCCTCACTCCATTTAAGTGTATGCGGTGTACATTGTAAGATGCCACAGATAAACCACCAGCCTCCACAAGGACTTCTATTCATTGTAAACAATGTTTGTTTCATAACTCACAGTGCCCTCTACCCAGGGGCTTCCCAGTACTTCCTCCTGCCATGTTCACGAGGAGAAGCTGGTGAAGATGGCTGTTTCGGTGCATTGCATCAGGCCAAATGACTGAAGTTTCAACAAAAGACCTCAAAAAAGAGTTCTTCAGGAGCCATTTTCTTTTACCCAAGCCATTGCTGGGATGCCGAGGGTTTCATTATTTTTCTCAATATAAATCAGAAGGTTTAAAGAGCTCTTAAAAAGAACTATGTGCACTTTCTGTGCTGAAGTTGCTTCTGCATTTATACCACCCTGATCTCCAGTTCTCATTCCTGGGAAAACCATGATGTTTTCCAGAAACAGTAATTGATACTATGTACAAGGAGTTTAAAAAACTATGCTGGCCGGGCGCGGTGGCTCACGCCTGTAATCCCAGCACTTACGGAGGCCGAGGCGGGTTGATCACGAGTTCAAAAGATCGAGACCATCCTGGCCAACATGGTGAAACCCCGTCTCTACCAAAAATACAAAAAATTAGCCGGGCGTAGTAGCGGGTGCCTGTAGTCCCAGCTACTAGGGAGGCTGAGGCAGGAGAATGGTGTGAACCCGGGAGGCGGAGTTTGCAGTGAGCCAAGATCGCTCCACTACACTCCAGCCTGGGCGACAAAGCGAGACTCCGTCTCAAAACAAACAAACAAACAAAAAACAAAAAAACCCAAAAACTATGCTATGAGCAAGTGGCACATTATTCTGTCGTCAAAGATTCAAGTCACTGGGTGAACCCTGGTGCAAAACGCATTTTAATGAAACGCCTTTTGAAAATCATAACTGGAAAAAACACGAACAGCACCTCTCTTCAATAACTGTCTATGACTGCACTAAATCATAATTATATTTGAAAAACTAAAATTTCAAAAAGCTTTGTATGAATAAGAGAAATAAAAGTTACTGGGATGTAGATGGGCAAAGACAGCTGAATTAAAAATGCTCATCTTTCATTAATCAATACATTTTTTACATAAGAAGTTTATCTTACTGGTTTGGACAAACATAGCTCAAGTATTTTACATAATCATGGGGACGATTGGGCTATGACAGTTTAATGCTATTTTGCAAAGCCATAATTTTGCTGGGGCTCAGATGAGTGAAATTTGCATGGTTGTTTTCTTAACTTCTTAATCATAGACCATCTCTGAGACCAGTATCCACATACCAGAGTTTCACATGCAGCTGTAGAGTGTTACTGGCTTCCACCTAAGAATCTTCCTTCCTCTAATTTCCAGTAAATGCTCCAAGAACAAGAACAAAGAGCCCCAGCAATGGACGATAGACACAGAGTCTGCCTGGAAATGTGTTTCCTTCACCTTTATGCTCATCTCACCTGAGCAGAATCATGTAAGAGAATCACATGGTATGAAGATTCTCTTATGTGATTTCTGAGGACTAGAAGACCACAATTGCATGTTTTGTGAACTAGGCTTTTTAATTATTCTTGATTTCCGTAACGAATGTGATTTCAGAGACAGAAATCAGAAGAGAAACGAAGTAACCTACACGAGGTTGACAGATGCTCCAAGGAAACCAGAGAATAAGCTCTGCTTCAACTAAAAGTCACTGATCCAGGAGTCACCTGCATTTATCAGACTCTAAAACCTATTGTTTTCCCATTATACCCCACTGCCTCTATTTTTACCAGTAGGAAGTAGAATCCTTTCCTTAAAGATGTGAAAAGTATGTAGGGAAAAAAAAAGGTGTGAGTTTTAAGAGTTGCTTTACTGAGAGTTAAGACAAAGAAAATAGTTTGTAAGTGAATACATAATAGTATGAGGTATTGTGTTTGGTTGAAAATAACATCAATCTCTACATCAGCGACATAAATATGTGGAGGAGTTACGTCTTCTCATCAGATGAGGCGTTTCTGGCTGTTGATGTGGCTCAATGTCGCCATCAAGAGGCCAGTATTCAGCTCTCTTTAGCCTCAATCAATATCAGCATGTGATGTTTTGCCCTCATGGCCACAAAATGGCACCTCTCTCCAGGCATCACAGCTACATCCGAAGAAAGAAAAAGGGTGGTATATTTAAAAAAAACAAAACAAAAACAAAAAAAAACACTTTACTCAAAAAGGTTTTTCGGTTTTGTTGTTGTTGTTGTTTTGCAGGGGACAGAGAGCACAGATATCTGTTCTAAGTATTTCCACTTTGCTGTCACTGGGGGTCACTGGCTCAAATTGAATCATATGGTGACTCACAGTTACAAGAAAACCTGTGAAGCATTTTGTTTTTGTTTATGTTGTTTACGTTTCTGGCTTTTCAACCTCTATAATAGAAGACAAGAGGAAAGAAAAAATAAATTCTGGTGTGCTCAATGCAAATTGTCTTCCATAGGCCTTGAATTGTGAAATTAGAGATGCTTCTAGGATCTTGAGATAGAGAATTAAAATTCTTTATTTTTGTATAGATTGAATTTTATTTCAAGTAAGTTTAGACACTATCTCAAATATTGATTTTAATAAATGAGGGTGTTTTTAAAAATGTTCCTTTATCTTCTCTACTTCCTACTCTCATTTTATACTTATTTATTTCACAAATACATTGCATGATCCAGGAAGGAAAGAGTGCTGTATTATACAATATTTTATCCACTAAAAAAGTTTATCATTAGCACAGTGGCTGTCCTGGAGCAGATATTTAATAAATGTTTGAGTGTCTGATTGAAAAAAATAAAAATAAAAACACATGGGGTTAATACTGAATGCATATATTCATTAAAATCGGCACATCATAATTAGAAGACAAGGTTGAATAAACAATGGCAAATATGAGTTAGCTACCAAAAGGTAATAAAGTACGATAAGAAAGAAACACGCATAAGAAGAACTGCTAGTCTCAGTGAGTATTTGCCATTTCAGCACCATTTAAAAATAAATGAAGAAGTTCTGCTTCTGGCCAAGATGAACTAAGAGGGATCTACCATTTAAAAATTATGAAACAACAGCTGGAAAGACACTGGGCATCAGGTAATAAACAATGATCCCTGAGATATGGAAACAAACATATGAGCCCTGCAATTGCCCCAGCTTGCTGCCCTTAGAGTGTCCCCAGTTTGCACCATGTGACAGGAAACTGAAGTAGAATCTGGAAGAGTCTCTGAGCTGAAGAGACAGAGCTGGTGGCTGAGGAAGCATGAGGAATCTGGAGCTGATGGGAAAGGGTACAAAGCAAGGAGAGGATCCTGAAGATCTGGAAAGGGCCTCCTGGAATGTTGAGTGGATTGCTGGTCTGCACGTATGTGGAGAACCTTCCTGTACCTGGAGAAAGAACCATTCAAAAGGATGAGGGGGAGCAGTGCCTGGTGTTCACTCAAGGGTGAAAATAGTACCTGTTCCCAACACTCAGACCAGAAAACTTCATAATCCATGGGGCATTGAGTAGAGTGCTCCAGAAGGTCTTCCCTCCATAGTAGGAAAGAATTAGCTCTAGACTGAGTGTATTAGTCCATTTCCATGCTGCTGGCAATTTACTGGGCATTTACAGTTCCACTTGGCTGGGGAAGCCTCACAAACATGGCGAAAGGCAGGAGGAGCAAGTCACATCTTACATGGATGGCAGCAGGCAAAGAGAGAGATTGGGCAGGGATACTACCCCTTATAATACTGTCAGATCTCGTGAGACTTATTCACTGTCATCAGAACAGCATGGTAAAGACCTGCCTCCATGACTCAGTTACCTCCCACCAGGTCCCTCCCACAACACATGAGAATTCAAGATGAGATTTGGGTGGGGACACAGCCAATCATATCATTCTGCCCCAGCCCCTCCCAAATCTCATGCCCTCACATTTCAAAACCAATCATGGCTTCCCAACAGTGCCCCAGGTCTTAACTCATTTCAGCATTAACTCAAAAGTCCACAGTCCAAAGTTTCATCTGAGATAAGGTAAGTCCCTTCTGCCTAATAGCCTGTAAAATCAAAAGCAAATTAGTTACTTTTTAGACACAGTGGGGGTACAGGCATTGGATAAACATAGCCATTCCAAATGGCCAAAACAAAGGGGCTACAGCCCCATGCAAGTCTAAAATCCAGTGGGGCAGTCAAATCTTAAGGCTCAAAAATGACTTTGACTCCCTATCTCACATCCAGGTCACGCTGACGCAAGAGGTAGGTTCCCATAGTCAGGAAGTTCTGCCCCTGTGGCTTGGCAGGGTATAGCTTCCCTCCTGGCTGCTTTCATGGGCTGGCGTTGAGTGTCTGCAGCTTTTCCAGGCAAACAGGACAGGTTGTTGGTGGATCTACCATTCTGGGGCCTGGAGGATGGTGGTCCTCTTCTCACAACTCCATTAGGCAATGTCCCAGTAGAGAATCTGTGTGGGGACTCTGACCCCACATTTCCCTTCTGCACTGTCCTAGCAGAGGTTCTCCATGAGTGCCCTGCCCCTACAGCAAACTTCTTCCTGTACATTCAGGCATTTCCATACATCCTCTGAAATCTAGGCAGAGGTTCCCAAACCCCATTTCTTGACTTCTGTGCACTCACAGGCTCAACTCCCATGTGGAAGCTGCCAATGCTTGGGGCTTGCACCCTCTGAAGCCACAGCTCAAGCTCTACATTAGCCCCTGTCAGCCACAGCTGGAGCGGCTGGAATGCAGGACACCAAGTCCCTATGCTTCACACTGCATGAGGACCTGGGCCCACAACACCATTTTCTCCTAGGCCTCTGGGCCTGTGATGGGAGGGGCTGCTGTGAAGACCTCTGACATGCCCTGGAGACATTTTCGCCGTTGTCTTGGGGATTATTATTTGGCTCCTCATTATTAATGCAAATTTCTGCAGCCGCCTTTAATTTCTCCTCCGAAAATGGGGGGGGTTTCTTTTCTATCACATTGTCAGTCTGCAAATATTCCAAATTTTATGCTCTGCTTCCCTTATACAACTGAATGCCTTTAACAGCACCCAAGTCACCTCTTGAATGCTTTGTTGCTTAGATATTTCTTCGGCCAGAAACCCTAAATCATCTCTCTCAAGTTCAAAGTTCCATAAATCTCTAGGGTGAGGGCAAAATGCCACCAGTCTCTTAGCTAAAACATAACCAGAGTCACCTTTGCTCCACTTCCCAGCAAGTTTCTTGTCTTCATCTGAGACCACCTCAGCCTGGACTTTATTGTCCATATCTCTATCAGGCTTTAGGTTAAAGCCATTCTCTAGGGAGTTTCATACTTTCCTACATTTTTCTGTCTTCTTCTGAGCCCTCCAAATTGTTCCAACCTCTGCCTCTTAGGCCCAGTTCTAAAGTCGCTTCCACATTTTCAGGTATCTTTTCAGCAGTGCCCCACTCCCGGTACCAATTTACTGTATTAATCCGTTTTCACACTGCTGATAAAGACATACCTGAGGCTGGGCAATTTACAAATGAAAGAGGTCTAATTGGACTTACAGTTCCATGTGGCTGTGGAAGCCTCACAATCATGGCAGAAGGCAAGGAGGAGCAAGTCATGTCTTACATGGAGGCAGCAGGCAAAGAGGGAGATTGGGCAGGGAAACTCCCCCTTATAATACTGTCAGATCTCATGAGACTTACTCACTATCACGAGAACAGCATGGGAAAGACCCACCTCCATGATTCAATTACCTCCTACCTCATCCCTCCCCACAACCCGTGGGAATTCAAGATGAGATTTGAGTGGGAACACAGCCAAACCATATCACTGAGTATTGCTCTGGTCCCACCTGAAAAACCATAAAGGCAAGAACCAAAGGAATCAAATTTTTTCCAAAAAACTTAATTGAATCCCAGAACAATATTCAAAATGTGCCAGAATATAAAAATAGCACACAAGCAAGGCAAAATGTTTAACAGCTGGCATTCAAACAAAGACTATTAGGCATGAAAACATGACAGAAACTCACCATTCATCATGAGGAAAATAATCAGTCAACACAGGCTTCAACTGACACAGAGTTAGGATTAGCAAAGAAGAGCATTAAAACAGATATTACAAACCTATATGTTCAAAAGTTAAACAGAGACATGAAAGATATTTAAAAAGACAAATTGGACTTTCCAAGATGGAAATTCCAAGTGCCTGAGATACTGAGATAAAATACACACACACACACACGCACGCACATACATACACACACAGACATATACACACAAACACACACACACACACACACACACACATGCTGGAAGGGGTTAATAGTGATTAGACATTGCAAAAGAAAATATAACTGAATTTTCATGCATAACAACATAAAATACCCAAAATGGAACATTGAGAGAAAAAGAATCCCTCCCCCTACCCACCCAAAATGGAAAGAAGGTTAGTGAGGTGTGGAACAACTTACAGCAGCTTAGTATGAGAAGAGAGAGGAAAAGTAAATATTTGAAGAAATAATGGCCAAATGCTCTTCCAACTTAATGAAAACAAGAAACCCACCAATCCAGGAAGCACAACCAACTCCTACATTCTACATGATCATATTTCATCTTTATCCAGCACAGTGGGAAGCACTGTAGACAATCAGTCAACTGATGAGTTAAATTACACTGTTGCACATGAAAATATACAGCAATGTTGGTTTATAGAGGTTCATTTTAGATAAACTACCTTTTATTATTTTTTAAATTCGCTCTTATTTATAAAAGTTGTCCATGATTTAACACCAAATATCACAATAAACAGCTACTCGGGTGAGAAAATGTTTATGTTGATAAGAAAATTCACCACGGAATAACGTTGCAAAATCCCTGAAGAGCTTATGGCTTTCTTCGGTGGGTGGAAATGCATACATGATGTGGACTCCAGCAGAAGACAACAACCAACTCTGACTTCATTAACGTAGCTAAGGTATATGATCTTAGTCATATCACCAATCTTATTTTAATGTATGATTCAAGATGGCTACTTGAATATTTAATTTCAGGCAAAATGTAAAGGGAATAGATTTATGTCTTAAAAGTACGGGTTTTGTAGGCAGACTAGCTTAGTTATAATTCCAGCTCTGACATTAGCTGTTTAGTCTTGGGTGATTTATTTAAACTCTCTGTACCTCAGCTTCCTGCTGTAAAATGGGATTTAAAATGTTAACTATTATAAGGAAGAGATAAATATTGTAAAACACATTAATAACATGTATTGAAAGTTGAGTTATTTAAAAAGAGCCCATTTCATCTGTGTCTGCCATTATATGCTTATTTCAATATTAAATCCATTCCATTGTATTATCACATCATAGGTTTTTTTTTTTTTTCTCCTTTACACCTGACATTTCAAAGGCAGGAAGTTGTCTGCACTTCTCCTTTCTCATTGAGACAGGTGCTAGTAGAAGTTCTTGATTGGGGGAGAAGCACATATACTTTAGCCCATTTAAAAATAAGACATTTATTTCAAATGGGGCAACATACCTAAATTTCTCTTTGACAACATCCTCACCCTGACTCAAATGCCACTCTGTCAGTAAGGATGTTAACCACCTGATAAGACTATACGCTTGTGATGTTTTATCTATTTCTATCCTTAACCACTCAAAAAAAAAATATCTTTTTTATTGAGGTATAATGTATATGCAATAAAATCTATCCTTTTTAGCGTGCATTTCTCAGTTTTGACAGATGCACATAGTTATGTAATTACCGCTACACTCAAAACACAGAATCATCACATTACCCTAAGAAATACTGCACACTTCTTTGTCTGCTGCATCTGGGGGAGTCATTCACTCTCCAGAGCCCCAGGCCTTACACAGGGGTCAAATCTTCTCTTCTATAATTATGCCCCCTCCAGAAGGCCATAGAAATGAAAACATATGGTGCAGAGCCTGCTTTTACTTATTATAATGAATTTCAGATATATGTATGTTTTTATATGTTATTCGTCATTCATTCCTTTGATGTATGGTAAACACAGGAAAATGTGTTCAACATAACTAGCCATTATTGAAATGCTGATTAAAACTACAATGAAATACCACATTAAAACAACTCACATTACCAAGAATAGAAGAAACAGAGCAGCTAGAACACTTATACAATACCTGTGGGAACAGCAATTGAAAGAGCCACTTTAGAAAAATGCCCCAAAATTTCTTACAATGTTAAACATGCACTTACCACGTGAACAAGCAATTCCACTTTTTAGTATTTATTCAAATGCAATAAAAACTTATGTTCATGCAAAAACCTGTGCATGAATGGTTGTGTGGATATTTCTTTATAACCACCCCAAACTGGAAACAAACCAAATGCTCTTCAACTGGTAAATGTTTAAAAAAAAGTTCATGCATTTATTTATTCAATTTATTTATTTATTCAGTTTATTTATTTATTTATTCAGTATTTATTTATTTATTCAGTTTATTTATTTATTTATTCAATTCCCTCCCACTGGAGGTAATTGCCCCCCATGGGGGCAGGCCTTTCCCATGCTGTTCTCATGATAGTGAATAAGTCTCATGAGATCTCACGAGATCACGAGTAGATGGCAACTACTCAGGAATAAAAATGATGTACTACATATTTCATATGTGTTTTTGTTTATTGTCTGCCTCTGCCACACACACACTAGAATGCAACTTACAAGGCGGTAGGTATTGATTTGTGCATTCACTATCATGGGCTATTTTATCTAGAATAGTGCCTGGCATCATGTGTTTGGCACTAAATGATAATGTGTTTAAAAACAAATGAATTCACTATAGACCCTACAAAAGGCTAAGGAAACAGGGGCAGAGATCCACAGCTGAAAAATGCCCAAATTACATCCAAGCTGTTGCAAGGCAGACACTCCTATTGCCAGCATTAGCACTGGTATGGTGGTTCCTACTGCCACCGTAGAGCACAGGACGCTCACCCAAGTACATCTGCTGCTGCTGCAGCCCCTGCAAGTCAGGGGTCTCTCACCCCCACCCCTGCCAAATGGATTCCAATTAGCACATCCCACTTCATATCACCATCTTCCCTATCAATGACTTCCATGGGTTGTCTTAAGAGTAAAATCTGGAATCTTTTTCTGACAATACCTTGAAGAACAAAAGTGTCCATGAAGTAGGAAATTTTCCAAACTTAACAACCACATTAACATATATTGGATGTTAAACACAGAATTATCATATGACCCATCAATTTTACTCCTAGGTACACACCCCAAAAATAAAAACAGATGTTCAAGAAGAAGTGAACTTGCATGTGCATAGCAGCATGATTCACAATTTTTTAAAAAAGGAAAAAACACAAATATCCGTCAATTGGTGAGTGGGTACAGAAAAGTGGCATATCCATAAAACGGAATATTATTTAGCCACAAAAAGGAATGAAGCATGCTACATTTCACAATGGGGACGAACCTTGAAAACACTGCTCAGTGAAAGAAGCCATCACAAAAGGCCATCTATTGTATGATATTGTTTATATGAAAAGCTGACATTAGGCAAATACATAGAAAGTAAATCAGTGATTGTCAGGACATGAGAGGAAATAGTGACTTCTAAAAGGGCAGGAGGTTTCCCTTGGGGATAATAAAAATACTCTACGACTAGATAGAGGTGATGATTGCATAACACTGTAAATGTCCTTCATGCCACTGAATTGTATGCTTTAAATGATTAATTTTATGTTATGTAAATTTCACTCAATAAAAAAAGCAAAAACAAATTGTGTGGCCACAAAGTCTAACAAATATCTCCAATATAGGATAAACTCTGCTGAATAAACTGGCCCATCAGCCTGATGATTTTATATTTATGTTTTAAAATAGCCCTTTGTGTAAATATCAGTCCCTTTAGGGGTGAGACCATTTCTCAAAAGACTCCTGGTGGTAAAAAAAAAAAAAAAGTCCTAGTCCTTTTAGAAAATGCATCTTTCCTGATGGTTTAGTAATTTCTATCCCTCCAACACCACGGCCAGGCTCCGGTCCTCCATCCTGCCATAGGATCATTGGCTTTCCCTGAAGGGAAATATCCTGTGGCTCTTATTCCACTTGTAAGTTGATAGTATTCTTCTCCTCTGACTCTGTTACCACTCTATTTTAGCAGGTATTAAAGTACACACTGTAGATTTTTTTTGTTGTAAATTCAACCAAGCTTTCATTTTCTTTGCAAGCAAATTCTGCATCAACTGGGCAAAGCCAACACTAGCACAAGTAACTTAAAATCCGTTTAAGAGGGGCCGCTCCAATGCCTGATGAAGTGAGCAAGGCGAATGATATGGTTAGGCTTTGTGTCCCCACCCAAATCTCATCTTGAATTGTAGATCCCATAATCCCCACGTGTCATGGGAGGGACCCAGTGGGAGGTAACTGAATCATGGGGGTGGGTTTTCCCATGCCATTCTCCTGATAATGACTAAGTCTCTTGAGATCTGATGGTTTTATAAATGGGAGTTCCCCTGTACAAGCTCTCTCTTGCCTGCAACCATGTAAGATGTGACTGCTCCTCCTTGGCCTTCTGCCATGCTTGTGAGGCCTCCCCAGCTATGTGGGACTGTGAGTCCATTAAACCGCTTTCCTTTATAATTACCCAGTCTTGGGCAGGTCTTTACTAGCAACATGAGAATAGACTAATACAGTGAAGAATCAGGAAAACTATTTAGGCCTGTGGAGAACTGGGAGCCCCTGTAGGGGAGGAAGGTTGAGACTCTGCTCCCACTGATCTTGCCCCGTAAGAACGTGGGCCAAGGGGCAGGGGTGAGGACTGAAATAGAGATGTTCATGTGGAAGTCGTAAGAGTTTGCACAAATATATACTGACATGTATCCACCATTAGAGCACCACACAGTATTTCTTTGGGGTAACCAATTAAATATAAGTTTAAACACTGAGCACCATAAGAAAAAACTCACTGTAGAAAAAATTCAATCTGAAAACTATCCATTAGCTGACTCTGGAATACACAGTAATATTTTATCAGAGAATCCTAATTCCTTTTCTTTTCTCTTTTCTTTTTTCTTTTCTCTTCTTTTCCCTTCTCTTCATCTTTCATTTGCTATTCTTTTTTAGTAGATTTTATGTTATGTTTAGAGTAGTTTTAAGTTTACTGCAAAATTGAGAGGAAGGTACTGAGATTTCCCATATATGCTCCACCCTGACACATACATCAGCCTCCCCCATATCAACATCAGCCACCAGAGTGGTCCATTTGTTACAATGGATGATCGCACATTGACACATCATTATCACCCAAAGTTGCAGTACATGTTAGAGTTCACTCTTGGTGTAAGTTCTCTGGGTTTGCACAAATGCATACTGACATGCATCCACAACTGTAGTATCACACAGAGTAGTTTCACTGTCCCACATAGTTTGTTTTTGAGCTTACTGTGTCATTAGAATGAGCAAAGCTCTTTTCATCCCCCTTCTTAGTGTTGTTATGTTTCTGTCACTTTCTAGTTACTTTTAGAGTTATGGAGTTAAGTGTTTATTTAAATCTGTTCCACTCTTTCACAGATAAATCTGTAAAATCCTATTTTGCCACCTTAGTTGCAAACAGGTCACGTTTAGTTTAAATGGATTAGTTTAAAATGCTGTTCATAAAATAACTTATTTTTCATATTTTGTTTTAATAGTACAAGAACTGATGTAATTTTAAAGGTTTGTAATGAAGTGGAGACAACTTATAGAGTAAAACTTGAGGAGATATTCTTCCCATAGAAAGTCTTTACTGAAATGCTATTGAATCAAACAGGTCTAAATATGCATCTATTTCACTACTGAGTGTTCTGCATCATTTTCATGCAGAAGTTGGAATTTTATTACATAATATCTAATATTACAAATAGGTTTGCAAGCCATAGTTTTGAAATGTTTTTTATTTCTTAAAAAGTCCTGTTTTTCAGATTTTGGGATGAAATCCCCTAGTTCTTCAGAGTTGAAACTATTATTGAGAACAAGCAGAGAACATTTCAAAGAGCAAATATATTCGAGCTGTGAAATATTATGAAAATAGGGGGTCTGGTTAACTGCATTTAACATTAACTTTTCAGCTTCTCATTTACTGTTATAAACCTCAATTTCTTCTAGTTGAATGAAAAACAGGTAGAATTCTTTTTTTAATTTCCTATTCCCATAGATTTTCAGGGAATGGGTGGTATTTGGTGAAATGAGTAAGTTCTTCAGTGGTGATTTGTGAGATTTTGGTGCACCCATCACCCAAGCAGTACACACTGTACCCAATTTGTAGTCTTTTATACTTCATCCCCCCTTCCACCCTTTCCCCCAAGTCCCCAAAGTCCATTGTGTCATTCTTATGCCTTTGCATCCTTATAGATTAGCTCCCACTTACGAGTGAGAACATATGATGTTTGGTTTTCCATTCCTGAGTTACTTCACATAGAATAATGGTCTCCAATTTCATCTAGGTTGCTGTGAATGCCATTATTTTGTTCCTTTTTACAGCTGAATAGTATTCTGTGGTGTATATATATCACAATTTCTTTATCCACTCACTGATTGATGGGCATTTGGGATGGTTCCACAGTTTTGCAATTGCTAACTGTGCTGCTATAAACATGCATGTGCAAGTATCTTTTTTGTATAATGACTTCCTTCCCTGTGGGTAGATGCCCGGTAGTGGGACTGCTGGATCAAAAGGTAGTTCTACTTTTAGTTCTTTAAGAAATCTCCACACTGTTTTCTGCAGTGGTTGTGCTGGTTTACGTTCCCACCAGCAGTGTAAAAGTGTTCCCTTTTTACCATATCCCCACCGACATCTGTCATTTTATTATTTTTTTGATTATGGCCATTCTTGCATGAGTAAGGTGGTATAGCATCATGGTTTTGATTTGTATTTCCCTAATCATTAGTGATGCTGGCATTTTTCATACGTTCACTGGCCATTTGTATATATTCTTTTGAGAATTGTCTATTCATGTCCTTAGCCCATTTTTTGATGAGATTGTTTCTTTTCTTGCTAATTTGTTTGATTTCCTTGTAGATTCTGGATATTAGTCCTTTGTCAGATGTATAGATTGTGAAGATTTTCTCCCACTCTGTGGGTTGTCTGTTTACTCTGCTGATTTTTTTTTCTGTGCAGAAAGTTTTTGGCTTAATTAAGTCCCACCTATTTATCATTGTTTTTGTTGCATTTGCTTTTGGGTTCTTGGTCATGAAGTCTTTGCCTAAGCCAACGTCTAGCAGGGTTTTTCCAAGGAGGTGAAAGACCTCTACAAGGAAAACTACAAAACACTGCTGAAACAAATCACAGACAATACAAACAAATGGAAACACATCCCATGCTCATGGATGGGTAGACTCAATATTGTGAAAATGACCATACTGTCTAAAGCAATCTACAAATTCAATGCAAATCCCATCAAAATACCACCCTCATTCTTCACAGAACTAGAAAATGAATCCCAAAATTCCTATGGAACCAAAAAAGAGCCCAAATAGCCAAAGCAAGAGCAAGCAAAAAGAACAAATCTAGAGGCATCACATTACCTGACTTCAAAGAACCAATATGGCGGCATCACATTACCTGACTTCAAACTATACTATAAGGCCATAGTTACCAAAACAGCATGGTACTGATATAAAAATAGGCACATAGACTAATGGAACAGAATAGAGAACCTAGAAATAAAGCTAAATACTTACATCCAATTGACCGTCAACAAAGCAAACAAAAACATAAAGCAGGGAAATGACACCCTATTCCACAAATGGTGCTGGGATAATTGACTAGCCACATGTAGGAGAATGAAACTGGATCCTCATCTCTCATCTTATACAAATATTAACTAAAGATGGATCAAGGACTTAAATCTAAGACCTGAAACTATAAAAATTCTAGAAGATAACATCAGAATTCTTAAATGGGTATTATAATTCCCAACTCTTTTTTCCCCCTCTTCTGAAGTGACTGATGAAGTTCTATTGAATGTTTAATACTACAGAAAGCTGTTGGGTGGACAGGCTGTGGGGATACTGACTCAGTTACCTGGAATCATCCTAGACCTATTATTTACTTCGCTCTCACATTCCATCCAGAGACAAAGCATATCCACTTTACCTAACAACAACCTCACAATCTGAAAACTTTGGTGGACTTGATGCTAAGGTCCCCATCAAAGTTAATGGTTCTCCCTGCTGCACATTCTTCTCGGCTACTCATGTTCCTCTCTGTGAAACACTTTTGCTTTCCCCTTCTCAGGTCATTGCCCATGGCTCAACATTAGCATATTCTTCTCGTCCTCACCTCTCTAGTCCTATCCCTCTTGGAGCTCCCTGAAGCCCCTCCACCTCTAATTCCACCCGGCTTGGCTCTCTTCTCTCTCTCTCTCTTTGCAAACTGTCCCATTGACATGGGTGGCTGCAGTCTCACCCTCCTCCCTTCTCACTATGCTTCCTGTACCTCCTCTCCAAGTCTCTCCTCCTCTTTCCCTGTCCCCATCTCCCTCTCAATGGCTACATTAATTCCCACGGCCACCATCCCTGCCATCCTGGCTCCCATCAGTGGAGGCTGTTCTCTCTTTCTCAGACTCTTTCCTTCAGAGCATCAGCTAATCACCAGGACACTAAGAAGAAGCAAGGTAAACGAAGGGGAGACATAGAAAGGAGGACAAGAGTCAGTCCGGGGGCAGAAGAGCAACATCCACTCTGGAGCTGGCCAGGTGAGATAGATCCCCTCACTGCCCGCATTCCTGCTAAGAACTCCTGAGGGAGGCAGTGAAGATTCAGACTTCTGTAATCACCATCTCTTTTCACTTTTTTCACTCTCCTTTCTACTCCTGATGGCCAGACTCCATGCCTGTCTTGTTTATCACTGTATCCCCAATACTCAGCACAAAGCCTGGGGCACAGCAGGCCGTCTGCAAATACCTGCTTAGTAGATGAGTGAATGGGGATGCCATGCTCTTGCTTCCAGACAGGGAAACAGGGGTCTTGACATTGTGAGTGTGAAGGGAGCAGCTGAGCCAGGAATGGCACTCTCAGGGTTCACATCAATGTGGTGCAATGGCCACACACTCTACATCTTGTCCTGGCCAAGCTAGACAGATTCACGATGCAGTAAGATTTCACGTATGTGTGTGATGTTAACTTTTTATTTTTCAGTGCACAGGGCACTGTATACATGCGAAGCAGTTATTAAAAATTAGCTGAATTGTATGCAAATGATGTAATTCCAGCATTTTCAATCTTATGAGACTTTTGGAAATCACTTAATTCAAGTCCTAGTTTTGCAGATGGGGAAAATTAATCTGACAGAAGTTAAGTTTTTGTTCAAGGTCATATAACTAATGTATAATTTTAAAATAATCCAAGCACCTTACTTGCTTAGGAAATAGACGTTTCATTTACATTCTTTTAAAAATGATTTTGCAGCTGGGTGCGGTGGCTCACGCCTGTAATCCCAGCACTTTGGGAGGCCAAGGTGGGTGGATCACGAGGTCAGGAGATTGAGACCATCCTGGCTAACACAGTGAAACCCGTCTCTACTAAACATACAAAAAAAAAAAAAAATTTAGCTGGGCGTGGTGGTGGGTGCCTGTAGTCCCAGCTGCTCAGGAGGCTGAGGCAGGAGAATGGCGTGAACCCGGGAGGCAGAGTTTGCAGTGAGCCGAGATCGCACCGCTGCAGTCCAGCCTGGGTGACAGAGCAAGACTCCGTCTCAAAAAAAAAAAAAAAATGTTTTTGCTACATTGCATTTCTACATATTTATGGGGTCCATGTGAGGTTTTGTTACATGCACAGAATGTGTAATAGTCAAGTCATGGTGTTCAGGGTATCCAACACCCAAGTGTTTATCATTTCTATACAATGAGTACATTTCAAGTCCTCTCCTCTAGGTATACAAGTGGCAAACAAACCTATGAAAAAATGCTCCACATCACTAATCATCAGATAAATGCAAATCAAAACCACAGTGAGATACGATCTCACACCAGTCAGAATGGCTATTATTAAAAAGTCAGGCCAGGCACGGTGGCTCACGCCTGTAATCCCAGCATTTCGGGAGGCTGAGGCGGCCGGATCATCTGAGGTCAGGAGTTCAAGACCAGTCTGGCCAACATGGTGAAACCTTGTCTCTACTAAAAATACAAAAATTAGCTGGACGTGGTTGTGGGCACCTGTAATCACAGATTCTTGGGAGGCTGTGGTAGGAGAACAGCTTGAGCCCAGGAGGCAGAGGTTGCAGTGAGCTGAGATCATGCCACTGCACTCCAGCCTGGATGACAGAATGAGACTCTGTCTCAAAACAAAAATAAATAATAAATAAAAAGTCAAAAACCAACAGATGCTGGCGAGGCTGCAGAGAAAAGGCAACATTTACACACTGTTGGTGGGAATGTAAATTAGCTCAGTCACTGTGGAAAGCAGTTTACAGATTTCTCAAAGAACTGAAAACAGAACTACCATTCCATCCAGCAATCTCATTTCTGACTATATATCCCAAAGAAAACAAATTGTTCTATCAAAAAGACACATGTACTCTCCTGTTAATGGCAACACTATTCACGATAGCAAAGACATGGAATCGACCCAGGTGTCCATCAACAGTGGACTGGATAAAGAAAATATTCCGACAGGGAAACAGAAAGCAACCATGTTTCATAGAGGGGAATATACACCATGGAATTCTACTCAGCCATAAAAAAGGATGAAATCATGCCCTTTTCAGCATCATGGACGCAGCTGGAGGCTATTATCCTAAGCAAACTAATGCAGAAACAGAAAACCAAATATCCCATGTTCTCACTTATAAGTACGAGCTAAACATTGGGTACTCAGGGACATAAAAATGAGAACAACAGACACTGGGGACTACTGGAGGTGGGAGGGAGGAAGGGAAGAAAGGGTTAAAAACCTCTTGGTTACCACATTCACTACCTGGGTGATGGGATCATTCATGACCCAAACCTCAGCATCAGAAAATATAACCAGGAAACAAACCTGCACATGCACTTCCTGAATCTAAAATAAAAAATCCAAATTAATCCAGTAAATTATAATAGCACTTAAAAAGTAAATTTGTATATATAACCTTCCCCAAAAAGTTATCTTTTCTAGCTATTTTCAAAGATCCAATATATTGTTTACTGTAGTCAACCTACTCTGCTAAGAAACATTAGAACTTATTCCTTCTATCTATTCAGGATGGTGGGGAAAATGATAAGCCACAAACCTTCTTGGAAGGCCTGAAGATTTTTGCAGAAGTCTCAGGATAAGGTTATGGCTGAAGGCAACCTAATCCTTATTTTGAGTAAATAGCTTAAAGTGGGTACAAAGCAAGGTAGTTTACCTAACTAGCTTGTTTACTCATGTGGTCCTAAGACTAACCTTTCATCTACGGTGGGTGCTTAATTGCTTTCTACTCGGGAAGTCAGCAATGTCAATTACGCTCTAGTGGTGTTTACTCACAACCTTTGTCAATTAATCTTTACTGAATAAATTTAAGTATCACTGACTGATCAAGGCCACGCCTGCGACTAAGTGGCCCAGATGCTCAGCCAAACTGGCAAAGCAGAATATCTGTGTGTCAGTGTACTTTATTCATCCGTCGCTGGGTCAGGGTCTGCAGGACAGACCCCCACATCTATCTAACTGTATGATTTTACCCATTAACCAAGCTCTCTTCATTCCCCAGCCCTCCCACCAGCACACCCCCTTTCCAGTCTCTGGTACCTATCATTCTACTCCTCTACCTCTATGTGATCAATTTTTTAAGTGCCCACATATGAGAACATGCAGTAAGATATTTTGACCCTCTGTCTTACGGACCATGAGCCTAAGGTGCTTTAAGGATGCCTACGTGCAAGTAGCCTTGAGATAAAGCTGTCTTCCTTCTGTCTCTCTCTGCTCAGGCAACACCTCTCTCCACCCTTGAGGACCACAGTGACCCCTGCTGTCTCCTTCCCACCCTCTACGCCCCCAGGTTTAAAAGGAGAGAAGTGTCTGACCCCTGTGGGCAGCCAGATGGGGAAAAACAAATAACTTTGCCAAAGGGTCCTACAGGAGCAATTCTGAGAGAGCATAAAGTCATTATTTCATTCCAACTTGAAACAAAATGAAACACCCAATACCAGTGCATCAGAGAAATGCCTGGCCTAGAAAATCCACACCATTGGAATTATTTTTCTTTCTTTTTTTCTTTTTCTCGATAATGTATCTCATTGGTAACACACCAGGAGAGACAAACTGAATTAAGACCCTTTGTCAGTCTTGGTTAATACAGCATTCTTTTTCTACTTCACAGAACTAGCAATGAAAAGAATCCCACCTGTTAGGACACTTCTGCTATTTACCTAGTCAGCTTGTGCTCAGTGCCATAGGAAATGTAAAAGTAAATGGCAGAGACTCTGCTCCCAACATCGCTTCTTTTTTTTTTTTTTTTTTTTTTTTGTAGAGCCCCTTCTAATGTTAATGCATTTTAGCATTATCACAATTACCTGAGGAAAATACTGTTTTAAAACTCGTTTTACAGATGCATAAAACCAACGACCAGGGATGTTAAATAGCACACCTGAGGGCACACAAGTAATTTACAGAAACAGTATCTGAACCCAACTATAGATACCTCAGATTCTGGGATTTCCGGCTTCATGTCCTACAGCTTCCATAATGACACATAGCAGAAGGAAGGAATGACAGCAGAATTCAGCAGAAGTTCACCTGAAGTTATTAGGAACAGGGAAAGTTGTCTTGAAAGCAGCTGAGTTTCTGTTAGCAATTGCAAGATGGGTGGGGGTTTGAACGTGCCTGAAGAGTACAGGGAGGTATATCTTAGGTACAATAGAGAGTGAAAGAGGAGAAAAGTGGATGTGGAGACCTGTACGTGGGTTGTGAACACCCTAAGTGTGGAATACTAGAAAGCCTCCAGGGTGGTCCCTCGCAGATTATGAGGACAGGGACCATGAGACTGATGCGTGCCCGAGGGGCTCTGAGGACTACAGACACCAAGGATTCTGCCCTGCTGGGAATAAGCACATTAAAATAATTCAAACAGGGATAAGGCAGGGTGCAGAGAGAAAGTCATTTTGCTGAAATGTCATTAAAACAGGTTATAGAAAAATGTTGGTCATATCCTTAAAATAACTTAATCATGTAGGTAGTTTGTAATAAACGTTCCTAGTAAAAAATTAACATGCTGCAGAGAAAGCACACGCTCCTCGGGTCACCGCTTCACTCCCCTGGGACCTGATGTAACTATCATGATCAATGTCATGTACAGCCTTCCAGATCTTCTCCTGAGGTTTTGCTAACATATTTACCCACGGATAGGAATTGGAGCATATAATGTTTTTGTCTTTGCTTCCTTACAAAATATCACACTGCATGGTCATTTAATAATGTACTTTAGCACTCAAAAATATGGCTTAGGAGTTTTTTTCAACATCTGTATTTGTAGCTTTTTTTTTTTTTTCCCCAACTGCCTCAAAGTATTTCATGGAGAGATAACGGTTTTGTTTTGTTTGTTTTTTTGAGATGGAGTCTCGCTCTGTCACCAAGGCTGGAGTGCAATGGCACGATCTCGGTTCGCTGCAACTGACGCCTCCCGGGTTCAAGTGATTCTCCTGCCTCAGCCCCCTGAGTAGCTGGGATTACAGGCGCCCCCACCACACCCAGCTAATTTTCGTATTTTTAGTAGAGACAGAGTTTCACCATGCTGGTCAGGCTTGTCTTGAACTCCTGACCTCAGGTGATCCACTCGCCTTGGCCTCCCAAAGTGCTGGGATTACAGGTGTGAGCACTGTGCCCAGTCAGAGATATAAAGTTTTATCAGCCACTTCTGTCAGTGATAGACACTGGTTATTTCCAACTTTTCAGTCCCGCCAACAATGATGGGATGTGTTTCTGGGTCTCTCCGTTCTACATGCATGTGCGTTTTTCTCAAGGTATTAGAAGAGGTTGACTTGAAAGGCTAGAGGGCTTACTTATTAAATAATTCAATAGATACTACCGAATAGTTACCGCACTGTAACCATGCCAATTCAACTTCCACCAGCAGACAGTAATAACCCATAATTCCCCACACCTGGCCAAGATTTGCTATTATTGGATGGTTCATGATTTTAATGGGCTTTGCGTTAACTGTTAGTGAATGTATTAGTCCATTTTCTCGCTGCTGATAAAGACATACCCGAGACTGGGCAATTTACAAAAGAAAGACGTTTAATTAGACTTACAGTTCCACGTGGCTGAGGAGGTCTCACAATCATGGCAGAGGGCGAAAGTCACTTCTTATCTGGTGGTGACAAGACAGAAAATGAGGAAGAAGCAAAACTGGAAACACCTGATAAATCCATCCGATCTCATGATGAGAGGTGACAGAATGCTGGCTGCCCCCGCAGCCCTCACTCGCTCTCAGCACCTCCTCGGCCCTGGTGCCCACTCCAGCTGCACTTGAGGAGCCCTTCAGCCCCCCGCTGCACTGTGGGAGCCCCTTTCTGGACTGGCCAAGGCCGCAACCGGCTCCCTCAGCTTGCGAGGAGGTGTGGAGGGAGAGGCATGGGCGGGAACCACGGCTGCGCGCGGCGCTTGCGGACCAGCGAGAGTTCCGGGTGGGCGTGGGCTTGGCGGGCCCCACACTCCGAGCGGCCGGCCGGCGCTGGCGGCCCCGGGCAGTGAGAGGCTTAGCACCGAGGCCAGCAGCTACGGAGGGTGCGCCGGGTCTCCCTAGCAGTACTGGCCCACTGGCGCTGCGCTCAATTTCTCGCCGGGCCTTAGCTGCCTCGCCGCCGGGCAGCACTCGGGACCTGCAGCCCGCCATGCCTGAGCCTTCCCCCCTCCCACCATGGGCTCCTGTGCGGCCGGAGCCTCCCCGACAAGCGCCGCCCCCTGCTCCACGGCGCCCAGTCCCATCGACCACCCAAGGGCTGAGGAGTGCCGGCGCACGGCGCGGGACTGGGAGGCAGCTCCACCTGCGGCCCTGGTGCGGGATCCACTGGGTGAGGCCAGCTGGGCTCCTGAGTCTGGTGGGGACTTGGAGAACCTTTATGGCTAGCATTTACTGATTGTAAATACACCAATCAGCACTCTGTATCTAGCTCAAGGTTTGTAAACACACCAATCAGCACCCTGTGTCTAGCTCAGGGTTTGTGAATGCACCAATCTACACTCTGTATCTAGCTACTCTGGTGGGGACTTGGAGAACCTTTATGTCTAGCTCAGGGATTGTAAACGCACCAATCAGCACCCTGTCAAAACGGACCAATCAGCTCTCAGTAAAACAGACCAATCGGCTCTCTGTAAAATGGACCAATCAGCAGGATGTGGGTTGGGCCAGATGAGAGATTAAAAGCAGGCTGCTGGAGCCAGCAATGGTAACCTGTTAGGGTTCTCTTCCATACCATGGTTGCTGTGTTCTTTTACTCTTTGCAATAAATCTTGCTGCTGCTCACTTTTTGTATCCACACTGTCTTTGTGAGCTGTAACACTCACTGCAAAGGTCTGCAGCTTCGCCAAGCCAGCGAGACCACGAACCCAGTAGAAGGAAGAAACTCTGAACACACCCCAACATCAGAAGGAACAAACTTCGGACACGCCGGCCTTTAAGAACTCTAACACTCACCATGAGGGTCTGCAGCTTCATTCTTGAAGTCAGTGAGACCAAGAACCCACCAGTTCTGGACACAATGAGACTTATTCACTACCAGGAGAATAGCATGGGAAAGACCAGCCCCATGATTCAATTACCTCCCACTGGGTCCCTCCCACAACACGTAGGAATTCAGGGAGACACAATTCAAGTTGAGATTTAGGTGGAGACACAGGCAAACCATATCAGTGAGTTTATATTTTCGTATTTAATGGCCATTTGCATGTCTGTTTCTATAAATTGCTGGTACATTCTTTTTTGCCGTAACAGTTATCAAACTGATGGACTAGTATTATCCTAGGGTCAGATAGTAGCTAAAACTGTTGTGATACAAAACTATGTGAGAAATGGTCTTTGTGGGAAGCAGTAAGAAGATGTCATGATGATTCATATTTGATGGGCGTTTGTTATGTGTGGAACATTCTGCAAACTGATTTATAAATGTGGGTCCCTACGTGAATTCCAACAGCAGCCTGGTGAGGGAGATGCTATGATCTTCATATTAGAGATGACAAAACTGAAGCTCAGAGATGTAAACCTACTTGTCTAGGGGCAGCATTGGGAAGCAGTAGAGGCAGTATTAAAACCAGGGCCCTGCTCTTAACCTGCCCTGCCTGCAATGCCCTTAGCAACCTAACTGATACCAAGGGACTAGGGAATGAGCAGGGATAAAGTCTCCAATAATTATAAGAAATCAAGGAACTAGTACAAAAAGTAGCCAGGCGTGGTGGTACATGCCCATAGTCCTAGCTACTTGGGAGGTTAAGGTGGGAGGATCACTTGAGCCTGGGAGGCAGAGGTTGCAGTGAGCTGAGATCATGCCACTGCACTACAAACTGGTTGACACAGAGGGACTCTGTCTCAAAAAAAAAAAAAAAATTATGTCTTCTCAATGATTTTTAACTTTTATGAAGTCTTCTTAACTCTAGTTGCACGCTTTATTATAAAGACTATTTTGTCAAATATTTTTCTGGACACACAATCTTTCTTTGGTATTGTTTGCATGGTATAATTTTTTCAATCTTTATCTCTGTTTTAAGTGAATCTCCTATAAATATCATTTCATTTTAATTCAAAGGGGCATTTATTTTTGTTTAATCGTTAGATTCAGTCTCCTTATATGTAATGCAATTCTTAATATATTTGGGCTGTCAACTTACTCTGCTTTTGTTTTTCTGTGTCTTGCCTGTTTTTTCTTATTTCAAATGAGAAAATGTTTACTTACATATTTTTTCTATGAATTAGGAAATTATAAATAATGTTACCACTCTGAAGTAATTACCATAGAGATTTGAATATGGATAATTGACACATTAAATGTTGTATTTATTGAGACTTTTCTTCTGTCTCAAAAAAAAAAAGAATTTCAGAAGCTGAAAGTTTTGCACTGGTTGCCTGATGTAACTTAACATTCATTTTTTACTATATTGCACAAGAGAATACACTACCAATACATACCAGGTTAAAACTTGAGTTCAAATCCTAGCTTTATTATTCTCAAGCTGTGTGGCTTTAAGCAAATCACTTGCCCTCTCTGAGCCTGTTAATGCACAAATTAAATGAGAATAATTTTTGAGCTTACTAATTCTAAGGCATTTGTGCAGATGACCAAAAAAAAAAAAAAAAAAAAAAAAAAAACACAGAATAAAGCATTGAACATATAGCCTCGTTGTGACATGCATCATTAGTACTTGATATGGTTGGCCATGATCGTTACACATCAACAGCAGCTGAAGGGGTGTTTATGAAGCTTGCTGGGCTGCGTGCAGAAACCCACATCTGACTCGTGAGTGAAGAGAGGCTGCAGGTGAGAAGGGAATGATCCAAACACCCAGATGTCACAAAGAATTTATCATTTCTGATCCCTTTCAGCCTGAGCACCAAAATGTCATAAAATGTGAAGCTTCATTTTTAATCTTTGCCTCCACTAACCTCACTTCAGCTTCTCCGTAATACATCAGACAGGCTTCCTTGAGAAAAGGCAGTCTATTTGCAGCCAGTCATGCCTGTCCCTCCTCGGATCCAGCTTTTGTCTCACTCCTGCAAAATCTCGTGCCCTCAATTTCTAAAGCCCTAGTCATGGAAGGACTGCATGACTGGGTACATTTTGTTCTTCTCCACCACCCATCCCACAACGAAACCTGTAAATTTCTTTCAATCCCTTTGTTTCCAAAACTAAAGGAGACTTCATTTGGTAGCCTTGAAAGGTGACATTTGCAAATCAGCAAGCACCCTAGGCATAAGAGATTGCTCCGGGAGCATATGCCTCTCCCTCCGTCTCATTTCTGGTCTGGGAAAAAACATGCCTCTCTCATGATCACATGCATGCATGCACACACACACACACAGACACACACACACACACAACTACACAGACCTCTCACTGTCCATCCCCTGCACCTATTCTCTGCCATGCTGGCCTCTGCCCATCTTCCTGTAGCACACTTTGCTTCCACATCACCAGGCATGAACTTTAATGCATATTAGCTCATTCTGGCTCACCTGGGCTTGTTTTTTTCCCAGAAAAAGTAAGCCAAGCCACCCAGGCCATGAGTGATACCCTATAGGAACATTCCTTTCTTCGGACATCAAAAGTGGGAGCAGGCTAGAGAAGCCACCTCATGTCCTTTGCAGGATAATAGGGTCACCGCTGTACACCGAGTCCTCACTGTGCCCACGCACGAGCTTGGGGGATGTTACAGAGATTCTTTCATTTAATATTCACCACAACCCTGTTTCACAGACAGCATATTTAGCTCACTTTCTCAGTTAACGTCGTGGTGAGTGGAGTTGGAATTTGAACTCCAGCGGGCTAACCTACATGTGTTTAGCCACAGCCCCAGTCTTAGATTAGCTGTCTCATAAAGAGACCTTGGGATGAGAAAGGGCTTTCTCATGCCAGAATCATCAGTCACTGGCAGTGAGCCACTGTGGGGAGGGAGTCAACTCCCAGGCCCTCGAGCCTTTCTATGACCCTTCCTGGTGACAGAAAGTTGACGCAGTGGCCTGAAGGCACTCTTGATAGGAAAATAGCTGGGGCAGGCTTCAGAAGCCAAAGGGATCCAGGGAGAACTGAGTGAAGCACCAGATGTGATTCTCTCTGCAGAAGCTACTCCATTAAGGAAAGAAAAAACCATCCTGAGGTGAATCTGACAACGTAAAGCACAATTCCTAGAGGCCCTTAGCTGGTGAATACTTGTGTGTCAGGAATCACAGCACCACCAAAGCATGGCGCCACCAATGCACGCCCAACACTCTGAGTCAGCTGACGCCACGTGATTCATGCTGATAAATGCCGGCACTTTCGCGCTTTTGCTTGAGTAGTAAAAAATTATTTTTAAATACAATCCCTATATGTATCCCGTATTGACACAGATGTAGAGGTATGTCTACATGCACGTGCAGGCACACACCCCTGTGCAGATATCTCAGAAGCAACCTGCTCTGGATAAAGGAGGAATGAGGGTCTCAGGTTAGAAAAAGACCCTGCAATTCTCTTCCCCACGCCCGGCCTCATTCCACTTGGTATATGTCCAATCACCCTCCTGGGACTGCTGGAATATTCCTCCTGTCTGTAGCTTCCTGATCACCTCCACTTTCCACAGGAATAATTAATTTCTGCTGTATTTCTGCCTAGAGCTTTTCAAATATGCTATTTAATTGTCTGCCTCAGGTGTTGTAAGTCACCAACACATTGGCTCAATCTGGCCTAAAACACCAGTTTTTAGAATTGAAACGATGAGTATTGCTGCATCATAAACACCTCTAAATCTTTTTTCAGAATATTTTATAATATTTTGTTGCCTTTAGAACAGAATATACTAGTTGGTGAAGCACAAAGCCTCACCACTTTCTACTGCCTTGTATGTGTTCTATTCATATCTTGTCATTACCTGCTCAAGGCCTGTGCACATTTAAATTTGCTGCTTCTCATGTACATATCGTTCTCACTTGTTAGGCTGAGAGTTTGGAAATAGGAGAGTGTCCTGTTTATGCTTTATGTCCTAAGTAATAAGCACAGTGGATGAATCTCAGTAGATATTCAATAGCTTTTGTATTTGAATTTTTAAATAATTTATCAGTGATTATAATTTTATTTACTGTTTCAATTATTAGAGGTCTAGTAGCTTCTGACTGGGCTCTTTAAAATCCAGCATGTGACAAATCTTGACAATGATGAATGCGTTTCAATCCTTGCACATTATATAAGTTAAAAATATTTAGTGTTTGAGTCCCCAGAATGAGCTAGACCCAGAGATCACAATTTATGCCAACCAAATTCCCAGAAACTATGTAATAAACCAGGAAGGCTTTATATTCATTTGACACAAACCATATAATTTATTATAATTGCAGCAAAAGAACAAGACTGCTACTATGTCTCTTTGACTCTCACCTGAATACTTGGGTATGTGTGTTTATAAATATGAGGGTGTGCATGTGTGTATCTGTGAACATGTGTCTGTGTGTGTGTCTATATGAATGTGTTGTGGTGTGTGTGTGTGTGTGTCCAGAGGATGGGATTTGGGGATAGGAAAACAGAGATGATGGTGAATAAATATTTTAAATTTTTACTTCTATTTATATATTTCTGACTTTCTTCTTTACAAAATTATAATGCTTGCTTAGTGTAAAAAAAGTTTATTAACAAAAACAATACTTCTTTGTCCTACAATCTAGAAAGTCTCTCTATCCCACTTTTAGCCCATGAGCTTTGAAAGATAGAGACTAATATCAGAATTTACTAGTAGTTTTTAGAATTGAAATAAGTATTGCTGCATCATAAACATCTTTTGTTTTGTTGAGATGGAGTTTTGCTCTTTTTTGCCCAGGCTGGAGTGCAATGGCACGATCTCAGCTCATTGCAACCTCTGCCTCCTGGGTTCAAGCAATTCTCCTGCCTCAGCCTCCCAAGTAGCTGAGATTACAGGCGCATGCCACCACGCCCAGCTAATTTTGTATTTTTAGTAGAGATGGGGTTTCAACATGTTGGCCAGGCTGGTCTCGAACTCTTGACCTCAGGTGATCCGCCTCAGCCTCCCAAAGTGCTGGGATTACAGGCGTGAGCCACCGTGCGTGGCCATAAACATCTTTAAGACATGTTTGAAGGGGTCACAAAGATGATGTTCCTGACAGCCCAAGCATATCATTTATTTTGTATATTCTGTGCACTTCTGTTTTTACAAAAGCTACGAAGCTCTTATATTGAGAGATATAACTTTTATATATGAAAATAACATTTCTGTGTCCTATATCAATAAGTCGATGTAATCTCTGTCCCATTTTTAGCACCACACACTTTGAAGCATAAGAATCCAATATTGAAGTTTATTAGCAGGTGCTCGTATTAGAATAATACATAATGCTGTGTCTTAAAACAGCTGTGAATTTTTTGTGTTGTTTTTGTGCAACGTGGTGCTCCTGAGTACAGGGAAGAAACGACCCAGACTTCTGGGGTACAGTTATCACAACACACCCCTTCCAGCTCCTCCGGATGGGGACCCCTGGGGCCGCTCTCCTCTGCCTCTGCTGACAGATCCTTCACACGGGTCTGCCCTGCCAGAGGATCGAAACTGCACCCCATGTAAAGGAGAAACTCAGAGATCAGGCAAGAGTCCCAATGTCCCCTAAGGAGAAGCTAGCAAAGTTATGTCAATTTTACATTGAATTAGCCACTTACAGAAGAATGATGTATTGGAAATAAAAGTTTGTCGAAGTTATTTAGAAATGAAAGAAAACTGCATAATATAAATAATTATGTGAAAAATGTAATTAACTCTGTGGGTTTCACATGTGAAATTGTTTAAAGCCCTTTACTTTTCTCTCTCTCTCTCTGCTCTTGAGGAAGATTGTTTGATGTAGTCAATAATATCCCATGAATTCTACTCTCCTAATTTTCTATTTAATGCGATCTACCCGCTTCAGAGTTGATGCTTTTTGTTATGTTGATTCTTTCAACCAAACTCCAAAGATAAAAGATATTTTAGTTCAAAGAAATATGAAGTTCTTCTTTTAGTAAGTGGTGTATCAATGGCATATTTTCAGACAGGCAGCATGAGAATTCAGCTCAAACTCTATTAGATGTTTCCCTATTTGTTTTCAAATCCCCATAAATCAGCCTTCGTTTTATTATTTATTCATTTTTTTTTGAGATGGAGTCTCGCTCTGTTGCCCAGGCAGGAGTGCAGTGGCATGATCTCCACTCACTGCAACCTCTGCCTCCCAGGTTCAAGCAACTCTCCTGCCTCAGCCTCCCAAGTAGCTGGGATAGCAAGCGCCCACCACCATGCCCTGCTATTTTTTTGTATTTTTAGTAGAGATGGGGTTTCAACATGTTGGCCAGGCTGGTCTCGAACTCCTGACCTCAAGTGATTCATCTGCCTTGGCCTCCCAAAGTGCTGGGATTACAGGCGTGAGCCACTGTGACTGGTCCCCATAAATCAGCCTTTGTGATCAGATCTGGTGGTGTTTGTGTGTGGAGAGAAACACATTTGCACGGGTCTACGAATGTAGGGCCTACGAAGAAGCCAAATACAGGGTAGAATTTTGCTCACAAGAATACAGGAAAATTGGCAAAAGGAAGATGAGTTCACTCAAGGTGTGTTAAGTCATGGTAAGTTCAGTCCTGGTCACGTGCACCGTCACCGTGTGTTTTGTGCATTCTGTTTCCAGCACCCGCCCCACAACGTTGCCTGTAGCCAACACAGCTGAGAAAGAAGGAGTTTAAGGGGCAGAGTGGGAGGGCTGGAGCCACCTTTGTCATTAACCCACCAGCCTCTTGGTCATTCCCACAGGGTGGAAACCTGAGAGGCCCAAGTTTGCTCGGCTGGAAGATGCACTAAATTTCCTTCCCCTAAATTCTGCTGAAACAGAATGTGAATCCCGTGCCCTCAGCATGCCTGGGGATCACAATTTGGTTTAAAGTGAAACAACTGTGTCCCTTAAAGTCCCTGAAAATCCATGCAGGGCAAGCTAAGAGTGCAGGTTTCATGCGGGGCAGGCTTGCATCCAATCCTGGTGTTGGGCCCCCTGCCGGGTGTGTCTGCTTACTAGTCCCCAGTTTTCTTATTTATATTCATAGAGTAACAACACTGAGATAGCAAATGGCACTCAACTATAGAGGTGGGGCTTAGACACAGGACCAAATTGAAGACTAGCTAACACAGGGCGGGGGTGGAAGAAGCTTTCTGTAGGACATGTTCATCAGTGCGCCATGTCAGTTTACTGTTGCCATGGCAACACCTGGGCGTTACTGCCCATTTCCATGGCAATGACCTAGTGAGCCGGAAGTTACCACCCCTTTTTAAAGAAATTTCTGCATAATCTGCCCCTTAATTTGCATATAATTAAAAGTGGATATAAATACGGCTACAGCACTGCCTCTGAGCTGCTGCTCTGGACGCACTGCCTGTAGGGGAGCCCTGCTCTGCAAGGATCAGTGCCTCTGCTGCTGCTGTGCACGCCGCTTCAATAAGAGCTGCTGTCTCACACCACCAGCTCACCCTTGACTTATTTCCCGGGTGAAGTCAAGAACCCTCCCAGGCTAAGCCCCAATTTCAGGGCTTGCCTGCCCTGCATCACTACTGCCAGTGTGAAGGTTAACTGTGATCATGTCTGCAGACTTTATCCCCTGTCACTTAGGAAGTGCTCCATAAATGACACCTATTACTGTTGTGGTTTGCAGAATCACCATCTGCATTTGCTTAAAGTAGTACACAGTATTTGAGGCATCATTAAAAATCGCATGCTATTTAGTTATTACTGACATCTGTAAATCTCCCGTTTCACAGACAAGTAAATTTGGGGTCCAAGTCAAAGCTGTGCAGCCAACAATGACTATGCTGAGCTCACTTTTCTGTTCTAAAATCACACATACTGCATCAAATCAACCTCATAGGTAGGCCGAGACCCAGCTTTCCCAGCCCAACATGTCCATGTGTGTGTAAAACTGAAAAAACAAGGAGCAACAGGTGAAGAGAATACTCCTGGAAACAGCTGGAAATAAATTAATTTCCTTAAACCTCAGGGTAAACCTGAGCCCATCTTTCTCTCACCCCTCTGTCATTAGCAATTACATAGAGGCCACTTGTAAGAGCCACACAATGGTGGCTATAGCTTGGATACAAAGGGTAGGTGTGTTTTGTTTCATGCTGGCAGCATGTTTCTAACTTTCTATTGTTGAAAATGTCACACACATTCAAATGTAGACAGAATAGTATCATAACCTCTAAAGTACCCACCATTCACCTTAAATCATCATCAACTGCTAGCCAGTGTCTTCATAGAATTTTCTCATACCATATAATTGGCAAACGTTTGATTTGAAAACAACAAAGCAACCTTGGCAATTATGTATTGGCTTGATGCAACTGCTTCATGCATTTATCTTATTCATTTGGTTTCCAAAGGCATCTGAATTTCAGAGCTTAAGACTTCTTCAGATGCTTCTTGAGTTACAAGGAACGATTCCTAGTCTTGCAGAGCCTATTATCAATTAGCTTTAAAATGTGAAAGCAAAATTAAAATAAGCCATAGACAGAGCTAACCTCTGTACTCACTGCATCACAGAAGAGAGCACCATCACTCTGCCCCAGGTGGTCCACACGGACACAGTGGAGGAGATGACCCATGCTAGGCATTAGAAGAAGCAGAGTTTTGCAGCAATTGGGAAAGGTAGAGGCTCTCAGTGAGAAAGGCTGCACTTAGCAGAGCACAGTGGGCAGAAGACATTACACGGAGAGCCCTCAACTCACACAGCTCTGGTCCCAGCATTGCCAGAGTCAGGTTTCAGCAAAGGGTTCATTTTCCAAACCCTAGGGTCCCCAAGATCCCTAAGGTGACTCCACTTATGGGACTGGAATCCCAGTTCTCTACTCCGTCAGTAGACACAATCACCAAGTTTCGTTTGTTTTTTATTTGTTTTTTTGAGATGGAGTCACCCAAGCTGGAGTGCAGTGGTGCAATCTTGGCTCACTGCAACCTCCGCCTCCCAGGTTCCAGCAATTCACCTTCCTCAGCCTCCCGAGTAGCTGGGATTACAGGCATGTGCCACCATGCCTGGCTAATCTTTATATTTTTAGTAGTTTCATCACGTTGACCAGGCTGGTCTCAAACTCCCGACCTCAAGTGATCCACCCACCTCAGCCTCCAAATGTGCTAGGATTACAGGTGTGAACCACAGCACCCAGCCTTACTGAATCTTACTACTTCTATCTCCTTGGCTACCTCTCAAATCTACTTCCTGATCTCTATGCCACCTCCTTAACCTGAATTCAAGCTGCAACCATCTCTTCCACAAATTATTGCAATGGCTTTCCCACAGGGCTCCCTGCCTCTACTCTTGAGCATGACAGTCTTTCCTCCCTGCTGCAGGGTGGAATATATACCTGTATCATAGCCCTCCACCCTTAGAATGAAATGTACACTCCTCTGTCTGGCTGCAGGTCTCCTCCTGACCCAGCATCCAGCAACTCCATCAGAGGTCATCTCTCCCAACATCACACTGGGAGTCTCCTGCTTTGTCTCCATTCTGAGCCTCTGCACAGGCTGTTCCCTCTGACGACCCTGCTTTTCTCTTGTCCCACACACTCCAGTCTCTGCTGACAAGTCACTGATTCTGGGCTACCCAACCTAACTCCAGCGTATGGAAGCCTCTGCGCTGTGTGCTTCTAGATCACCCTTCCTTAACACCACGTTTTATCCTATTACCCATTTCACTCTGTCTTTCCCCGTAGCTTGTGAGCTCTTGAAAGGAAAGAACGTCTGTCCCATTCACCATGATAAGCCAGCATTAAGGGTGATGCCTTACGAGGAGATGAATGAAGACATAAATGAATGACCACAAATCAATGTTTCTTCTATACCATATTTCCCCTCTACCCAATCCAATGACTGTTTTTGGATTTTACATTTTTCTTTTATTATTTCCAATTTTGACCCTAAAACATATCATTTCATTTTCCAGACTATGTTGAAATGTATGACTTTAACAGATTTGAAGAGCATACTCAAGGGTTCAGCTGATTTTTGGTAGATAATTATATCATTCTTTATTCATTCAACCTAGAAACTCATTTTTTTCTAAGAATTACCCCTGTTTTAGACAATCAAATTTACTTTTAAGCAAAAAACACAGAGTTTCTGGGTCATATAAATTATGTACAATTTAATTGAGATCCCATAGGAAAAAAAAAACAGGAACACTAAAACCAAAATGTTAATAGTAGATGCTGCTGAGGGTGAATTCTAAAAGCAGAGAAATTTCACATCTTTTAAAACTTTCATGTTAGTATAAAAGAATCTTTAAAGATGAGGTGTTATGGTTAGTTTAAAAATCCATCAAAAAGAAAAGGCTTTGCTACTTACTGCAAAATAACATGATGCAAAGTTTTATGAAGATAAAGAAGAAAAATCCATATTAATCTCAATAGATTTAGGGAAAAAACACAAAATTAATCATTGTTGTTATAACTCTTAGAAAACCAGAAGTCTACATTATTGATGATTTTAAAAATACCTGGAAAATGGAAGTGTTCTTAATCTGAAAGTTGGGTTTTGCAGCTACCTCCATGGACCAGGTGCCCCATGATCTGTTTCTGAACTAAAATTTTTTTTTTAAATGTCAAATGGTTATGAAAGAACAAGAAGAAGAAGGAGGAGGTAGAAAAGAGGTGAAGGAAGTGATAAAAGAGAAGAATATGTGATAGAAATTACATGTGGCCCACAAAGTCTAACATATTTGCTACCTGGCCCTTTATGGAAAAAAAAATTTGCTGACTTCTGTGATAAAAGGTATCTACAAATAATTACATCAAGTATTATACCTAGTAGTCAGATGCCAAAATCTGTCTTCCAGAATACAGAAATGGCTTAAGCCTCCTGCTATCACCACTTCAATTCAACATTACATTAAGGGCCAGGTCAGTAAACAAAGTAAGAAAAAATATATCCTTTTTTATGGCTGCATAGTATTTCATGGTGTTCATGTGCCACGTTTTCTTTATTCAGTCTATCATTGACGGGCATTTGAGTTGGTTCTAAGTATTTGCTATTGTGTACAGTGCCGCAATAAACATGCACGTGCTTGTGTCTTTATAGTAGAATGATTTATAATCCTTTGAGTATATACCCAGTAATGGGATTGGTGGATCAAATGGTATTTCTGGTTCTAGATCCTTGAGGAATCATCACACTGTCTTCCACAATGGACGTCCTTTGAAGGGACATGGATGAAGCTGGAAACCATCATTCTCAGCAAACTAACACTGGAACAGAAAACCAAACACAGCACGTTCTCACTTATAAGGGGGAGTTGAACAATGAGAACACATGGACACAGGGAGGGGAACATCACACACCAGGGCCTGTTGGGGGGTCAGGGGCTAAGGGAGGGAGAGCATTAGGAGAAATACTTAATGTAGATGACGGGTTGATGGGTGCAGCAAACCACCATGGCACAAGTATACCTATGTAACAAACCTGCACATTCTGCACATGTATCCCAGAACTTAAAGTATAATTTAAAAAAAATTTTAAAAAAGAAAAAATAAAGTTTCTGTATTTTACAGAAATATATGCATGCATGTGTGTATATTATACATATACATTTATGCTATATAAAAATAATATATAAAAATATAAAAATAATATATACAAAATACATATTACATACAAAATTGTATAAAAATATTTTATATAATTAATATATAATTATAATTTATATATTATTTTATGTATAAAAATAATACAGCATGAATATACGTATAAATATAAACATACATGCACACATGCATACAAATATATGAAAAATCTATAATAATATATAGAAAAACTATTTGAATTAAAGAGTAAATTTGGCAAGTTTTCCAGTTACCAAATCAATGTAAAAAATCAATTGTTTTTTCATTTAACAGCATTTTATGTTCTACAGCAACAATGTGTTATAAATGATTTTTCAATGCTATTTACAACATAACAAAAACAAATATCTAGGAATAAAACTAAAGGAAGATATGCAAGACCTTCACAATAAAAATAGTTTAAAAATTACTCAGAGATTTTTTTAAAAATACATGAATGGATATAAAATATTCATAGCTTGGGACAATTGATAGTGCAAATAAGTAAATGTCACCAAATTGATCTATAGAGTCAATGCACACCCAATCAAAACCTCAACAAAATTTTAAATCGGAATGTATGCACTGATTCTAAAATGTATATAGAATTGTAAAAGGACAAGAATAACAAAAACCATCTTGAAGATGTAGTACAGAGTTAGGAAAAATATTCCTAGATATCAAGACTTAGTTAATGTCGTACTAATTAAGACCGTGTGATACAGGTGCGGAATGAGACAAATAAACCAATGAAACCAGGCAGAGAACCCAGACGCCTACTCACACATAATGGCCACTCAGTTTATGATATTCTGTCAATGTAGAGAATTATGAAAAGGTGATTTTTTAATGATAAACGGTAGAGTTTCCTAGATATTATATGAGAAAAATTAATTCCGTACACAATAAATAAAAATAGTTGAATTGTGTAGATCTAAAGTGAATAACAAACCAATAAATGTTCTAGAAGTAAACATAAGATACTATCTTCATGCCTTTGGGATATGCGAAGATATCTTAAACAAGATACAAAAAGCAGTAACAATAAAGTTAAATAATTACAAATTTGACAATGTTAGAATCTAAAGAGAAATCATCAAGTTGGAACAAGTACTTTCAATATACATGTATTCATCAAATATCTCATATCCAAAACATATAAAGAATTCTAAAATCAATAAGAAAATGACATAGAACCCAATAGAAAAAAAAAGAAATGTGAATTGTCACTTCACAAAAAGTATCCAAAATGTCATATAAATACGTCCAAATGTGCATATCCTCATTAATTACCAGGACAGTGAAAATTAAAGCCTCAATGAGCTATCATCACAAATTTTACTCGATGGCTAAAATTCAAAAGCTTGACAAGGTGATGTTTTCCTAAAGATACTGAGCAAGTCTCACAGTCATAAACTGACGATAGGGATAAAATCTGTTTTGACTACTTTGGACAACTATTTTAGCAAGATCTCCTCAAGTTGAACGAATATACACCCCATGGTCAAGCAATTTCAGTGTTTGGACTATACTCAACAAAACTACATGACCACCAAGACGTATGCCAGGATACTCCTAGCAGCATTATTCAGGAGATCTGCACACTGAAAACAACTCAAGTGTCTCTCAGCAACAGAATGGATAATACAAGTGAGTGGATTCACACAATGATAAGCTATACATAATAAAGATGAATGAATGAAGGTCACACCCAGCCACATGAAGGACTCTCCCAAATAAAATCTCCAGTATTGGACTCCACAAGGAAAATGGTTTATCCTCTGGAAATGATGGCTATCTTTAAGGAGGACGAGGCCAGTGATCACAGGGGGCTGCTGTGGCGTGTTCTGGATGTTCCTAGATGTCTGTTTCCTGACCTTAGTGGTGATGACATATGTGTGCCTCTGTCCACTTTGTGATAATTCAAGGCACGATGCACTAATGATCCCTGTGTATATGTGTGTTTATTGTTTTAAGTTTTTGAACACACAGTGATCATCAGTGAATTACACTATGTTCAAGCAAAAGCTTAAAAATGATAAACATGTTATCCACCCCATAATGCTAAAATAGTATTAAAAATAATGGAAGGAGGCCGGGCGCGGTGGCTCACGCCTGTAATCCCAGCACTTTGGGAGGCCAGAGGCAGGCAGATCACGAGGTCAGGAGATCAAGACTATCCTGGTTAACACAGTGAAACCCCGTCTCTACTAAAAATACAAAAAATCAGCCAGGTGTGGTGGCGGGCGCCTGTAGTCCCAGCTACTTGGGAGGCTGAGGCAGGAGAATGGCGTGAACCCGGGAGGCGGAGCTTGCAGTGAGCCGAGATCGCGCCACTGCACTCTAGCCTGGATGACAGAGTGAGACTCCATCTCAAAAAAATAATAATAAAATAAAATAATGGAAGGAAAAATTGCTCCCAAGCCATTTCTCTGTATCCTAGGACCACTTCATAAATGCTCAAAGTTTTGCATTATTTACTATGGAGTAATATTCTTCTAAAATAAATGTGGAGGAAAAGGAGATTCAGATAAAATCTCATGAGTCAGGAACCACATTATTTTGAAGTGCTAGTGGCAACCGTATTCTTGTCTATGAAACCTGCATGGCATCACTCTCCAGCCTATATTTTAATGGAACAGAGAAAATTAAAATGTATGATATATTTTACCATAAGCAGCGGTTATCTATAATTATGATTATTAAATATATTCATTTTCTTGAGTGTTTGTCTCCTGAAATAATCAGATTCACAAAAATGATTCTGTTAAAGGACTACCCGATGTGTAGAAAACACATTTCGTTATTGATTCTGCAAAATGCAAATACGTATTTGTTAAAATTCTGCAAAATGCAAAATGCAAATACGATTCTGCAAAATGCAGATAGGTATTTGTTAAAAGGTGGCATCCAATACATTGCTAAGGACTGACAAGCGGGGTTGCTCATCAGGACACTGAAGCAATGCATCATGACCAATGTGAGTGATGGGGTCTCTGCAGCTGAGCCACATGACTCAGGTCATTGAGCCTGAATGGATATAAATTTTCCATTATCCTGGAGCAAAATTAGTCACGGCCATGCCCATTCTATTCTTTTGTATTGTAAAAGTTAGTTTAGTTATTGAAAAAAGAAAAAGATGACATTTATGGAAAAGATGACTCAGCATAAATATGAAATGTTTTTCTAACAAGCTTTCACTTTTTCTAGAAAAAGGGACTTTTTCATTAGCCATAAGAAAGACACATATATCAGATATCGTAAGAATTTCATGCACAGCTGTTAAAAATTAATTGCTACTAAGGGCGTTTAGTGCAGAGAATAGTAAACATGATCTATGCAAATAATTTCACATTATACATATAGATGGTAATTTTCATTTTCCATAAACTATGAAAAATCACAATAAAAATGTCAAACTGTGGTAGGAAAAATTGGTGTTTGGGAAGCTGAGAGAGGGTGTTTATGCTTATCTTTATTAACTCATATACCTGTCTATTGTCTAAGTTACTTTGCTTACAAGCTTTCATATTCTATTTGATTTCCCCAGACTGTAAGGCATTTCCTTGTGCTCATATCAGCTTAATCATATCTAATGGAGTTCCATTCTTGACTTCATTCACCAATGTGCTTTGCAGCGATGGAGGTTTGGTAACAAGGATTCCTCCCCATCCATCAGCAGCCACCCAAAGACCTCCTTCTCCAGTCAACTGTTCCTCACTGTCCCATCTCAAAGGGAGTCCTCCTTATAACTGCTGTTAACACAGATCATTGCACTTGGCTTTATTCATGCAGTGTAGGATAGAATGGAATTCTCAGACCAAACACTCACGTACTCTTCTCAACACATCCACATTAGAGAGGGTATGTTTGTATCCCCGGGAGCCCACAGTCTACAATTTGTGCAATGCTGTCCTGGTTTGAGTGTCCACTCGATGCTGAAACCATTATGAATATCAACACTAATAAAACTGCTGAAATAGTTAGATGTGACTTTCTTTCAAAGCAGTCAGTTATATATACCTACTGTGTAGCCATGAAAATTAAAAATATAAAATTTTTAAAAAGCAGCCACTTAGACTATTCTAAATGCCTAAGCATATACTTACAAAAGGAAAAGGCTAAGAGTTGAAGATACGTTCAAACTAACTAGGAAACTAAGAATGTAAAAGAGAGCAACGTGATACCACTTTATGCCCATCAGTTGGGGATACTGGGCAGGATGGATTAATTCCAACAGTTAGTAAGGACGTAACATAATGGGATCCTTGCCACTGCTGGGGGCAAAATAAATCTGGCTCAGCCAGATTTCCAAAGAGCAAATTAGTGGAACCAGATTAAATTGTGAAAATAAATATATATACACATATATGTCCTTTCTCTGCAGTCCTGTTAGTGTAAATAACCCAGGGTCATTATCACACTGGGCTGTGGGTAAACAACTGTGAGTGTTAGTGGGAAGATGGAAGCAACCGATTTCTCCATCAAGAAGGAATGGGTGTGGACATAGCCATAGGTGCTTACCATGGAATGCCATGTAGCAAATAGAAGTAACAAACATAACATACATGTGACCACATAGATGCATTACATATGACCACATAGGTACATTTTAAAAATAAAATACTGCGAAATCCAAGGTAAACTTCGAAGTACTGAGAAGACTAGAGATTTGAGCCAATCACATTTCTTCCTCTTTCTCTCTAGCAGCAAACCACAGTCTTTGATAATTTTGAATCAGGGGTGTATATTTCTACCATATTAAAAAAGTTAGAATGAGAGTAGTTTCCATTTTTCTCAATAACATAATGGAAGGCTACAAAATAATAGATCAATGCATTAAAATTCAAATGAAGACTGATGTCCAGTTTAGTATTCGAATATATGTGGTGTTTAATCAAATATGGGTTAAGAATAAAGACATTTTCTGACATCCAAAACTCAGAAAGAAATGTCACACACCCAATCCCCAGCATATAGTGCAGAAAGCACTTCACCAAACAGAGAAAGAGAGGACTCTGCCTACGGGAAACAGGGGATCCAGCCCCAGAGAGGCAGAGGGATGCCGGGGAGATGGTGAAGGGTGAGCCTGGGGCAGTGGTGCTCGGGCCTGAGGCACCCAGCCAGGCTGGGGCAGCTCAGCAGAGCAGGAGGCTCCTTCAGGAAGCAAAGGTGGACAGAATAATGGATCGTTCTGACCATGTGAGCAGTAAGCACAGATATCTAGGCAAATAAAAAGCATAACAGTTATTAGCTCAAGGAAAAGCAGTAAAAGTCAAGAAAGCAAAAGGTGGTTCAGCTTAGGGCTTGTATGTTCATAAATATAACAGAATACTGATAGAAAAAAATGCATGTTACAGGAACTCAAGGCAACACTACCATTCGACCCAATAATCCCATTATTGGGTATATACCCAAAGGATGTAAATCATTCTACCATAAAAACACATACGCGCATATGTTCACCACCGCACTATTCACAATAGCAAAAACATGGAATTAACTTAGATGCCCGTCAGCAGTAGACTGGATAAAGAAAATGTGGTACATATACACCATGGAATACCACACAGACATGAGAAACAAATGAGAGCATGTCCTTTGCAGCAACAGGGATGGAGCTGGAGGCCATTACCCTAATTAGCAAACTAACACAGGAATGGAAAATTCAATGCCACATGTTCTCACTCCTAAGTGGGTGCAAAACATTGAATACATATCGACAGGAAGGAGGGAACAATAGACACTTGTGCCTACCTGAAGGTGAAGGGAGGATGGTGAGGATCAAAAAACTACCTATTGGGTACTATGCTTATCACCTGGGTGATGAAATAATCTGTACAGGAAACCCCCGTAACATGCAACTTACCTAATAACAAGCCTGCACATGTACCCCTGAACCTAAAATAAAAGTTAAAAAAAAGTAAGTTAGAAACACTGTGGAAATGAGGGATGGGAGGGGTGCACACAGAGATGAGGGAGGTGAAAGAAAGCTTAACGCACATCACCAATATTAAGACTATGAGAGATTATGGCAGAAGCTAGTAAATAAAAACAGTAATAAGAGAAACATGCTGTTTAGCTATTTGAAGATAAATACCGAAACTCAGCTAGATGTGTTGAAAACAGCTCTGGGAAACGAATAATGGGAGGAGTGGATGAACAGAATTTGCTCCTTTTTGTGATATGTTTTACAGCTCTATAGACCTGTTGATTTTTCAAAATGTGAAAAGTGATAACTTTGATACAACTAAGAACAACACAAAACAAATTAAAAAATAAGAAGAATGTCAAATAGAGAGTTCAATATGTGACTTGAAACACACACACCCAGACACGCACACACCCCCATGCACACACACATACCCATGCACACACACATACCCATGCACGCACACACCAACGCTGCAGACTTTATAAGGATATTTGTTCTGTTCAAGTTATAGCCAGCACCTGTGCCTTAGAAGATGGTGGGAGGAAGAATCTAGGATGGGGGAGGAAAAGGAAACGTGTGAATAGCACAGATTCCTGCAGATCATGGGATAGATTGCACCATTAGATGACAAGTGTGATTAAGTATTTGCACCTGAGCCCAACTCGCTCCCAAATAAAAGACAGAAAGGAAAATATAGCCACTAAAATAGAAATAAAACTTAAAAACACTGTAGAAAATGGCAGAGCTTCTGAGAAACGCTGAAGACTGCCCTCTCGCACCCCAGCACATCCTGATTTGAGAAGCCCTGGCCTAAGAGGTAGCAACAGGGATTTCAACTGGGATTTAAATCCTTGGCCTGTCGCACATTGTCAGGTGACATTGGATGCCTGTTGGGGCCTTGGTTTGCTCATCTGTAAATAAGACCCACCTCCCAGGATTGTTTTAAGAGTTAAAGGGGATAACACAATAGATGGGCCTTGGGGACATTATGCTACGTGAAAGAAGTCAGTCACGAAAAGACAAATACCACAGGATTCCAGATAGAAGGTAGCTAGTGCAATCACATTCACAGACAGAGAGGAGGCACAGATTTTCAGTTTTGCAAGCTGACAAAGTTCTGAAAGTTTGCTGCACAGTGATGTGAATGTTGCTACTATGGAGCTGTATACTTCAAAACGGTTACGACGGTAACTTTCATATGTATCAGGAATATGGGGAATATGATAGATTTCAGGAATATGGGGAATATGATAGATTTTTATGTCTAAAATGAAAAAAGAGATATATATTCTGTTTAAATATTTGGAAGTATATGTTATGTGTTTTGTTACTACAATTATTATCATTATTAATATTTTAATTTTAAAAAGAGATAATACACAGAATTGGCCAGGTGTGGTGGCTCACACCTATAATAATCCCAGCACTTTGGGTGGCCGAGATAGGTGGGTCACCTGAGATCAGGAGTTCAAGACCAGCCTGGCCCACATGGTGAAACCCCATCTCTACTAAAAATACAAAAATTAGGCAGGTGTGGTAGCACACACCTGTAATCCCAGCTACTCGGAGGCTGAGGCAAGAGAATGGCTAAAACCCGGGAGGCTGAGGTTGCAGTGAGCTGAGATTATGCCACTGCATTCCAGCCTGGGCAACAGAGTGAGACTCCACCTTGAAAAAAAAAAAAAGAGAGAGAGAGAGACAATACACAGAACAGATCCCAGCAAATAGTGAAGGATTCATAACTGATTGCTTTTACCATTATTACATTGTGCTGTATGAGGAACTCTATTTACAGTGGGTTTTGGGTTTTCCAAAACAGAAGTTAAGCCTTTGGAGAAAATCAAGTGTATTTAATCTCTTTTCCGCCTCTTCCCAGTCCCCTGCATATGAATGTTTAATTGTGATTGAATCTGGGCAACAAATTTAGATGAGAAATGCAAAGACTATTAAAAAAAGAAAAGAAAATACAGTCTCTGAGCCTAGATTAATGGGATTGGTGCTGTGGGATTTCTGGTCAGAGAAAAGCAGCCCAGATTGAAGGAATCTTTTAATATTCATGAGGAAAGGATTGCAAACTGAAAGGAGTACAAGGGCTTCTTTTCTTGGAATTAACATTTCTTATACTTGACCACTGGTGCTGTCTTGAGAAAGACACAGGGACAAGAAAGACCCCAATTTACTCTAAGATGATCAGTAGGGCAAGCAAAGTGAGTTATTGCAGTGACATCATCTCAGCCTAGAAAGGACTGGACGTGGTGAAGTGGCGTCCTGCTGAGAAAAGAGAGAAAGAGACCCCTCCATATTTGTTTTATATTGTTTCATACTCAGTACCTGTTTTAAGAAGAAACAAGGAAGTGAAACCAAAGGCAGGCAGCCCGGCGCCAGGCACCAGACCCAAAACCAGACCCAGAACCAGGCCTGGACCTGCCTGACCTAACCTGATAGTTAAAATTCAACCCATGACCTAGCAACCGATGTTATCCATAGATTCCAGACATTGTATTGAAGGACATTGTGAAACTTGCCATTCTGTTCTGTTTCACTCTGATTAACGGTGCACGCAGCCCCTGTCACATATCCCCTAGATTGCTCAATCGATCACGGCCCTTTCATGTAAAATCTTTAGTGTTGTGAGCCCTTAAAAGGAACAGAAATTGTGCACTCGAGAAGCTCGGATTTTGAGGCGTTAGTCTGCTGATGCTTGCAGCTGATTAAAAGCCACTGCCTTCACCACCTTGGTGTCTGTGGGGTTTTGTCCGCGGCTAGTCCTGCTGCAGTGCATCTGGGCTAATGCCCAAGGTTCGTTGCTGCACACCAAGGATATTGAGGATGAGGACACGCACAAGGAGTGAGTTTAAGAGCAGAGGTTTAACAGGCAAAAGAAAGAGAAAAGGAAAAGCTCTCTCTTCTGCAGATGGAGAGGGGCTCTCAAGTGGGTCGTCCAGTTTCCAGGTGAAATGCATGGGGTTTTTTATAGACAACCTTGAAGAGGCAGTGTCTGATTTACATAGTGCCCAAAGATTGGTTGGACCAGGTGTGCCATTTACATAGTGCACAAAGAAGCTGGCTGCCCCACCGTCATCTTTTACTATGCAGACAGCATCTCTACCTGGCTGGCGCCATGTTGCCTGCTCCTTTGCTGTACACATGGTTGACAAAGAAAAGAGAAGATGGAGCGTCCGTGTTGAAGATGCCTGGCCCTCAGGTAGCCCTTTTCTATTGGCACAACTGCTGGCATGCACCCGTGCAGGGTCCCAGCTTGCTTTTCTATGTCTGCAGCTCCATTTTACAGGCTGCTCTTCTTTAGAAAAGAAATGATTTGGGGGGCTGCTTTTTGTTAAAAGGGAAACCTTACTGAGGACTCTCTTACCTCACTAACTTCCTAAATAATTTCTTTTTAGCTCCTATGTCAGTGGGGTGGGGGAACCAGCAAACCAGAGTCACTGGATGCCTGAGGTGTGGAAAAGAGGAACCGCAGCCCAATTCCCACCCTGGGGCCCTGCAGGAATGCAGGCTGTTGCACCAAAACCTCAGATGCTCCAGGAGACAAAAGAAGTCTGGATATTTATGCAAAATCTTAAAATGTTAAAAAGACTAATTTGAAACTGTTTAAAACACTTCCTGAGCTTAATAAAATGTGCCACATGTCTGCAGAGCAGGCTTGGTACAAAGAGCTGTAACAGCTTCTTTAGAGTCACAGACTAGAAATTCTCTGTTTGGCACCTGTGCCATTCAGATTGGATCTGAAGCCTAGAGAAGAGGAAAGTCTTATTCAAGGTCACTGTAAACGAAAAATAAGTGCATACATAATCCCATGTCCTTCAGTCCAGGACTCTCCCAAAGGAAAAGGGGACGGGGTCAAGGATACACAAATAAGTCAATTCCCATATAGAAGGGAGACCCTGACCTCATATTCATGACGTGTCTCAAGTGTGCACCATTGAAGTTAAACACATACACACCCTTTAGATTTATGTTGTGAACTATAATACATCCTAATATTATACTCTATTTTATAAGGGTTAAACGTATTACTGGCTGGGCGCGGTGGCTCACGCCTGTAATCCCAGCACTTTGGGAGGCCAAGGCGGGCGGATCACCTGAGGTTGGGAGTTCGAGACCAGCCTGACCAACGTGGAGAAACCCCGTCTCTACTAAAAATACAAAATTACCCAGGCGTGGTTGCGCATGCCTATAATCCCAGCTACTCAGGAGGCTGAGGCAGGAAAATCGCTTGCACCCGGGAGGCAGAGGTTGTGGTGAGCCGAGATCGTGCCATTGTACTCCAGCCTGAACAACAAGAGCCAACTTCGTCTCAAAAAATAAATAAATAAAGCATTATTTTTAAAAAATAAAGATTTAAAATACACTACATTTTTACTATCCTATTGAATATTCACTCATTCTAAACAAAAGTCCCAACACTGGGTGTATTTCAGGTTATTTTGACCTACTGTGAGTGACAAATAAACCTTTGATGCTTAACTTTTGTCATCTGTATAATGAGGATGGTGTAATTACTCCTAGTGTTTTGATGGCAGTTATTGTGTTATTGTGAAACAATGCCTGTCATTGTTGAACCCCCTACATTTACTAAGAAATAATATTGTGTACATAAAAATTTTTGATAATGTGCTCTCATCCAAAAAGAGAAAAATAGAAAATCATTTTTTCTCCAACAGTGTGAGCTAATGCATAAGACATAACTCTCATTGCTTTATTTTGGTAAAGGCATTATATTCATAAAAAGAAGGTCATATCTCAATTCTATGTTCTTAAAAGAATTAACTTCAATTGCTCATAATTGGTTTAAATGTTAATGTTTGCATAATGCATGATTTCTTTATTAAAAGGCCATGACAGAAAAACACATTACGTCATTTGAAAAAAGTTTCAGGAAGAATCTTTCCTGTAGCTTCAAATAATTTAAAATTGATCTCCTATAGCTTGTCCTACTTTTATATTCTTAACAACAGACAAAATAGTTTCTTTCAATTTTAAGTCAAACTCTTCTGAGGACACATGATTGAGTTATGTTGCTATTTTCAGAGTGTACTCATGGGCTTATTTTATCTTTCCTCAGTAATCCCGCTGCAGAGGGGATAAAAGACGCCACAACGTGTATTTCACATTCATTAATGTGCCATAAGCCTTGACTCTGCAATGATCGAACATGTATCCTAAGCTGATCCATTTGCCCAGCACACTTTCTTGTGTGTCTGTCTGTGGTTGATTGCACTGCACCGGAAAACTCTCAATTGTGAGGAAGACCAGGCAAATTTAAGGAGAAGAATGCAGTGGAGCTGAAGCTCTCATCAGAAAAAAACGATGTCTGCTTTTCCAGTAAATGTTTCCAGGTCATCTGCCGCTAAGCCCTGTGCCAGGCTGTGGCTGTGGGAGTCAGAAAATAACTACAACACTGCCCCTACCCTTGTGGCTTGAAGGGGAGGATGTGGCTTAGGAGGGGAAAAGCCATTGTCCAGGGTAGGCACAGGTTGTGGAAATGCTGCAGGAAAGAGCTGATGGAATTATAGCCCGTGGGTCCGGACTCAGCTTTCTCCTGGCAAATGAGAATCTGGGCATTTGAGAGACCTGGGTTTTCAGTTGGGTCATGATGGATGTCTTTTGTCAAGAAGGGAGTGAAATTTCCATTATTGGAGGATTAAAAAAAATAGAGGGAAAAAGTATCTTTCCAAACAAGAATCAATACCAAAGCACCCTTCACTAAGAGGAAATGGGGAGAATTTTTCTGCTTTACTGAGCTGTGCTCAGTGACCAGCACTCTGAGTGCTGTGTGCATAGAAAGGAATGGCCAAGTCGTGTGTTAGGAGCAGGGGCCACAGACTTGTGCACTACCCCAAGTCTTACGTACCAAGGGTTGAGGAAATATTTTATGATGATGGATTTTTAGATAATTAAAAGTTTAGGTTCAAATACATTCACACAGTCAAAAAAAATTCCCCAGGTAAACATGCACATCAGAGACATATCTAAAAAAACAATGTTGATTGAAAAATGTTGGAAAAAAGAATGTAGGCAAATATCAATTATGTAAATGAAAACCCACAGCATACACACACACACACACACACACACACACACACCCTGCTATATTAAGGACAAACACCACACATGCTCGAGTTGTGCTTGTGGACTAAGTGGGAATGGGTATGAGAATAGAGAATGCAATCAAATTAATAAAATAAATAAAAAAAGAAGGAGGCCTTACACAGACCACTGATCTGTTATAAACAGAAAAGTGTAACTTAATTATGTACCTGCAGTCCAACTTTTTAAATAGGATAAAAATAAATGAGTGACTTAAATTCTACAGACTATCAGGCGTGGAGTCACTCTCTCCCTGAGCAGACATGCCTGAATCACCAGTTAAATAAACCAGCTAAATAGATATATCTGAATCACCAGTTAAATAAACTCTCATAGGTTAAAAGTCAAGTTTCTGGGAGGAGAAAAATGCTGGAATAGGATTAACAGTTTCTGGCCTTGAGAAATTCAGTCTTTTTCTAATAGAAATAGAAGTCATAGACAAGACGGGAAGTCAAAAACTCAAATGCCTACAGGGGCCAGGCAGGTTAGACAGATGAATGAAACTAACTGGTGTGGGGCAATAGGGAGTGCTGGAGACTGTGGCTCACTGAAGAGCTCTCATGCTGTCTGAAGAGCACAATGGCTACCACCTCATCTCCAGCTGACTGTGGCTGTTGGAATGCATACCAGTATTGCCACATCTCAGATTTTCATTTTTAAAGAAAAGTTACATATCTTATATTAAATGTAAAATCTCCTGATATTACACATTGTCAGTGAATGCAAAGTTTTTTTAAACCCTCAGGCAAATCAAAGGAAACATATCTGTGAGCTCACCTCCGTCGATTTACCGTCATGCATTTGCAACCTCTGGTGCAGAGGAATGTTTTGATCTTTCCCTGTGTGTCCTACTGTACCCAGCACACAGATGCTTGCACAGTGTGCTCCTGGGTGTACATCGATTTGTTAACAGAATCCTCTTCATAAAATGTCTTAGGTTAGGTATGCGAGAAACATGCTCTAAGACAGAGGTTCACTGGGCAGAATTCTCAAAAGCAGCATCTGGGAGGGAGTCAGGGAGGAGGAATTACCTGTAGAAGGTGGTGATCTGTGGTGAGCTGTGGCATCAGCCCCCAGGAATCCCAGGGGAGGCCCTGATGCTGAGCTGGCTTTTCAGAGTTGACCTGATCAAGGCAATGGGGCTGAGCCTTTATAAACTGTTTCGCCGCCGCCTACCATTACTGGATGCGGCCTGCTGCAGGGAGGGTGCCTAACGTTGAGAGCCACTTTCCTGTGGCCAGCGACATTCCCAGAGAGGGACTCAGCTCTGAGTTGTCTGCAGCTAATGCTCCGGCAGCTCCTGGTGAGGGGATCTGGGTGGGCCCTGCAATATCTACTACATGTCATACCCAAATAGAAGGGACCAGCCCCATTTTTCAAATTAAAAGAATAGTGCTTAAAAAGTTTTGGGGGGCCAACTTAACATGTAAAATTTTAGAGTTAAGAGGTCAAATAATCTATTTACATAATTCACTGAGTTTCATGTGTGGGTAGAGGAGTGGGGATCCCATTTAGGGCTTCTTGTCAGATGGGCTTGAAAATTAAATTGAAATTTAAGATAGATCAACAGGAGAAAAGCAGGCAAATGTCTTTAACACAAGTTTTACATGGCATGGGAGCTGTCATTAAAAAAAAAGACTAAAGCAGTTAGAGAGAGTTACTTATATACTGGATTGGACAAAGAATAGAAAGTTGTGAAGAAGCAGCTAAATTGTGTGGGAAGACATAAGAGACAGGAGTTATTTTCATGAAGTCTGTACTGAATTCTTTTGGTCTCCACTTCTCGTCCTTGAGGATAAAGATGCTATTTCTTTTGGTATAGTGAAGGTGAATTTCACGTGGGAATTTCATCTCCTGCTTTTAAGACACAGAAAAGAGGTCAGAATAATCGTCCTGCACCTGCTATTTTTCAAGTACCTTTAACTCAAAACAGTCAATATGCCAGGGTAATATATTTTTAACTTTTTCATTTGTTTAACACCTCTCTACAAGTAATTATGCATTTTCATTTTATGAAATGATTTAATTCACATTCCTTCCATGTCTCTTTAACATCAGGATATTTTTTCATTATCCTTGGGCTCATTGAATTAACTTTTAAAAAGATGTATCACTCCTCTTGGTAATATGAGGAAAAGCTCTTGGTATAATTCTTTTCTGAAAATATTTGTTCTTGGACACAGATACCCATCTTCATTACATCAAGGCATTTTTTTTTCCATTTATCTCACCTTAAATAATTGCTATTAAGAGGTCAAACGCAAGAATAATGACAAAATCCATACTGAATGTCTCTGTCCTTCTTTGTCACAGAGAGGGTTATCTGAATGGTGGATGCTTCTTAAAATGGCATTGACTGAGATCATTTCACAGTGATGCATCTGATCTTAATCATGATGAAAGAGGCTTTTTCAGGGGTGGTTTTGTGGGAACCTTACCTTATTATTGGTTTATAAAAGATACTTTCCCTGCCACCACCTCACAATGGCTATTAAACAAACACAAATATGTTTCCGGATGGCTATGGAGAATCACACTTCTACTCAGATCCTGATTTCATTTCTCAGGCTATTCAGCTATAATGATATCCTGAGATTTCTGGATACCACTCAAACAAGGTTTGGACACAGCCTATGCTGAGAAGGTCCTTATTATTACTACATTCTCTTCCAGATTCAGTAAAGGCCACCCACTAGTGCTGCGTGGATCACACTGAAGGGACTGTGGCATCCACATTAGCACAGACCAATTGATTGTGCCAAGCACTGTGTTATCAGAAAGTACATTGGCTGCCTCCAGTTAAAAAAAGAACTGGGGGCAGGAACTGAGATCCCTGGGGACTTCTGAAACACATCTCCAGGTTTACATTTTCCCCGATATGCTTAGAGGATTTTTGCTATTTTTTTTTTTTCGAGATGGAATCTCGCTCTGTCACCCAGGCTGGAGTTCAGTGGCACGATCTCAGCTCACTGCAACCTCCACTTCCCAGGTTCAAGCGATTCTCCTGCCTCAGCCTCCCAAGTACCTGAGATTACAGGCATGCACCACCATACCTGGCTAATTTTTGTATTTTTAGTAGAGACAAGGTTTCACCATGTTGGCCAGGCTGTTTCAAACTCCTGGCTTCAAGTGATCTGCCTGCCTTGGCCTCCCGAAGTGCTGGGATAACAGGCGTGAGCCACTGTGCCCAGCGGCTCATTGTAATTCTTAGATATCTTAAGGACATGTATAGTTCTCTGATTTCCATAAATAGGCAGAAGAGGCTTCATTTCCATTCCATCCATTAACATCTTTCCATTCTTCTCCCTAGCACCTACCATCCTGACATTGATAAGGAAACTGAAACACTGGATATTTTAATAAGTGTATGCCTTGTTTGCATTATCAGTCCAGAATGAGAAATGCAAATATTCAGTTAGATAATATTTTGATGTAAAGTTTTAGGCGTAAAAGTTTTGGCAGAAATGAGACAGAGACTACTTTGCATGTGTTCTCCTTTCCCTACATCCTCAAAACACCTGTCACTTTTAATGGAATCCCTGAAACTGCAAGAAAGCATCACTTCTAGGTTTATTTCCCAATTTTGTGGAGCTCTTGACTCCTGTTCCTCAACAGAGACCTTCTGAAATCCTAACCAGCCAGATAATGCTCCTGTGTTTGCTCAGCAAGGGAGATTTACATAAAGAAATCCAACCCTGGCCCCATGGGGAATGGGCCCAGGCACCAAGGATAATGATGAAGGTTTTCCTTATGTTCAAATAAAAGTGATATTGTATTATCATCAATTAATGGGAGGAATGAAAACCTGCTCTGGCATCATGCTGAAATGTTTTTAGAGGTAAAATTGAGCTTCACGTGCATGAATTCCGTGGGTCAAAGCCAAAAGTTATGTTACCTGTACGAGCAGTTTGTAGGGCTTAGCTGCTCTCAGATCCAAGTGTGATATTAAGAGAACAGACTTTGAATTTTTGTGGGTAGCTACACTTAGAATCAGAAGGATTTAACAAATTATACTTTCTTGTAGGTACAAGCAGTTTCTCACCTAGAAACAGGAGCAAAGCAGGAGTGTGAAGTCTGAAATGATTTTCAGGCTCTTATTGATTCAAAGGCATGAGATATGGCCGGCAGCCGCTCCCTGGGCACTGATCTTGGAGATGTCTTAGGAACTAGTCCTGCAACCTAAGACAACTTTATTTTCACTCTCTGCTCCAGGGAAAACAGTCATGGATATTTTTTATTCATGTGTGGTCATATATAATACTTAACCCAATTTCAAAACACTAAGGTCAATCAATCAAATACAAAGTTAAAAATTGTTTCCCTATACAATGTGATAGTGCTGGGAATAGGATATTGTCTCAAAATTCATTCATGAAGCCAACCTAGAATATATCACTGTGCACGATTGCACAGGCATATTAAACTATGCTTTGAAAGAATTCCATGTTTGTGATAGGAAGAAAATTCAATTCAAGTATACCAGAGGGCATTTTATATATTTCATATTTTTCTAAATACTAAAAATCAAGCATTCATTTTAAGTAAAATAAGTTTTGGAGTAAATGTCAGTCATTCAGCTGAAAGAAAAAGAAACCAGAAACTAAGAAATGTAGATAAAATTCGGATCAATTTTGAACCAGCCACTGTATAGACTCAGATATGCTCTATTTGTATGTATCAACTTTAAAAAATGATGATGTTGAAATAAATAAAAGCTTGAAGCAATGTTAAATAGAAGCTGAATAGTTGAAGAAGACAGTAGAGTCTGTTTCTTATTTATCTGAGTATTTTCCAGCATATATAACAGATAAAATACTTATTGTTTATCGAATGAATTAATGAATTAATAAATGATATATATCAAAATATATGCATAAATCAGACGAAATTAGAACAAAGTTAGGACTCAAATGAGAAGGAAGTTTATGCTGGCTAAGCAGGAAGGATATAGGCTCTAATCCTGGTCCTGCAACTAAGTTATCACATGACCTTAGACAATGTCACAGTCTGAGTGTCAGTTAAACCCTCTACAAAATAAGGGACCAGCCTGTGTGACCTGGGAAGCACTGGGCTTTCATTCATGTCGTGATGCTCCAGGGGGTGATAGGGGCATGGACACACACTTAAAATTCTGAGCTGATAATGAGATTCAGGAAACTTTTAATATCTCCATCCCTCTGGCTCCAGCAAGAGCTAGAAGGAAAAGAGATTCAATTGCTCAATTGGATTTTATGGTTCCCACTTCTCAGGGGATTAAGAGAGCATTAATGAGCACCAATTGTGTACAATAGGAATATGGAAACTGTTTCTGTATTTAAGGACAAGGAGGTTAGCAGATTCCGATTGAGTAGGCTATGTAAGTGAATGTGAATGACCCTGGTTCCATGAAGCTAAGACTATTAGTGAGAAAAGTGAATCCTTTTATGCATGTATCCATTAATACAGCTAGAATCTAGCTAACACCCACTTCATCTGGCATTGTGCTGGGCATTGGAAACAAAGAGATGAAGCCGATGGACCTCACACACTGATGTTCTGAGGGAAGAAAGGAGGAAGTACAGAGTAGTCTCTGGTATAAACAACAGGAATTATGGCTGTGCATGGGTTGGGATACAATTGTGCATGTAGCCGTGCCTAATTCAACCTAGCAAAGTGAGGGTGGGAGGGGAGAACATGAAGACCACCACCGAAGATTCTTAGAGGATATGAAGAGCAAGCAGAATCCTGAGCCAGGTTTAGCCTGATGAATACCTTTAAAATGAGTTGTAGGCCAGCCTCAGTGGCTCTCGCCTGTAATCCCAGCATTTTGGGAGGCCGAGGAGGATGGATCACTTGAGGTCAGGAGGTCGAGACCAGCCTGGCCAACATAGTGAAACCCCGTCTCTACTAAAAATACAAAAATTAGGCTGGCATGGTGGCGGGCACCTATAATCCCTGCTACTAGGGAGGCTGAGGCAGGAGAATCACTGGAACCTGGAAGGCAGAGGTTTCAGTGAACTGAGATCATATCACTGCACTCCAGCCTGGGCGACAGAATGAGACTCCATCTCAATAAAAATGAAAATAAAAATAAAATAAAATAAAATAAAATAAGATGTAACTAAAAAGACCCCCACCTGACCAGAGGGGCACGTATTCATACATTTAGGAGACTGAGTTAAACCAGCATCTTTGCAGCGTTGGCTGGAAGGCTGAGAATGATGAGATATGACCACACGTATCAGGAGGGCTAAGATAAAGGGGATTCTGGCAGCCTAGTTTTAGGGCTGTTGTTAGAATTAAATTTTGTGTTTTTCTTTTTTTCAGCTTTGTGGACATATAACTGACAAATAAAAATTGTATATTTTCAAGGTGTCCAATGCGATGATTGGGCACATATATATTGAGAAATGATTATCATAATCAAGCTATTAACTCGTGCATCATTTCATAAGTTACATTGCGTGTGTGCGCGCCTATGATGAGAACATTTGATATTTACTCTCAGTAAATTTCAAGGTTGCGACACATTATTAGTAACTATAATCACCATGCTGTACATTAGGTCCACAGAATTTATTCATCTTTACCCTGCAAGAGAATTAAATTCTAAAATGCAAGTAACATGCTTGGCTTAGCACCTGGAAAAAACATTAGCTGTTGCTTGTAATAATGTTGGTCATGATAACGGTAAGACAGAGGTGGGAGAAGGGAAATAACAAGGAGGAAGAAGAAAATCGGAGGATAAACATAGAAGGTTGTTTTTATAGTTCAAAATAAATAGAAGGGAAATTTATGTCTTGGCCATAGGAGGGAAACACAGCCCAGAATCACCTTTTTACAGTGAACAAATTTGAAAAAAATTATTCTTATAATTGGGCAACTTATAGGAAACAAATTTTCTGGAATTGGACAGCAGGCAGGGCAAGACTATGATACCTGAAAAAAGAAAAACAAATAAGATGAGATCTATCACTCCCAATTTCTGGGCTGCAGGGCAGGGAGGGTCAACCCAAACAGAGCCTCCTGTTCTCACTGAATTGAGGAGAAAGAGATTGGACTTTGGGAAGGCTGATGTTCCTGGGACTTACAGGACAGAACGCCTGGAAGGAAGGAGCTGTGCAAAGCAGGAGTTCCAAAAATGCACACATAGGCACACTTGAGCCTTCGGCTGATAAAAAATCTCCATATGTATTGGGAAAAAACTCACAGGTTGAATAAAGAAAAACTTCTGGGGAAATTAAAATTGCCAGGGAGCTGTATGATGAAAATGACCAGAGGTCACAAAGGGCTGGGAATTATTTTGTTTATGCATAAGGCATTCAGTAGAGAAGAGCCACACCTTAAAAGCAGACCTAAATTAGCTATAGATTAAAGGGTACTTTGGACAAGTCTTAAAAGTGGTTTAAAACAAGACTTAAACATCAAACTGATATAAAAAATAAAGTTCAATGTATTTCATAAGAAATACAGAAAATCTAGCATATGCCCATGCAAAATTTAAGCTGTCTAGCTTTCAATTAAGAAATTACAAGACATATGAAGAAGCAGAAAAACATGACCTAAACACAGGAAGGAAATAAGTCAGTAGAAACAGACCCATAAATGACAGAGATGATGACATCTTCAGATATGAGCATTAAAAGAGTGAACATACTGAGTCTACTCAAGGATTTAATGAAGAATATGAATGTAATGAGAAGAAAAAAGGAATCTGTATTAAACTGCTTTGTACTGCCTCAAAGGGCACTGAAGCTTTGTTTTTTTGTTTTGCCTTTTTAAAAAAAAAGACATATTTATCTCTGTGCTTCATTTTGCAACTTTTTCTTTGGATGCACACGTATAATTTTCGATGGCTGAAGAAAAGTAATGCCTTTTTCTGTAGTATCTATATAGCTGTTACCCCCCTCCACTGAAATATTTGTGTGGTTATCATATATTTAATTTCTAAATGCAACTGGAGTCCAAAAAAGAGAGGAGTAAAAATCCAAAATAATTGAAGAAATAAGAGCTAAAAAATTCCAAATCTTATGAAAACTATAAAGCATAGATTCAAAATGATAAATAAACCCATAGCCAAAGAAACATAAAGAAAACTACATTGGGACTCATTATAATAAAATTTCTGAAAACAAGTAATAAAAAGAAATCTTAAAAGTAGCAAAAGGACCGGGCGTGGTGGCTCACGCCTGTAATCCCAGCACTTTGGGAGGCCGAGGCGGGCAGATCACGAGGTCAGGAGATCGAGACCATCCTGCCTAACACAGTGAAACCCCATCTCTACTAAAAATACAAAAAATTAGCCGGGCGCGGTGGCGGGCACCTGTAGTCCCAGCTACTCGGGAGGCTGAGGCAGGAGAATGGCGTGAACCCCAGAGGCAGAGGTTGTAGTGAGCTGAGATTGTGCCATTGCACTCTAGCCTTGGCAACAGAGCCAGAGGCTGACACACACACACACACACACACACGGCCATTAAAATCAATTTTAAAAAAAAGGCCAGGCGCGATGGCTCATGCCTGTAATCCCAGCAATTTGGGAGGCTGAGGTGGGCAGATCACGAGGTCAGGAGTTTGAGACCATCCTGGCTAACACGGTGAAACCCCGTCTCTACTAAAAAATACATAAAATTAGCCGGGCGTGGTGGCGGGCGCCTGTAGTCCCAGCTACTCGGGAGGCTGAGGCAGGAGAATGGCGTGAACCCGGGAGGCGGAGCTTGCAGTGAGCCGAGATCGCGCCACTGCACTCCAGCCTGGGCGACAGAGCGAGACTCCATCTCAAAAAAAAAAAAAAAAAAAAAAAAAAAAAGCAGCAAAAGAAAATCTATGTGTATATAAATTATGTTCTACAGAACATACTTAGGAAATAATTTTCATCAGAAACCACACAGCCCAAAAGAAAAAAGAGTAACATCTTTAAAGTACAGAGCTATAAGGAAGTGAAAAATCCCGTCACTTAGAATTGTATATGCACTATAAACCTTTTTCAGAAATAAAGGCCAAAGACTTTTCAGACAAAGGTTAAAGTAATTCATTAGAAACAGATTGGCAATACCCTAAGGGAAATTCTTTTGGGGAAAAGATCCACTACACACGAGAATAAAAAGTACTGGAAGTAAGTAGGTTGGTAAATATAAATGTAAATATTTTCTCATTTCTAGATTAATGCAAAAGGTAATTGACTTTTTCAAGTATAAATAAGATAAATAAATTAAAGCATTTATAATATTTGTGGAAGCAAAATGTAGCAAGAAATAGCACAAAGGATGAGAGGGGAGGAACAGAAGTATGCCCTTGTACATTTTCAGACACACATGAAATGTCAATATTATTTGAAAGTAGGTTGAGATACGTTACAATGATTATTGTAAATTTTAGGGTGCTCAATTTTCATTTTCCAAGATTGTTTTGGTGCTTTCTATTTCCATATACATTTTAGAATGTGCTTGGCAATTTCTACAAGGAACAGCTTCTGAAACTTTAATTGGGATTTTGTCAAATCTACTGATCTATTTGGGGATATTTCATATCTTAATACGGAAGCATGACAGCCTTGAGCATGAAATATTACATAGCTTTGTTGATTCAGTTCTTTAATTTCTCTCAGCAGTATTTTGTACTTTTGAGAGTACAAGTCTTTCACAAATGTCAGATTTATCCTTAAGTATTTAATGATTTTAGATATGTTGTGAATGGTATGGTTTCCTTAATTTCACATTTTAATTTGGAGGATACTTTTTGTAAAGCTATTGTAAGCAACAAAGTACACTATGTGCTTGTGTTTGTGTGTATGTGTATAACTGATGAAAGGACAGAGAATATACAAATATAGCCACACGTGTTTGCTTTTTCATAAGTCTGACAGTGTAACTCAATAGGAAATAAAGTATTTTCAACAAATGATGGGGGCACAATTGGATATCTGTATACACAAAAATAAAAATCAACCACTACCTCACACAATACTCAAAGATTGACTCAAAATTATTGTACATCTAAAAGTAAAAGTTAAAATCATACAGTTAAATAAAAAATATAGAGAAAAAACTATGACCATGGGCAGGCAAAGATTTTGATCCGTAGGGCACAAAAGGCAGGAAACATAAGGAAAAATTTGATAAGTTTGATGTCATCAAAATTAAAAGTGCATACTCCTTGAGAGATATCATTATGTAAATTAAAGGCAAGTCACAGACTGGAAGAAAATATTCACAATTCATGTAGCTGACAAATGACTTACGTCTGGAATATACAAAGTATACTAATATTAAAACTCAGTTATACGATAAACAACCTAGTAGAAATAGACAAATGCTTTGAACAGACATTTCACAAAAGAAGATATACATTGGGCAATAAGCAGACATGCCCAAATCATTAGTCATTAGGAAAATGGAAATTAAAAACACAGTGAGGCACCACCACACTCCACTAGAATGGCTAAGTGTAAAGATACTAATTGTTAGCTGGGTGTGGTGGCTCATGCCTGTAATCTCAGCACTTTGGGAGGCCGAGGCAGGCAAATCACCTGAGGTTGGGAGTTCGAGACCAGGCTGACCAGCATGGTCTCTACTAAAAATACAAAATTAGCTGGGCGTGGTGGCACATGCCTGTAATCCCAGCTGCTCGGGAGGCTGAGGCAGGAGAACTGCTTGAACCCGGGAGGCAGAGGCTGCGGTGAGCTGAGATTGCACCATCGCACTCCAGCCTGGGCAACAAGAGTGAACCTCCGTCTCAAAAAAAAAAAAAAAAAAATTGTTAGGATATGAGGCCATTTAAACTCTCATTAAACCCCACTTTGGTGGGGGCATAAGATGACACAAACTTTTGGAAAACTGTCCATTTATTTTTAAACAGTTACCCCTATATTTACCTGGTGACTGAATTTTACTTCTGTGAAAGGAAAGTATCTTGAGACCCCTCAAGATGGGAACCGCTCAGGACAAATCTGCCTCCCATTCTATTCAAAGTCACCCCTCTGCTCACAGAGACCGATGCATATTCTGATTGCCTCTTTTGGAAAAACTTATCAGAAACTCAAAAGAATGCAACTGCTCGTCTCTCACCTACCTGTGGCCTGAAAGCCCCTAGTGGGAGGCCTTGCTTTGAGTTGTCTCCACCTTTCTGGATGGACCTAATGTACTTCTTACATATATTGATTGATGTCTCATGTCTCCCTAAAATGTATAAAACCAAGCTGTGACCCGACCACCTTGGGCACGTGTCATCAGGACCTCCTGAGGCTGTGTCATGGGTGCGTCCTCAACCTTGGCAAAATAAACTTTCTAAATTAACTGAGACCTGCCTCTGATTTCTGGGATCACACTTCCTTTGCTTATCTACTAGAGCAAAATAAAAGTGTACATCCATCCGAAGACTTGTCTATGAGTGTTCATAGCAAGATTTATTTGTAGGAGCTCATAACTGGACTCAGCACAAAAGTCTACCAATGCATGAATACTGATAAAAGAAAAACTTCAACCAAATTAAACTTAAGAGTTTAATTGAGCAATGAATGATTCACAAATCGGGCAGCCTCCTGAGCCAAAGTAGGCTCAGAGACTCCAGCGCAGCCACATGGTGGGGGAAGACGTAGGGACAGGAAAAGGAAAGTGATGTAGAGAAAACAGAAGTGAAGAATGGAAATGGCCAGGTTGGTTACAGCTCGGTGTTTGCCTTATTTGAACACGCGTCAAACAGTTGTCCACATGTCCACATTTCATAGGCCAAAACTCGGTGATTGACACAAGTGTAGGCTACAGTCTGTTTACACCTCCACTTGTTACAGTTCATGATGTACAGAAAACCTTTAGGCCAAACTTCAAATATGTAAGGAGGAAGCTTTAGGCTAAACTTGATTTAACAATACATAAACAAAGTGGCCTGTTCATGCAAAGGAATACTACTCAGGAACAACAACAAAAACAAATTACGGACAAACGATATCACAGATAAATCTCAGAAACATTATGCTGAGCAAAAGAAAGGAAGCCAACACATTAATGTTGTCACGCGTGTGCGAAGACCACCTAAACAGGCTTTGTGTGAGCAACAAGGCTGTTTATTCACTTGGGTGCAAGTGGGCTGAGCCCGAAAAGAGAGTCAGTGAAGGGAGATAGGACAGGGGCAGGTTTATAGGGCCTGGGTAGGCAGTGGAAAGCTACAGTTAAAGGTGGTTATCTGTTGTCAGCAGGGGAGGCGGGGGGTCACAAGGTGCATGGTGGAGACAGCATGGGACTCATTGTCCAGAAGAATGTCACAGGGTCGATCGATCAGTTGGGGCGGGGCAGGAACAAGTCTTAATGGTAGAATGTCGTAAGGTGGGTTAATTAGTTAAGGCAGGAATTGTCTGTTTCACTTCTTTGTGGTTTTTCGGCTACTCCAGACTTCTTGGCTCCTGTGGGCCATCTGGACGTATATGTGCAGGTCGCTGGGGTTACAATGGCTGAGCTTTGGCTCAGAGGCCTGACAAATGTGTTATTTCGAGTCCTCCAAGAAGCAGACATTCAGATGGGATGAGACAGTGCAAGAGTTGCAAAGGACAGTGAGGTCAAAGCAGGGGAGGCAGCAACGTCCTTTGCACCATGATACCAGCTGAATACCTGTGAAAGATGAGGGAGAGGGAGAGAGTATTCTGTAGGAAGAATCAAAGGCTGCAATGCAATTCTGAGAAACTTTCATCCAGGTCGGCAGTCAGTCCTCAAGATAAAATATTCTGTTACACGTGTTCGTGGGAGTGGGCTGGCACTTGAATCCTGGCTGAGCTTGCCTGTTGGCTTGGGGCAGGCTGGGGTTAAGTGGCCTGAGGGAAAATCCAGAGATGGGCCAAGAGATGCAGCATCTGGGACGGTCAGAGCTGGAGAGCTGGGCAGTGTATTTTGACATCTGCCACAAGTACATACCATGTGATTCTGATACAGACAGAAGACAGGGAAATACTGGGTAGAAGAGGAGAGTTCCCCAGCCAAAAGGCAGAGGGTCCACTGAGCTGTTTAACACTTATGCCGTCCATAGATGGCAAGGCTGAAAGAGCACACTGTAGCATGCGCCCGCTTGGGCTTCAGGAGTCGCAGCCTCTCACCCCTGGACGCTGCCATGAGGCCGGAGCCCAGGGGTGCTCAGTTGGCCCCTGGACCTGCCCATCTGCATGTTCCTACTCCAGTAAGGGGTGTGAAGGTGGCTGAACAAAGCAGCCACACCCTTGTCACACATCCTGTGAGGGGGGTCAGGGAACGCTCCCGTTTCAATTCCATTCATATGAAACTCCAGAAAAGAAAATCTAATCTTTAGTGAAATAAAAGCAGATCAAGTTTTCCTCGGGGGGAAGGCAGGGGGAAATTTGGAAGAGGCAGAAGATAAACTTTGGGAGTGATGTAAATGACCTGCATCTTGATTGTGATGATACAGATGCACACATTTGTCAAATAAGTAGATTTTAAGGGCAAAAAGATTTTTTAGGACAGAATGAGAGAACTTAGGTAGAATAACTTATAAATTATGAACATTGGTTCCCCCTTGGGGGTATGTAACTGAGTATCCCCATTTTTCTTGAAAGGAGCCGGGCACATTCCTCAGCCCCGGGCTCAAAACAAACAAGCCCAGTACAAACACATCCCATCCTCCCATCCCACCACATATCGCCATATATCTCTCAAACTTCCTGAGCCCAGTACAAACACCACCAGGAAAGTCTCCGATAAGGGGACAGCCGTTCAAAGTTTTACTGAAAGAGCGGGAACCAAAAGAACTCCTTTGTTCCCCTGTAACTTTCAGGCTATAAAAAGCAAACACTCGCATTGTTCAGGGCGCTCTTGTATGCTGTGGAATGGAGGGACCAGGTTCGAACTTGTAGTAAAGATCCTTGCCGCTTGGCTTTGACTCTGGACTCTGGTGGTCTTCTTTGGGGAACTAATGGTCTGGGCATAACATTCTAAGAGAGAATGAGCTATTTTTTAAATTATTTTGTTATCGTTTTCCCTTTTCCTCCTTTCCACTATTTCCCACTTCCTACTTAGTTCTTTAGAAATGCACCTATAACTTTACCTTCCCTTCCCCAGCCCCTCCCTACAGGGCAAGCTTATCTAACCATGTGCTTTCTTAGAAGCTCCAGAATGCAACTCTCTCCCACCAGCAGATTGCCTCAGGAGACATCAGTCAATTTACAACCTAAAACTATGCCCTCAAAGGAACGCTCTTCCACCTGGAGAGTATCTCCAGACAGTGGCCAGTTTACAGCCTAGCTCTGCCAGCCATGGTGCCAGCTTGAGCACCCAGCAGAATGACCCTGTAGCTGCTCACTTCCTCCCCTGTATTCCATTCATGCCAAGTGTTCCTTTAAAAGCCCCTGTTTTCCTCCCCAAAAGCAAGGACTTAAAGGCAGGAGCCTGTACTTCTTCCCCTAAGCTAAGCTTTGGAATGAAATCACTTTTCTTATACCGGACCTGGCTCTTGTTAATTGGACTCTGCAAGTGGCAAGTGATTGAAGCTGTGTTTCGGTTATAAGTGGACTTCAAAGGGGCTGGTCATTGGGTAATTTTCCCTTTACATATTTATGCATAAAATATGTTACCTTTATAATAAAAAAGTTAAAATTTCCATAAAGTAGAAAAGTCCTTTTAGATTTTTGTTTGTTTGTTTGTTTGTTTTGAGACAGATTTGCTCTTGTTGCCCAGGCTGGACTGCAGTGGTGCAATCTTGGCTCATGGCTCACCGCAACATCCGCCTCCTGGGTTCAAGCAATTCTCCTGCCTCAGCCTCCCGAGTAGCTGGGATTACAGGCACATGCCTGTTAATTTTGTATTTTTAATAGAGACAGGGTTTCTCCATATTGGTCAGACTGGTCTTGATCTGCCCACCTCGGGCTCCCAAAGTGCTGGGATTACAGGTGTGAGCCACCGTGCCTGGCTGATTGACTTTTATAATTAAAATGCACACTATATACTAGAGTTTTTCAAATATATGAAGCCATGCTTTGGACTTTAAATTGCATGAGTGAGTTCATAGAATCAAGGTTTTTTTCAGGTGCCGCCACTGCTATACCTTTTGAACATCTCCAGACTGGAGCGAGCTTGCTCTGACTTGCCTTTGCAAAGCCACATTCCGTTTTCTCTGCTTAATAATGAGAAACTTCTCCTTGTCCATGGGCCCCAAGGAGATGCCATCCTTTCTCACTCTCCCTATTTTCAAGTGATGATTGATGCGAAGTTGAATCCTGTCACTTTGCAATTTTATTTAGACATGTACAGTAGATTAAATAAAAGGGTGTCTAATGATGAATATGACACAATTTTGTTAATCCATGTCTTCTCAGGAATTGGCTTGTATTAGCTACAAAAAGGAAGCCCATACTACATCAAACCCATGCTCGCATTTCTCATTAGCATCTATCAAGTGAGATTCAGCCAAATGATATGTCACCAGAGTTTCTGCAAGGAGAAGTTTATGCTGAATTTTGCAATTGATTCCCATAGATTATTCCAGAACCCACCTTGAGTAAAAGATAATGGAAACAAATAGTTTTAAGCCTAACTTCAGAAATGTTCTTGGAAACGGCCTTGGGCAACCCTGGCTCTCTATGTGTGGCTCTGAGGCCCATTTAAACAGAGTTTGTAATTGCTCGCTGCATTTGTGAAACTTTTTGTTGTTGTTCTAAAGAGCTCTTTGTTCAGATTGTCTTTTATCAAGGCTCCAAAGTTAACCAAGGAGGAAGAAAGGAAGGGCTTAGCTTTTATTATGTGTGCGACTTTTTGTACTTTTCATAAATGGTTTTTTTGTTTTGTTTCTCACATATATTTGGAGCATCTGCTTTTCACATCTCTCAAATAATAGGAGCCAAGATAGAAATCTTCTTCCATTAAGAAGACAGAGGATTTCGGAAGGCACTTGCAATCAGGAGGAAAAAGCTATTGGCTATATTTTTTGTCCCTAAGAGAAACATGGAGAAAAAAGTGTCTTCATTAAATGTCTTGAATAGTTTCTGAAGGCAGTTATTGAACATCATCCACAATTCCCATCCAGCCAGGCATGGTTTTGAGGCCAACACATCAAACCTGTGCCACACTGCGGTGTATGATTAATAGCTTTCCAGGAGATCATGGGCCCTGAATCTATTATTCAGGTGATAAACACAGAGAACAAATTAGTTACTTCATGATGGACTTTCCAATGGACTGTGAGGATGCTCTCGGTAATGGACAAGAGTGGGGGGGGGGGGCACTGATCCTTCGGCCTTGAAAAAAAGAATGTTATGAGCATCATTTTGATCAAAGAGTATGTCTGAGGGTTTCCTAAGTGTAGACTTTACCATAATGAGACAGCAGATCCACACTTCTTCAATTCTGAAAATAAAACAAACAAAGCAAGCTTATTCATTCATCTACACTGTCAATGAGCGCTTATTCACAGTCAGGGTTAATGATGAATTTTCTATCCCATAAACTAATGAATAAAGACCACTCTAGAGAGTTTATAATGTAATATATAAAATGGTCTGTTAGGACTTGAACCTAGTACCTGGGAATTGAAATGTGTCATAATGGACCTTCCAGAATGTCCTCAGAAAAGGCTTAGGTTCCCAATTTCCTCTTTCAATGTTCTTCTTTTTAGGGGCGTGGTTGTTATGGGCTGTGCCAGGGTCACTACATTCATTTTGATAAGATGTCTGTATGGTAGGATTGAGAAAAAAATGAACAGACTGGGCATGGTGGCTCACACCTATAATCCCAGCACTATGGGAGGCTGAGGCAGGCAGATCACTTGAGGTCAGGAGTTTGAGACCAGCCAGGCCAACATGGAGAAACCCTGTCTCTACCGAAAATACAAAAATTAGCCGGGCATAGTGGTGGGCACCTATCATCTCAGCTACTCAAGAGGCTGAGGCATGAGAGTCTGGGAGGTGGAGGCTACAGTGAGCCGAGATCGTGTCACTGCACTCCAGCCTGAGTGACAGTGCAAGACTCCATCTCAACAACAACAAAAAAACAGTGTGCAATTGACTTGCATAAGGCTCTTCAAACAGGCTCTGTGGATGGAGAAGTGACCCTGAAAAAGTAGGGTGGAATACGGTTCATGAAGCCCTCATAAAACAGAGAAAGTTGTAACTGGATTTCGCAGATGACAGTAGCCAAAGCTTCTGCCCTGGAAAATAAATAAAAGGACAAGGGCTTCCTCCTGCTCATCAGCCCTTAGCATCCCTGATAACTGACATTTCCATCTCCAGGGAGAGGACAGACTAAGTATTTCAACATTGGACTAAATCAACATTGGACTAGATTCTGTCTCAGGATGCCCAAATTTTTGTCCCTTTCCCATTTAAATAATCAGATGATCCATCCCAGATCAAGGAGGCTTTCTTAACTTTGGCAGCTCATCTGACACTCTTAGGAAGTCTCACGTTCCCAGAGGAGGAGACCCCAGAGGTGACTTCTGAAAGCCGAGACAGAGAGTGGAGGACGTGAAAGTATGGAGGAGCTGGGTGATAGAAGGTGATCCATGCAGAAGCAGCAGGAACTATAAAATCCCTGAAGACCAAGAAGGTCAGTTCAGGGCCATTGAAGAATCACACTTGGCTGGAGACTGGTATCAAGTGGAGGAAGCCACAAATTATGAAACACCATAAGTAAAAGGCGCCAGGTCCCCCAGGGGCTTGCTAGCTACCCAAGTACATTTTCATTCTCTCTTGGAGCAACGCGGAGTGGTGAAAGATTTTATTAATGGGAGGGGCATGGTCACTGTAACACTTTAGAACATCACTCTGGGCAGTGTGTGGTGAATGAATTAGAGGAAGGTCGGTTAGGCCCTGCTGCAGGTGTCCAGGTGAGGATAATGGGGTCTAGAGAGAATGATGGGAGTGATGGGAAAAGAGGAATTGGGTGCATTTGAATGTCGTTGAGAAGGACTGCATTGCATTCATTTAAGCTTCCAGGATAGCATAACAATTTTTTAAATGTAAAAGTATACTAGTATCTTACTATGCTCAGGAATAAGTATAATCAGATTAATATGCAGCTTCCCTTCCACTGGGCTGAACTGTTTAGGGTGGGTTCAGCCTTCCTTGGTGGATATGAGTATAAAAGCAATCAAGGTCACTAACCCACTCAAGTAACCAGAACCAGTCTATTAAAAGAAAAAAAATCAGTCGAAAACATTGCTATATCCCAGTCCTGAATGTTGAAGCAATTTGTGAACACTTTTCAGTGACTTACATAGACTAGGAACGCATCAGCAGGAGAAACAAGTTTGCATTTGCAAGTTATTCTTCATCACTCAGATTCCAGGAAAATCTCTTTTACTGCAAATCCGACCCAACCCCTTGAGACCATCCATCACCGCAGTGTGAACCTCTCCCCTGACCTTTGCTCACCATGTTGATTCATACCTAATTAGTAGTCACTTCATTTCCAGGTGACCTTTTGTAACTACCCAAGGGGTTCTTCCTGCCCACTGCACAAATAAAGACCACAACGCTGCAGTAAAGAAAGAGTTTCACAGACAGGAGGCCAGCCATGCCACGTGGGAGGCGGAGTTAACACTCAAATCAGTCTCATCCAAGGCTCCTAAGCAAGAGTTTTTCAAAGACAGTGTGGGGTAAGGGCTGGGGGTTGCTAGGCAATGAGTGCTTGCTGCTGATGGGTTGGGGCAGAGATGAAGTCATAGGAGATCCAAGCTGTCCTCTTGCATCGAATCACTTCTGGGTGGGGTCACGGGAGTGAGATTGGTCCACATGGAGACATGGTGTCAGATATCAAAAAAAAAAAAAAAAAAACCCTGAAAATGTATTATATTTCAAAAGGTCAATCTATAATAGTGGTGTTATCTGCTGGAATGACTGACAATGTATGTCCACACTTTAGCAGAATTCAGAATTCAGATTCCCCTCCTCCCCCAGCCTGATGGCCTTTCAATAGCTTTACAAAGGTGGTTGAGTTTTGGGGAAGTGCTATTATCATTTAAACGACTAATATCAGCTAAATATCTTCCAAAGTCAGCTCAGCCCAAAAGCCCAGGAATAAATTAGAAAAAGGCAAAATGGGGGTGGGTTAGAACAGATCTCTTTCACGGCCATAATTTTCTCACTGTTATAATTTTTGCGCAGGCAACTTTCCCTCTCTTGGTATAAAATCATTGCCAGGAGATGGCCTCCAAATCCGAGCAGCCAGAAAAGCTATTAGGGCAGCTCATTCTCATGGGGGTCCTTGAGTGGTTTTAGCAGGATCCCACCTGCCTGGTTTTCTCATCTCGCCTTGTAAGTACTGGGAGAGGCACTCTGCAGCCTTTTTCTCTATAATCTGTCCCTTTTCCCAGCAGCTCGAATGAAATCCCCGATCTAACACATCCTGTTTTTGTCGGCACTGCCTCATGTGCTTTCATCCTCTAGAGAAACCAGTTTCCCTCCTAATTGGCCCTACTCACGCTGTCCCACCTGTTACACGTGGCTTTCCAAGTTGCTTCTCTGTACAGGAGAAATAACAGTCCACACCCTACTTCTCACCTGTATTCTCTTCAGTGATTCTTCCATCCCCTTCTGCTTTCCACTCTAGAAGATAAGCCTCTGTCCCCTCTCAGACATAGACTTTTCCATCTCATAAATACATGCCACCAACTGAAAATTCTGAGCTAGTTACCCTCTGCTCTGCTCTTTTCTAAGCTAAAAGTATTTCAATTACATGACGTTTCCTGGTTCACTCTTTTTGAATCTACACCAAGACCAAACAGGGATTTAAAAAATCATTAACCTGAATGAGAATCATCTCATAAACTCCTTTTTATGAAAGAGGAAATGGAGGCACAGGGAGTCCAGTGATGGGTCCAAAGTCACACAGTGATTCAGTGACAGAGCAACACAGCCAAAGCTCAAATTGGCTCCACAAACTCCAATCTATGTGCTCTGTTGTGGACGGGGAAGCCAACCATCTCAGTTTGCCCAAGACTCAGAGCTTTCCTGGGATGCAGAAGTTTACTGCTAAAGCTAGGAAGAGTTCCAGGCAAACTGGAGTGATTTGGCCACCCTGGTTCTGTGCAAACGTTGAAGATAAGCTTGTTGTTGCATCCAGGACAGGACAATGGGGTGGCCAAGAGGGTGGACTGCGGAGCCCGACTGCCTGGGCTCAAACCCCAATTCTCTCATCAATTGGCTGGTGACTCAACAAGCTGCTTAGTGTCTCTGGGAACAAATTTCTGTATCCTCAAAAAGGGCCTGACAGTCTACTTCAGACTCCATACAGTTGTGACGATTCAGTGAGCTGACACGGATAAAGCACTGAGAAAGGGCCTGGCACTGTGTCAGAGCAGGTTCCTTCTCAGCAATGCTTGTGATCACTGTATGTCACCAGCCACCAGCCCTGAAACAGCCCAGACACAGGCACTGAGGACCCCGTGCCAGAGCCGGGCCAGGGGACATAAGTTAGACTCTGTCTTTGGACACAAAAGTTAAGGGGGTGCCACAAATCTCAGCAATCCAGATAAATACTATTTTAATGCAGTATGTTAAGAAATCAAAATGAATGCAAAAAATCCATGGTGGACAAAATATCAAAAATTTAAATAAAGACAGGGTCCACCAGTGCCATGCTGAAATATTGGAGCCCACGGCAAAAGGAAAACTGTATGCCCTTATACATAGGCTTTATGGAAATTTTAATAATTTAATGAAGGTTTTATGAAAATACTATTGATGAGTTTGCTTTCCTTAAAGCCAAGAAAATAAAAATATAGTAAATTTCATTTGGGGTATGAGTAAAATATTTAACATTAAAAATAATGCTGCAACTTTTAATACAACTGCTTTTCAATTTTTAATTTTTTTTCAATTAGTTTAATGTTCCAGAAAAAAATAATCATGAAAAATACATTAAAATAGGTATGCTTTGTGTCTGGCATTTTTCACTTGGCAGAATGTTTGTAGCATGTATCAGTGTTTTGTTCCTTTTTATAGTTAAATAATATTCCATTGTGCGGATAGACCACACTGTGCCCACCCACTCATCTGCCGACGGACGTTTGCGTGGTTTCCACCTTTTCTCTATTGTGGCTGGTTGATACTATAACATGCACGGTTTGAGTATTCATTTAGGTACCTACGTCTAATTCCATCTACGTCAGATATGTAGAATAGGCAAATCCACAGAGAAAGAAAGGAGGCTGGTGGTCCTCAGGGGCTGTGGGCAGGGCGGGAATGTGGAGTAACTGCTTGACAGCTGCAGGTTTCCTTTCAGTATGATGAAATACTTTGCAGCTACATAGGGCTGTACAACATGGAGAATATACTGAATGCACTCAGATGTTCACTTTAAAATGGGTAACTTTATGATACAACATTTGACCTTAATAACAACTGAGATTGAATTATGTATTGGGGGTGGATATTCTTTCTTCTGCCTGGGACGCCAACATGGCTCATGCTGGCTGCACCATGCAGGGTGCACTCCATCGTCCCCTCTCATGGACTTCTCCCCATGCCCTGAGCTCCAGGTCCAGCCTCATCCCAGGGAGCTTCCAGCCAGCGCCTCAACTGGGAGGACCATAGCCAGGAATAGGGTGTGGTGCAGTCCCAGCCAGAGTCGCTTGCTTGTGGACAATGGACCTCTGAAGAGGCAGGTCCTTCGGAATGGAAAGACTGCTCCAGGGCAGGAGCTTCAAGCTGAGATGGAGCGGGAAGGAGGAGGAAAGAAGGTGAATTTGGGCCAGTGATGCGTGGCTGCACACCTGCAAATCACATGACTCAGGGCCTGCCTCTGGGTCACACTGAGCATGGCCACAGCAGACACGTCCTCACCCTCTTCCTGCTCCATTCTGCTGCTCCTCATTCGTTCTCCGAGACAAAGAATAATGAAGATGAATGTAATAATCACAGCATCTGACACTTCCTGAAAGCTCACTATAGTCAGGACTGTTCTAAGTGACTTATATTTACGAGAACCCTACAAAATGGGTAACATCATGTGCCTCATTTGACAGATAGAGGGGCTAAGGCTCAGAGAGGGTAAGGAACTTGCCATTAGCTGCACAGCTAATGAGGACAGGGTTGGGCTTTGAACACCAAATGCTTGTTTCCAGAACCCCCTTTCGCAAGCATACATATCCCCCTTTGTCTAACTTCCTAAACCAAGAACCCAGGAGTCATCCAAAACCCTGTAATATAGGAGTTAAGAAATCGCTCAGGCAGATAGTAAGGGTATGAGAGTGCTCAGTAAGCCTGTTTTTTTTTTTTTTTTTTTTTAATGAAAAGCAGCCCCAAATCATTTTCTAACAAACAGCAGCCTGTAAAGTCGAGCTGCAGACATAGACAAGCAAGCTGGGAGTTTGCATAGGTGAATGCCGGCAGGAGCTAGGGGACTAGACATGTTCAAGATGGCAGCTCCATCTTCCCTTCTCTGTCAGCCACGTGTGCAGCAAGGAGGGGACAAGATTGCCCTGATCAACTGGAAAGCCCATTTCCATGGAAGATTGGGGTGGGGCCACCAGCCTTCCCCCAGCACTATGTAAACATCATACCTGATGGAACCAATCTGTGAGCCCTATGTAAATCAGACACCGCCTCCTCAAACCTGACTATAAAATTCGGCACATTTGCCACCAGCCTATGGTCCTTTCCACTCAGAGACCCCTCTTTCTATAGACAGAGCTATTTCTCTTTCTCTTCTCTTCTGCCTATTAAATCTCCGCTTCTAAACTCCTCATGTGGGTCCGTGTCCTAAATTTTCCTGGCATGCAACAAGGAACTGGAAGGTATATACTCCAGACAACATAGGCACTCACCTGAACTTCCCTCCTTTCCTGTCAGTCACTGTTTTCTTTTCAGTTCCACTGTGCTAGTAGATAGAACTCCACCACACACCTTTTTACTGACATTCCTGCACTATTAGCTGATCTCTGCTCACTTTTTACCTTAATTATTTCAACACCTCATTACTGCTAAAGGGAGATTTCTAAAATATAAATAGTCTCCCCAGGATGCAAATACAAAAATGCACCTGTTTCCTTTTAGCAGCCTTTGGATAAAGCTCCAACTCTGCACACAGCTCCTCAAGGCCAGCAGGTCTGGATTTCCATGCTAGCTCCTGGGCTCCAGCCAAGCCAAATCGCTGCAAGTTTTCTTTCTACGTCTTTGTTTCTCTGAATTCTGCCTCTGCTTCTCCCTTTGACTCCATATTCAGTACACCTGTTTCTTCCTCTTTGCTGGGCTCACTTCTACCCATCCCTCAATGCTTACGGCAGCTGTGGGCTCTCAGGAATGACCTGTGATCTAGCAGGGCTGAGTTCCTGCCTTTGTGTTCTCATCTTTATCACAACACTGGTCAAACTGGAGCTGTCATGGCCTCCCCACTGCCTCCATGCCCTTTCTGGGACCACTACCTTAATCCACATTCAAGAAAGCACAGGCCGGTGCGGCACGGTGGCTCAAACCTGTAATCCCAGCACTTTGGGAGGCCAAGATGGGTGGATCACCTGAGGTCAGGAGTTTGAGACCATCCTGGGCAACATGGTGAAACCCTGTCTCTACTAAAAATACAAAAATTAGCCACGCATGGTGGCACCTGCCTGTAATCCCAACTACTCCAGAGGCTGAGGCAGGAGAATAACTTGAACCTGGGAGGCGGAGGTTGCAGTGAGCTGATACTGCACCACTGCACTCCCAGCCTGAGCGACACGGAGAGACTTCATTTCAAAGAAAGGGAAGGGGAAGAGGAAGGAGAAAGGGAAGGTAGCATCACCCAAGCTCTTGTTAAGAAAAGAAAGGAAAAGAAAAGAGAAGAAAGCGCATCACCCAAGCTCTTGTTCCGGGAAGTATGGCTGGAGCTGCCCCCACTGAATAGTATTCAATATTTCTTGCCATCACTGTTGACTCAGTGTGTAGGGATGGACTAAGCCAAGCTGGGTTTTATTATCATCGCTGTTAATATCGTTGGAATAAGTGAAACTGCCTTTGCAGAATTATGACTGAGACAGCAAAAGAGATCTAGCTTAACTGACTCCATCTTGGTTCTAACCTTCAAGCTGTCCTCGTTCCTTCCTGGGCACAGGGTGAACTAACTTTGGGAAGAACATTGTTTACAGTTTACAGTTGAAAACAACAATGATAACAGCTGTTTCTCAAAACAGACCTCTTTCTTCCTTGGGTACTAGACTGCCTTTGTAGAACTGAGAAATTAGCCACAAGATTAGAAATTATAATATAGGAGTTATGCAGCTGGAGACTGCAAGATTCTGACTCCCTAAACTGCTCCTAAGATCAGTGCTTGAGATATTTTGCAGACCCTGCACTTGATGGACCAGCTGGCACCCCCCAGGTCGATAAACTGGCTCATCTGATCTTGTGGCCCCCACCCAGGAACTGACTCAGTGCAAGAGGATAACTTCAATTTCCCATGATTTCATCTCCTACGTAACCCGTCAGCACTCCTGGCTCACTGGCTTCCCCCCACCCACCAAGTTGTTCTTAAAAACTCTGATCCCCGAATGCTCGGGGAGACTGATTTGAGTAATAGTAAAACTCCAGGCTCCCACACAGCTGGTTCTGCATCAATTACTCTTTCTCCATTGCAATCCCCTCGCCTTGATAAATAGGCTCTGTCTAGGCAGAGAGCAAGGTGAACCCATTGGGAGGTCACACAAGCAGCTCTCTTTATCTTCAGTTGCTCTCTTTATCCTGGTATTGCTAAGACATTGGCAGTCCGGGGTCTATGGGCCCCTTTTTGGAGAAGATTTGCCTAAAGGTGAGACCAACACAGATTAAAGCAGAGATAAAAGGCAGAGACAAAGATGTCACAGCCTGATAGCATTATTTGAGCCAACCTTGGAACACATGGGGATTCTCAGTAGCATGAATCAGCCCATCTCAATGACCATTACTTGCAATAAAAAAAATCCCGACAAATTTTGTATTTGTATTGTTGGTTTTTGGATCTGTGTCCTTTTAAACTGAGAGTTTCTTCTAAACGCAACATTTAGCATGGAAACACTAGGCAATATAAGCTTGGCTAAACTTGCTGAATGAACAAATCATACATTTGTGATGCACTCTTTGTTTTCATGAAATCAGCCTTGCTCTTTTTGGATAATTAGGGTCCTGTGAATGTAAGTGAATGGATCTCTAAGTCAGATCTAGCCTTTTTTTTTTTTTTTTTTTTTTTGGAATAACCCTCCTGGAAAGCAGGAGTGGCATCTCACTCCCTTCTGACCTAGATTTCATGAGCCACATGGAGGAAAGCTTCAGTCGCAGGAGAAGACTTGGGATTCTCCACCTGGGAAGCGCTCCCTAGGCAATGAAGAAATGCATAGGGCAATTTTGCTCAAAAAATTTATCTTACATATAAATGGCAAGTAGCTTGATTCTGTGCATTTGTCTTTATAAGATGTCCCTTGATCAATGATCAATATCCACCGTCGTGAGCAACATAGAGTTTTTGAAACAACTGGGTACATACTTGGGACTGAATCTTGGATATTGGTGTCAGCTGGTTAACTGTTCTTTTCCAAGGCCTCATATATCAGGAGGATGATGCAGCTGTGCCCACTGAAGAAGCAATTTGGGAAAACAGGCCTAAGTCACTGTATTAGTCCATTTTCACACTGCTGATAAAGACATACCTGAGACTGGGTAATTTATAAGGAAAAAGAGGTTTAATGAACTCACAGTTCCATGTGGCTGCGGAGGCCTCACAATCATGGCCAAAAGCAAAAAGCACTTCTTACATGGTGGGAGCGAGAGGATGAGACCCAAGTGAAAGGGGTTTTCCCTTATTAAACCATCAGATCTCCTGAGGCTTGTTCGCTACCATGAGAACAGTATGGGGAAAACTGCCCCCATGACTCAATTATCTCCCACTGGGTCCCTCCCATAACACATGGGATTTATGGGAGCTACAACTGAAGATGAGATTTGGATGGGGACACAGTCAAACCATATCGGTCACCCCGTTAAGAAGAAAAACATACCTGTGTGGTACCGAGAGAATAATTTGTAATTTCTAAACCACATACATCACTCATTATGTTGTGGATATTCTAGATGTTGAAAGTACAGTGCATAAATGTGATTATGTTTCGCTACAGTGCATAACCTAGTGACTTAATACTGAAATTATAACTTCCTAGAGGCAACATGAAGTCTGTTGACTTCAGGGCAGCCATTCGGATGAGACAGGCAGTCCTTCTGCTCCACAGCATTGGCTGCCATGGCAACTGACCCCTGCTCACCCTCCTGGGCTTAGAGGAGGAAGAATCACACCAGCACCAGGCCCTCACTTTCATCATGCTATAGGGTTTGACAAGTCGGTTCCATTCCCTTATGTTGCTGTCTTCCAAAGGGAGCCTATGGACCTGCGTGGTGTGGCCGTCCATTGGCAAACGGGGAAACTGAGGCTTTGAGGAGTATAGCACAGGCACATGGTCACAGAGCTGGGAACAGAAGATGGCAAGGATGTCACTGGATCTTCTCATCATACATTTCTTCCTGTCTTCTTGTTACCAGCCCACCCCTCAGTTAACTCCCTCCTTTCTTAATCTACCATGGAGTTGCCACTGGTTGATCAAGGAATCTTCATGTTGGAAGAAAGGTGTGCAACATTTTCCTCCTAGTTGCATTATTTTTCTTACAAAAATCATTGATGGGTAACAAACCCAACAGGCACGTAGGCCTTAAACAATATGGGGCTGAATCACATCTCAGTGCTTTACCAGAGAATCTTCTGTTTCCCTGATGAACTAAATCTCACAGAGTTCTTTCGGAAAGTCGTTTTAGGGTTTTTGCCCTAATGTTGAAGAGAAGCATGGTCTGCAGAGGCCGACTGTTGTCAGGGGCTCCGTTGTGCAGATTCTGAAATGAGCTCCACGGAGTAATGGAAGTGCATCTTGGTCTAAGCAACATAAAGGGAAATTTTCACAGTCTTCTTCGGTGGATATTTTTCATCAAGATTTGAGAGGCAGCAGCCGGACATGGTGGCTCACGTCTGTAATCCCAGCACTTTGAGAGGCCGAGGTGGGTGGATCACTTGGGGACAGGAGTTCAAGACCATCCTGGCCAACACGGTGAAACCCCGTCTCTACTAAAAATACAAAAGTTACCTGGGCAGCTACTCAGGAGACTGAGGCAGGAGAATCGCTTGAACCTAGGAGGCGGAGGTTGCAGTGAGCTGAGATCTCGCCATTGCACTCCAGCCTGGGCGACAGAGTGAGACTCTGTTAAAAAAAAAAAAAAATTGAGAGGCAGGAATGCAGTGTATGTGTGTTTTTCTAAATTAAAGTTTTCAACCTCCAATAAAACAATTTAAAGCCAGCAAAGTTTAAAAGCCGAGACGCACTTCTTTGTAAATCACATCAGGTTTACACATAAATTAATATTTATTTTGCAAAATAAAAAGAAATCTCGGAAGTTAATATTGAAAAGCAATTTTTGCAGTTATTGAGGCAGTATTCTATTTACGACAATTCAGTTTATTAAAAAGATGAGATGCATTTTCATTAAAATGTGAAACGAAACAAAAAGCAACAACAAGAAGAGGGTAGGCAGCCGGGCACTGTGACTCACACCTGTAATCCCAGCACTCTGGAAGGCCAAGGCAGGCAAATCATGAGGTCAGGAGTTCGAGATCAGCCTGGCCAACATGGTGAAATCCCGTCTCTACTAAAAATACAAAAAAAAAAAAAAAAAAAAAAAATCAGCTGGGTGTAGCGGCAGATGCCTATAATCCCAGCTACCCAGGAGGCTGAGACAGGAGAATCGTTTGAACACGGGAGGCGGAGGTTGCAGTGAGCCGAGACTGCGTCACTGCACTCCAGCCTGGGCGACAGTGAGACTCTGTCTCAAAATTAAAAAATAAATAAATGAATAAATAAATAAATAAAGTAAAATAAAAGAAGAGGGTAGGCTTCAGAATGAGACATTCCTGTACTCACATCTGGCTCTGCCTCTCACCTGAATTTTTTTCTTGAGAAACAACTTATACCCCAAGCCTTGATTTTTATAATGTGAAAATGGGGATGGCAATGCTATGGTGAGTGTGACACGAAAAATATAGAATGCACGAAGGAGGGATTGAGGCAGATGCTGTAATGAGTTTCAGGTTAGTCAGGATGCTCCAGAGAAACAGAGCCTCTCTTATCCCCTAAATCTGCGTAGGGTTACTTCTGGGATTGTGAACAGTTCAGCTCAGCTCAGCCAGGCTCCAGGGGGTACCCTCGGTGGGTCCCAAAAGAAAGCTGCATGGAGTGAAAGGATCAATAAAATGCAGAAAGGAGATGGGTATAGGATGAGACCCAGGAGGGCCGGCCAAGAGTCCTCCTTGTCCGATTTCTCTATGAGTAAGTCCTCGCCTGCCTCCATAGATTAGGCGCTTCTGGGCCAATGCCCAGAACAACCTGTCCCAGCTCCCAAAGGGCCTGTGCCGCTGAGGCATGTGTGAGAGAACCTGCTTTAAATTGGTTATGTCAGCAGTTACTGTGTTAGGGGTCCCAGCTCCCCTGGAAATGGCCAGAAGGGAACTCAGATAGGAGAGCGAACAATCCTGGTGCCCTCCACAGCCAGGCCCTAGGGCCTGTCCACTCTCAGCACCTGCGCTGGAAAAGACCGCACCTTCCTTCTCTACCCGATGCATGCAGGACGTCTGCATCCTACCTGATCCGATCAGCTTCTCAGATCAGCCTCTTTGCAGGGCAGGGAGGCAGGGAGGCAGGGAGGCCAGGTCATCTTCTTGTTCTCTCCAGGCAGATGAAAACCTTAAGGCCCAGAAGGACCAGAAACGTGCTTGAAAACACGAACCCTGCATATTCATTCAAGTTTAGATCATGCAGTAATTTAAGGACCATGTAAAGCCAGTAATAGCACAAATTCTACCTGGATATGGAAAAAAGTATGAAGGTCAAAGAGTTATCAGATTGTCAAAGTGTGGTGTGCATACCACTGGGAGAGGAGAGATGATTGTAGGGAGCATGAATAAGCATTTGCTTTTTATTTTTCAATCATTTGATTGTGAATATTAAAAAAAGAAGAGTTGAAGTAATTGTAGAGTGAACATCCATTTATCTACCACCAGGTGAACATCCATACGTCTACCACCGAGGCTCTACATCCATGTATCTACCACCAAGTTTCTATGACTGCTTATAGCTTGTTGTATTTGCTTTTAAGCTTTGTTTTTATTTTAATAGTTAGCTGTATTCTAATTGCATGCTAGGGGAAAGTTGAATTAGCACATCAAATGCATCATTTCATGGATATTTTGGCTTAGGACAAACCAAGAGTAAACCAAAAGTTTAAGTAAAGAAGACAAGTCAATTAAATAAAATCTACTAAATGATAGGGCGGCTAGAACCCACAGAGGGAAAGCTGTGAGGGTGGCCCCTGAGTGACTATAATTAGAGGAATAGAATCCCAGCCAATGAAACCCCTTAAATAAGAAGCATTTTGCCAATGGCTGTAGCTCTTGTTGTTGTTTTGTGCCTACAGTCTATGCAAAGCTAAGGCTGATGATGAGTATGCTTATGGTAGATTTCAGAAAACATAAAATAGTTTACTTACAAGTACAGGAGGCTTTTCTCAGTAGCGTCTTTCTTTACCTGAGTAGGTGAACTGCAGGACGTGGCACCTGCGGACACGAAGAAGTGCTCATTTGGAAGCAGAGCACCCAGGAGCCTGCCTGTCCTACTCATGCCCTTGGGAGGTCCAGGTCTGTCTTCTGAAGGGCAGGAATTTAGCCATCTGTTCTAATGTAAACAGGGAATCCAAGAGCTTGGGTGGAATTGAGTCCAGTGACTCTGCAGAGGCAGCTGGACAGGGCTTCAGCTCAGCGGCAGGGGGCTGTGCCTTGTTCATGAGGCTGGGAAGGGGCTCCTCGGATCAGCCTCTTTACAGGGCAGCTGCAAAGTGCTTTCCTCCCCGGCTGCCCCTCATCCCATCAAGGGGGATGGTGCTGACCATTTTTCCTACTCTGTATCATCTCATGGAAACACACAAATCGATAGCGTAGCAGTCAGCAAAAGGATCTGTGGAGCGAAGAGCATATTACAGCATGATATCTTCATAACTGGAGGAAACCAGTAAGTGACCAATTATATATTAACACAGGACATCCAAATGCACCACGAATTTTCTCTCGTCAAGATAGACTGCCCGTGATCATGAGGTCGCTATCCAACAGCCGCTCATTAAATTCATTTGTTTATTGACTGTCCTGTTAGAACCTATTGTGTTCTCATTTGTTTTTCCTTAAGCTGCGTAGTAAGATAAGTACAAATATACATAAACCTAAAATAGGGAAAAAAAGACAGGAAAAAGATGAGAAAAAAGTAAACAACTATATAAAATTCCATTACATATTCAATTAGCAAAACTTAAGCAACCAAGCTCGGGTGGGTGGCTGGATGAGGTTTAAATTTGGCACTTGATGAATTCTGCAAATCCGGTCTTAAGAATCTCCTGCTGTAGCAAATGGGTAACAAAGTTTTTCTGTTGCATGTGCGTGTGTGTGTGTGTGTGTGTGTGTGTGTGTGTATGTCTTTCTCTCTCTTTTCTCTCTTTATGTTTCTCTTGATCTTACTATTCAGCTAGAGAGTCAAGACAGAAAAAGACAGAAACCATTAAAATGATTGCTGGATAATGTTTAAAAATGAACCGAGACACAATACAAATGTAATGACTGTATTTGAGGAAACAGTGTTTCAGAAGTGGTCTGGAAGCTCCACGAGGAAACACAAAGGTTAGGCTTTTACAGAACAACACAGAAGTAAAGCAAAGACAATATTGGGTTGGTTATAGTTATCCAGTTGCCTTTAGTTGCTTTATCCCATTGGACAGTTCCTAGTTATCTAAGCTTGTTGGCTGCTTCTGATTGAGCTTAATTCTGTTTTTCTTTGGTATAGGGGTTTAACTTGAGAAATAGCTCAAGTTAAGTTCTACTTTTGTTTGCAAATCAAACTCCAAAGCAAAGCTAAGGAGTCTTCTGAGCCCTGTCTGGCTTGTCAGGCCCGGTCTTTGCTTTAATTCGCTTCACCAATGGTACCTTAGGCACTGTCGCCCCTTCATGCTAGAGAAGTCAGGGCCGGAGACCCTCCGTGTGGTGTGAAGGTAAAAGGAAGGGCCTCAGAGGACAGGGGGTGGGAGCACTGTATTGCTGGTGGATTGGAGGAATTTGATTTAAACCCACATCTACCACCCATTTCCCATGTGACCCTAGACAGGTTATTTAGACTTTTTCTTTTTTTTTGGGATGGAGTCTCACTCTGTCTCCAGGCTGGAGTGCATCTCAGCTCACTGCAATTTCTGCCTCCCAGGTTCAAGTGATTCCCCTGCCTCAGCCTCCCAAGTAGCTGGGACTACAGGCACGTGCCACCACGCCCAGCTAATTATTTGTATTTTAGTAGAGATGGGGTTTCACCATGTTGGCCAGGATGGTCTCGATCTCCTGACCTTGTGATCCGCCTGCCTCAGCCTCCCAAAGTGCTGGGATTACAGGCGTGAGCCACCATGCCCATTCAGTTATTTAGACTTTCTAAGCTCTAGGGGACATAGGAATCGTAACAGATTATCCTTTGAGATGACTCATCCGCGTAACCAATATTTCTCATTTAACCTCTATGCAATCATTGTTTTCACTGCCTGGTATCCTTTACCTTACTTTCAGAAAAACACCTCAGTTTCCACTGGGGAATCCCTACCTCCTCCTGATCCTGGGAAAGAGCCATGTGACCCAGCCCTAACTCAGCAAAGGCATGGCTATTACCTTCCATGATGAACCATTCAGGGAGAGGAACATGACCTAATTAGGCCACTGAGACCCAGTGAGACCTTTTCTTGAACTGCTGGGATTATGAATAAGGGCTGGAGTTTGTTCTGCCTGCCTGTAGCCACATGAATACTGAGACTGAAGCCAGCAGAGAGAAGGAGGAAGGAAAAGCTGGAAGCAAACAAAGTCCCAATACTAGGGTTTCAGCCTGAATCTGGTCCTACCTAAAACTCACCCTACCCCTGATTTATCAGCTCACATGTGAGTTATTGTTAAGTTTGAGTTGGATTTCTCTCACTTGCAACCCAAACATTGCTAAATTGTTCTACGCAAAGCAATATGCCAGGTGCTGGGGCTACTGTCACGGGCACAGTCCCCATCTTCAAGGACATTACAGTTTCTCAGAGAAGATGGTAAGTAAATAATTAAATATATTATTTTTCATTGAATTGAAGTTGTGCTTGGCCATAAAGAGGAATTATAAGCCCTGTGAGTATGTATAAAACAGAGTCTGTAATGACTTATAGGACGGAGTGAATGGAAGTTACCAGGCTCAGCCCCAACCCAGAATCAGCACTCTGAGAGCTGCAATTGTCATGATGCCCCCACTCCACTAAACCACCTTCCAAGCTTCCAGCACGGAGGACTGGAGGGAGGATGGGACTGAGCCTTGCAGAAAGAGTTGGCTATGGATACGTAATGATCAGGAACTGAAAACACATCTGAACGCTCCAGCCCAGACATCTTCCTTGAGTTCCAAACTTATCTTTCTAACCACTTATTGATCTTCTATACGGAGCTGTCTAACAAACATCTCAAATACAACTTGTCCTGAGCTGAAGCCTTTGCCCTCCATCCCAGCAAATGCATCTGCACTCTGTCCATTGTTTAGGTAAAAAACCATGGACCTCTCCTCTATTCCCTTCTTCTTATATGCCTCACACTGATCTATCAGCATATCCTCTGGTGTCCACCTCCAATGCCAACCAGAACCCGGACACGGCCACTTCTCATCATCTCCATTGAGGACTAAGCTCTGATTTTTTTATTTTGCCCAAGTTCCTATCTAAGGCATCTTGAGAGTCATGTCCTACAAACCATAAATTCTCATCAGATGGTTTTTATTTAACCCTAAATATCATGACTTACTTTCCAACCCAACTCTGGCATAACCTAAGAGACAAGGAAGAAAATCAAAATATTTAACCCCAAAATATATTTCCTTGCCATACCTTGAAATTGCCCTGCAAAGTCTCTTGGGAAAAATCCACATTCTATAGAGAATTCCCTTTCCCTTTTGTTTTCCTTCCTTCCTTTGCAGATTCAGGAGATAATCAAGTAAGAGCCAGGCACCCTTTTAAGATAAGAAACATTTTACAACCTGCTCTCTCTCTGAAGTCAGCTATCTGAGAGCTTCCTCTGCACAATAAAACTTGGCCTCCCCAATCTTTTATCTTAACCTGAACATTCCTTTCTATCAATCCCAGGTCTTTAGACATACTCAACCAATTATCAATCAGAAAAAGTTTAAATTTACCTATGGCCTGGAAGCCCCCGCTTTGAGTTGCACCCCCCGCCCCACTTTCTGAATGAAACCAATGTATTTCTTAAATGTATTTGATTGATGTCTCATGCCACCTTAAATATATAAAGCCAAGCTGTGCCCCGACCACCTTGGGTACATGTTCTCAGGACCTCCTGAGAGTTGTGTGAGGGGCCATGGTCACTCATATTTGGCTCAGAATACATGTCTTAAAATATTTTACAGAGTTTGACTCTTTTTATCAACACCACGATCCCATTTCAGTCCCCCAGCATGGCTCACCTGGATTATTACACTTGCAGTGATCTGCTTACCTCAGTGCTCCAGTTTACCTAACTGCTCCCGTCCACTCCTTCCTCTGTTCTCCACACAGTGGCCAGGGGACAACATACCTTCTCAAATGCATGTTAGAGCTCATGTGACCCTAGACAGCCTCCCACGTGACACTAGACAGCCTCCCACGTGACCCTAGACAGCCTCCCACGTGACCCTACACAGGCTCCCACGTAACCCTAGACAGGCTCCCACGTGACCCTAGACAGCCTCCCATCTGACCCTAGACAGCCTCCCACGTGACCCTAGACAGCCTCCCATCTGACCCTAGACAGGCTCCCACGTGACCCTAGACAGCCTCCCACGTGACCCTAGACAGGCTCCCACGTGACCCTAGACAGCCTCCCACGTGACCCTAGACAGGCTCCCATGTGACCCTATTCTGGTTGGCTCAAAACTCATCAGTGCTGACACTCAGAATATAAAGCGATTCCCTTAATGTGACCACGAGCCCCCCCTGCATCCTGACCGTGTTGGTTGCTCTGGACTCACCTTCTTCTGCAGACCCTACTGGCAGCCTTTGAACCTGACACACACACCCTTGCTGTTCTGCGTGCAATCCCCCCTGCTTGCAACACTGTTCCGCTTGCAGGCACTTCCTCACATCCTCTCTGCTCACAGGCCACCTGGTCACACAGAACTCCCCGCCCTTCCACTCCCAAGGCCACCCTCATTCCTTGCTGTCTCCTTACCCAGCTTTATTCTTCTTAATACTCATCACCACTTGCCAAACTCTTTATTTGTTTCTTCACTCATTCTTTGTCTGCATTCCTTGGGAGAATCCTAGCTCCTCAAGAGGAGGAACTTCTCTCTGCTGTGTTCACCACTGCAGCCTCAGGACCTAGGACAGTGTCTGACACAAAGTAGGTCTCCATAAATGCTTGCTGAATGGGTCGAATCGGGGCTCCTGTGGGCTCAGTGTCTTGAGCTGGGTCACAAGGGCAAAGGGAGTGAGCCTGGTTCAAAACAAGAACAGAGTTGTTCTCCTGGTCTGAAGCATCTTTGTACCAGTCTCACTCATCTCACCCTTGGACCACATAACAGATGCTGACTGCTCCCTGCATCCACTCTTTTTTTCATTTTCTAATAGAAGCGAATTCATATTCTGTGTTGTCGTGTGTTACTTACAAATTACATTGCTACATTTTATAAAGTTTCCAGTGTTTCCCCATATCTTACAAAACTGATTGAGGAAAAAATAAAAACTTAATCTATTTAGACTGACTACAGGGATCTCTGATTGCCTAAAACAACAATATAGCAATTTCTGCATCTGCTCTTGTCTTCCTCCCGTCATACTCATACAGCAACCACAGTGAGCTTTCTGAAATGCAAATTTAGCCACCTCATCCCCTGCCTGAACCCCTTTGATGGCCTCGCCTTGTTCTCAGAAACACCGAGCAGCCTCAGAACCTTAAATTTTGTGCCTAAATGAAGCCCAATCTTCTACAACATCCTACAGGGCACTGTGGAGTCCTGAACCTTCATGTCATATCTACTGTGGCAGGTGGAACTCTAAAGTGGCCCTGTGGCCTCCACCCCTGGATGCCACTCCCATGATCATGCTATATTATGTGGCAAAAAGAATTTTGCTTCCCAGCACTTTGGGTGGCTGAGGCGAGTGGATCACCTGAGGTCAGGAGTTGGAGATCAGCCTGGCCAACATGGTGAAATCCCATCTCTACTAAAAACACAAAAATTAGTTGGGCATGGTGGCTTGCACTTGTAATCCCAGCTACGTGGGAGGCTGAGGCAGGAGAATCACTGGAATCTGGGAGGCAGAGATGGTAGTAAGCCGAGATTGTGCCATTGCACTCCAGCCTGGGTGACAGAGCGAGACTCTGTTGCACTCCACTCATTGCACTCCAGCCTGGGCAACAGAGCAAGACTCCATCTCAAAAAAAAAAAAAAATTGCTGATGCAATTGAGGATGCTAATCAGTGACCTTACATAGGGAGATTATCCAGGTGGGTCTAAGCAAATCACAGGAGCTCTTTAAAATCCAAGAGTTTTCTCCAGCTGGAGAAAGGGGAAGTCAGAATCAAAGCAGAAGAAAGCTTGAACACGTTGTTCCAGCTTTGACAATGCAGGAGACCTCCTGGTAAGGAGTGTGGGTGACCTTTAGAGGAGGAGAAAGGCCCCCGGCTAACAGCCATCAGAGAAACAAGGAAGATCTCAATTATACAGTTGCAGGAAACAATTCTTCCAATCACCTAAACGAGCCTGGAAGCAGCTCCTCCTACCAGAGCCTCCAGGTAAGACACCACTCAGGCAGGTGCCTTGATTTGGGCCTTGTGAGACCTCAGCAGAGAACCCAGTGGAACATGAGCCTATACAACTGGGACATGATAACTGTGTATTGTTTTAAGCTGCTAAGTGTGTGTGTGTGTGTGTGTGTTGTTATGCAGCAATATAAAACTAATTCCCTTCTGTTACATGTTTTCTCCTCTCCTCCTAGCCTTGTTACCTACCTCTCACCACTCAGACCCCAGTTTAAGCTTCACTTCCTCAGAGACACCTCCTTGCATGGATTCAGGTCCCCGGACCCCCAACCATGTCCTCTTCCCTCCTTGCCATGGTCACCATGTCGTGTGTGTGTGCAATTGTTTAGGTCAGTTTCATGTCAAACCACTTCCCACTCTCACATCACCTGGAGCAACTCCTTAGGTGGGAGTCAGTCTGGGATAAGAAATCTCTTGCCCTTCTGGATGCTCATGTATTGTTGTGGGAGGGCTTCTGTCAAGAACATGGTTGAGAAGATTCATTATTCTGTTTTAGTCCATTTTATCTTGATTCCCTGGGAGTGCTTATGAAACGGCTACGTTGTCTGGGGTATATGCCCCAGGGTTCATTGTCCTGCACCGAGAAAGAATTCAGGACAAGGACATGTGTGGATGTGTTAAGGAGTGGAAAGTTTAATAGACAGAAGAAAGGAGAGAGGAGAGCATCTTCTTGAGAGAGAGAGAGAGAGAGAGAGAGAGATGTCTGAGAAGTGGGGAGGCAGCCCACCGCAGCAGATTTTCTAGGAAGGCTGGAGAAGTCGGTGTCTGATTTACACAGGACTCAAGGATTGCTTCGATCGGGTATGACATTTACATAGCGCATGGGGAAGGCTGGTTGCCCCACCCTAATCTTTTTATGCAAATGGACTTTCTAGTTGATCGGTGCCATTTTGTCTGCTTCTTACTGTACACATGGCTGACAAAGAGAAGGGACAATGGAGCCGCCATCTTGAACATGATTGGCACAACTGCCAATATCTATGTCTGCAGCTCGATTTTACAGGCTGCTGTTTGTTAGAAAGGAAAATAACTTGGGGCTGCTTTTCGTTAAAAAAGAAAAGCCTTACCGAGGACTCCCATACCCTTACTATCTGCCTAAGTAATTTCTTCTTAATTCCTTTATCACGTAGAGAAATGACTGCAAGTGCAGCTAGAAAACCCAGCGTACCTGGAGGTAGGGGAAACTCAAGTGTATAAACCATGTAGCACACAGTCAGTTACATTTTAGCTTTGATTTCTGCTAAGTGAACATTATGCTTTTTCTAAAGTACCTTGGGCACCACCCAGAGCCCATCGCTTTCTGGTTGACTTGTGGTTTTAGTCTTGTATAAATTCCCAACGCTCATTTTACTTGCTATCTCATCCTGAACATTGTGATCATGCATTTGTACAGCACATTGTTGAGTTTGTTTCATCAAAGGGCTAAACAACTTTGATGTTGAATTCTAAAAAGTATTTATAGGGCAGGCATGGTGGCTCACACCTGTAATCCCAGCACTTTGGGAGGCTGAGGTCTTTTGAAGCCAGGAGTTCCAGACCAGCCTGACCAAAATGATGAAACCCTGTCTCTACCAAAAATACAAAAATCAGCAGGGCCTGGTGGCAGGTGCCTGTAATCCCAGCTACTTGGGAGGCTGAGGCACAAGAATTGCTTGAACCCAGGAGGTGGAGGTTGCAGTGAGCTGAGATCATGCCCCTGCACTCCAGTCAGAGCAATAGAGCAAGTATCTGTCTCAAAAAACAAACAAACAAAAGTATTTGTGGAAAATAGAGAAATATTTTCCTGTGTGTGGCCAAATTGCAGTATCATTTCCAGGCTGTCACAGCAAAGCCTGCGTTACCTAGAAATGTCAATGAGCCCCGACACAAGTATCACCCTAAACTGAGCCATGATCATTATCATTTTTAGAAGTTAACTGGGCCAGGTGTGGTGGCTCACGCCTATAATCCCAGCACATTGGGAGGCTGAGGCGGGCAGATCACCTGAGGGCAGATGTTCATGACCAGCGTGGCTAACATGGCAAAACCCCATCTCTACTAAAACACAAAAATTATCTGGGCTTGATGGCAGGTGCCTGTAATCTCAGCTACTCAGGAGGCTGAGGCAGGAAAATCGCTTGAACCTGGGAGGCGGAGGTATCAGTGAGCCGAGATGGCACCACTGGACTCCAGCCTGGGCTACAGAGCAAGACTCTGTCTCAAAAAAAAAAAAAAAAGTTAACTGAGCTTTGGGCAGCTTAGTCTGCATTTTACAACATACACTGGCAGGTGGAAGTCCTAGCATCCTGCAGCTGCCCCACCCATAATCTACAAGACATCTACAAGACAGCTCTCCAAGGACAATCAAAGACAAGCCAGTGTGGATTTACAAAAGCTCAGGGAAGGTCTTATTGTAGAACAATTGGTGTGTTGTGGTGTTGGTGGTACTGTTGCATCTCTGTGTTCAAATCCAGCCCTTGACTCTCACTAGCTGTGAAATCTTGTTAAATTACTGTGAAGTCTCTGCAGGTGTCATCTTGTCCTTTGATAAGGACACTATCACTGGATTTAGGGCTCACCCTAATACAGTATGACCTTCTCTTAATACAGCTTCAAAGACCCCTGTTTCCAAATAAGGTCACATTCTGAGGTTTTGCGTAGGCACGAGTTGTGGGGGGATGCTATTCAACCTTCTCTAGGCACCGATGGTCTTGATCTGGCAATGCTGGGATCCAGGCCTGAGCTTTTGATCAGACCACTCTCCGGGTAAGGAAAGCAACATTTCTATCATTGCCTGAACAACTTTTCTCTTAATTAAAGCCAAGCTCACTTATAAGTGATGGTGGTGGAGGATAAAATCCATTGACAGGATAAACTAGTTGATAACAACTAGGTCCTTCAGAGGATTTTTTCCATGTGTTTAGAACTGAAAGCCGATTGCAATGTCAGCTGTAATTACCCAAGCCCATTACATGGCCACAGGCAGGTGGCACTTAAAGAAATTGTGCAGATGCTGAAACCAGTCTCTGAGAGCCCTCCACAAAGCCCCAATCTGAGCTTAGTTGAAAACACATCTCAAAATAGATCAAAGCCAAATCTCCTGCAGCCAGCAGGTGATGAGAAAGTGCACAGAACATGACAGTGACAGGCAGCTTAAAGTACAGAGGGAAGTGGTTTCTTTCTGCCTCCATCAACCTAGCCTGTAAATCATCACCTTTGACTCTGTTTGGATCATGTATCTCATCACCATTATCTTCATCACCACCATCCTCACTGTGCTTAGAACTTCCCCATGCCAGCCCCATCTGCTTCCAAGGAAGAGCTTTTTCCTGAGCTTCTGGGAATGCCGCCAGCTGAGCATCTTCAGCTGCCAGCTCCTTCAAGGACAGCCTCACCTGCAGAACGCTGCCTCTCCTAAGGCCATGTCCCACTTGGGTAGCCCACATCCAATGACTGATTGAGACAAGTGCTTAAATGCATGGCCACTTCAGCCTCACTGTTCAATCCCCAATGGAATACCCTCCCCCCAACTCTGCTGGGCTATTCCATTCCAGAGCCTGCCTGTAGGATCTGTCAAGGCTGTTCTTGGACCTGCCTGGGTGTCATCATCTCCTGCCCAATTCTCCTCCCTTCCTTCCACTGTGATAGTCCTGAGGACATTATTTAATAAACATTCTCCATATGAAACCCCATCTTAGACACATTTTCCAGGGAGGCCCAACCTGCAACAATTATCATGGCTAACCTTTCTCAAGCATGAAGCTCTGACTAGGGTCAGAAATGACATGAAGACTTGTATTATCACATTTCCCCAACAAATCCATGTGCTGTGTGCTCTTCAGTGGATTTTACAGTTGGGAAAACTGAGGGTCGGAGTGTGTAAGTGGCTACCTTGTAAGTGGTGGATCTTGGACTGTGAGCCCAGCTCTGCAGATACCCAATTCCCATGCTACGTAAATATGCTATTCTGTTTTCTGTTGTGCAATACCAGGCATTTCAATGGGAGTCACTGTATGTAAAGTTAGAATGTTAGACTTTGAGCTCCTAGAAGGCAAGTTTGAAAGGCGATTAGGTATTCTTACGTCTTCCATAGCTACCTTTGTGTTTTTCCATCATTCTTTCTAATTGGGGGAGGGTAAAGGGAGTACGACTCTAAGGTTCTAGTGGACACTGATGACCCTCTTCCTGGGAAAACAACCATAAGCACATCCTGTGCATCTACTCAGGTGCTTTATCATGTACTATGCACCATCCTTTCTGTTTCTTGGCTATGTTGGATACTTGTGATTGTGAAAAGCATTAACACACAGCCACTCTTGCAGAGTTGATGCTCACTCCTCCAGGCATGATTTAAGTTCTAGAAGGAATTGTTGCCTCTGGATGGGCCCCGTTTGCCTTGCTTGGCATATGATTGCATGCACACATGCTCCATTTGTAGAAGAAATTTGCAGATGCTCTGTGCAGCAAGCAGTATGCATCAGCTCCATTGACAAAGGTGGTGTCCATAAAAATGACATTTTTAGCGTGGGGTGGAAAGGTTGGTCACATCCTAAGAAATAACATATGCAGAAAAGAACTAGTGAGCTTTTGTTTCTCTGAGAGTCCTTAAAATATAGCCTCCAGAGCTCTCATGAGGCATGAATTTTTTTCTCAGATGCCCTACCCATTGGTGTCTATACACATCATTTTTTTCAGGAGAAATTTATTATGGATGCACCATGCACCATAAGGAGAACCACGAAGACAGAAGTGAAATGCGATAGAGTTATATCTCCACAGGGGGATGGACATGGCGCCCTGGGATCTGTGTCAGGGTGCCCAAGACCAGGTCAGGTTCAAAGATTCACTAGGACAATGCACAAGGCTAAGCGTGCAGTCATCCCCACAGCTATGATTTATCGTAGCAAAAGGACACAAAGAAAAATTGGTAAAGAGAAAGAGTGCATGGGGCAGAGTCCAGAGGAAACTAGTAGCAACCTTCCAGAGTCCTCTCCCATGGAGTCACACAGGATGTGTGTAATTCATCCCGAGATGAGTCGTGAGGACCCATGTGAAATGCCGTGTACAGGGGATGCTCTTACAGACTCCAGGACTCAGATGTATCATGGGAGCTGCTCGCCTGGGTACCCACTGCCTAGCATGTGCCAAAATTCCAGATCCCAGAAGGAAAGCAGACGTCCAGCAAAAGCCATGTTGTTTGGCAGGCACAGTGAGCCATTTATATCAGGAAATGATGGGAACCCTCCCAAAATTTGTTACCCTATGCCAGGCAAGGGCCAACCTTGCAAATACAGCCACAGGCCAGTTTTGTTAACTCCTTTCTGCACAGGATCCAACATGGATAAGTGATTACATCCAAAAAGGCAAGAAGAGCCTCATAGACAAGGTGATGTGTGAGTTAAGCTTATACCAGGCTTGACAAGTGAGCCCCATCGTGCTGGCTGGTCACATGCATGCCATGGTGAGAAGCATCATGAGGCTGTGCCGGTGTTCTGGGACAGACTGTGCCACGATCAGTTGGTGATGTCTGCTGTGGATCCAGAAGGACAAGGTGATGATGATTCCCAATACTTAGCATCATTGTTCAACACCATCACAGCACCCTACTTTTGGTTCCCATGTGTATGAGTAACTTATGTTCCCTCTTCTTCAACACTGACCATGTTTCCTCTTCTTCAGCACTGACTCAGCACACTCATTGTGGCTCTTCTCAACAATGTCCTTTCTCCTCCAGCCTCCCTCCAGTGATATGGCCCGGAATATCACAACGCTTTTCAGGCCAGTGGGGTCAGTTGCAGATACTATCAATAGGGGCTGAACACTGTAATCTCATAGGCTAAATATGGCCCAAGGAAATAATGGATTTGGGCAGCATTGTCTTCCTTAATTGTGAGATTTCATGTACAAATCCAGGTTTCTGGATTTTCTTGAAGAGACAGAAAATATGACAACATTGAACTTACATTTTCAAATGGGAACAATTGACCATAAATAGTGTGATTGTGTAGGGTAGGTGTATAAGAGAGAGCTAGATTGGTGGTAACCAGAGGCCAGGAAGGATAAGGGAAAGGGGGAAGAAGAAAGGTTGATTTATGGATACAAAAATACCATTAGCAGAAAGAAGACCTAATGTTCCACAGGGCAGGAGAATGCCTATAGTTAACACTAATCTATTGTACATTTCAAAATAGCTATAAGAGCATAATTTGAGTGTTCCTGGCATAAAGAAAAGATAAATATTTAAGGTGATGAAAATCCCAATTACCTTGATTTGATCTCAGCACATCATATGATTGTACCAAGTTATCACAGGTACCCCCAAAATATATACATCTATTATGTATTCATAAAAAATTAATTTTAGCAAAGCTCTACTTGATAAAGTATAGTCATTTATTTGAAAATAGGGATGTTCTGGGCCAGGAAATAGTAAATTCAGAAGCTCTGTGGTGGGAATGAATTTAGGGTGTTTGTGCAGCCAAAAGGTGGCCAGGGTGGCAGCAATAAAGTTAATAAAGTGAGACGCCGGGGGAAAGGATATGGTACTGATAATATTTTGCCTCCCTGCCCCTTGGATCTAGCACTGAAGGGTTAGCATGAAGATAAAGTGCATGCTGAAGCTGCCTTTTCTAGGTTCAAAAGAGGCAATTGTTAAATTTCCAGGAATTCTGTTCACTGATGGTTAAACACAGCCATTATTAAAAATTAAATTGTGAAAGCATACAATTAAATAAATAATAAAAGCAAATGTAATCAATAATCAAAACTCATCACTTCCAAGTTATTTCACTACATTTTACTATTATGTTTGTTTTTAAGGGAAATAATAGAAGAATAATAATGAAGAAGAGGGAACATAAGTTACCATTGTGTGCGACTCCACGTTTGGTGATATGACATTGGAAGTTTGAAACCATCTATAGTGGAGGTGTCTACACCAGAGAAATAGGCAAACACTACAGATTGGGACTTGATTATTTTGTTGATTGGTTAGACTTAAGAAAGTAATGGAGAAAAAGTTTAAAATGTAAATTAAACTTAAAAGTATATTGGGTTTATAGCCATTTCATTGTGAATAGCACGAAGTGTTGAGAGAATAAATAACTTTCCATCGTTCAAAAACTATTATCTAATTCAGGAAAGAAGTCCCTGATAGCACTGATGAATGCGATACAATTCCAAGATACATGTTAGTTGTTTCATTTTCATTTTTCTTGTTAACATAAGTGAAAGTATCAACAATTATTTGTGTCAGAACCATAAGTCTTCTTGAGTGATGTAGTAGCTTCTTTGCTGAATCCAATAAGTGTCAAGCATTTATCATTGTCTGATTTTGTGACACAATTGTTGTTGATAAAAATTATAAAAACTGATAGTGGAATTGGCAAGGCATAGCAAGTCACACTGAAATTAAAGGTGTAAACAAAATAAATTGGCTATATAAAATTTAAAATAATGGATATTGTATATTATGATTTGTAAATTAGGTGCTATATGGCCTTTATATCAGTATAACTAATAATAATCTTCAGAGACCCTACTGTTAAAAATTAATCAGTACACCAGAGTAGAAAGATTATTTTGGACATTTAATTAACTACAATAGAATTAATTCTAATATATCCATTATTTCACTAAAAATAAACAAAACACTTTGGCATAGCAATGGTGCCAGTACCAGTTATATATGTGTGCCCAATAAATATCTCTATAACAAATTTATAAGTAAAACAAAAGCCAATTTATAGTACATTCCATCAACTGTAATACATGTAGGCTTCCTTCTGTACAGCTAATATGTATTCATGATTGCTGTATTAAGGTAAGGTAAAATGTCTAATGCTACATATGGATTATATTCATTTTAGCCTGAAGAGCTATGCAGACAAAGAGACCAATAAACATTTGGAGAATAAAAGCTTATTTTTCTCACATAGGATCTCTGAAAGAGCATTAATACATATTTGGTATCTTATAACTCAAGCCCAGAATAAGCTCTCATTCTTCTGAAACAAAACATTCTCGTTTGTGGAATAACAAGAAACTGAGTGCAGAAAATTGTTACTTTATCGATACGAAGCTGTGGTGAGTCACAGCCACAGGCATGGTGAGTATCCCAGAGTCAGATGGGGACTTGAGATCACTTATTCCCACCTTTCCCCAATCCAGGGAGTGGTGGAAAGACGCGCGTAACACTCAGATGTGATTTGAGTCAGGCGATGAGGGTGTTATTACCTGTCATTTCTTTTGAGTCTTTGGCTGCGTACTTTGAGAGAGTGTCCCTCTGAAACACGTGTGTCTTGAACACTACGTCAGTGCTTGGTAATCTCCCTTTCTACGAAAAGAAAGCAGCTTCGAGCTTCAAGCTCTGAGCCTTCATCAGGCAGCAGACTCTGGGCAGCTGCCTCCACCTAGAGTTGAACAATGTTGGTTTGTTTCTAAAATACCGACTTACACTAATATCTTCCGAGCTGGGTATCTGCTGCTAGCCCCTGCAGACCCAGGCTCCACACTTCTCAACTCTGCCCGCCGAGGTTGGTCTGGACAACACCAGTGGGCACCCATGGCCCCTGGCTCCCTGCTGGGTTTGGTCATGGAAAGCCCCGCAGGAGACTGGCAAGAGAGAAGAGAGTGAAGTCCAGGAATATTCCCTGGCTCTTTACCATCAAAGTCTTCTTGGGTCAGCTGTATCTCTTGGCAGAAGGCTACAGCTCCTATAAATGTGGCCTGGCTTTAAGACCCTTTCCTTGCAATTAAGCCCTGGTCCCTTTGGACTGACAGGAGGTCTCAGCCAGGCTGACAGCAGCTCTGAGTTCCTGCTTGGCTCCTGGGGTCGCCCCGCACCCATATCTTTGTCATGCCTCCCTAAATACCCTGACTTGAGCATACACATTCTATGCACATAATAAAATATTACACACACCCCACAAATATGTACAAATATTATGCATTAAGAAAAAAGAGGAAAAACCTGATTCTCTCCAATTATCCTCATTTGAGTATTCTGGTGGAGACCCTGGCTGAGGCACCTATTAATGTCAGCTGTGTTTGGTATCCATTTGGTTTATTGATATAGAAGAAAGTGTGGCCTCCACATCACGCGGCTATGCAAGAGCCTTAGTCTGCTCCAAGAAAAGAGCCCCTAGCTTATTTACGGCCAGCATCAAACCTCCAGTCATAATCTTCTCTATCAGAGAGTAGAGCTATCTAGAACCAGCCTAACCATGCCATTCTCTGTTCTCCGTCTCCTCAAAACACTGCAGGCACAGCCTCAAGTCTCAAGGAAGAAATAGTGCCTTTAGCCACGAGGTGATAGACAGGCTAGAAATTGATGCTCAAAGGCTGGGTCCAACTTGCAGCCTTGTTTCCTTGGCCTTCTGTATTTATTTATTTTTTAATGTTTTGAATTGGTTGCCAAAATCTAAACATAGAGAATTTTCATATAAAACTGCAAATTTCTACATTCTTTCTCTCTCTCTCTTAAATTTTTATTATTATTTATTTATTTATTTATTTTTTTTTGATGGAGTTTTGCTCTTGTCGCCCAGGCTAGAGTACAGTCAATGGTGTGATCTCAGCTCACTGCAACCTCTGCCTCCCAGGTTCAAGCAATTCTCCCACCTCAGCCTCCCAAGTAAGTGGGATTACAGGCATGTGCCACCATGCCTGGCTAATTTTTTGTATTTTTAGTAGAGATGGGGTTTCACCATGTTGGCCAGGCTGGTCTTGAACTCCTGACCTCAGGTGATCCACCACCTCAGCTTCCCAAAGTGCAGGGATTACAGGCGTGAGCCACCACACCTGGCCTTCTACATTCTCTTGAAAAGGGAAGATGTGGCCCCACTGAGAGCACCCTACACACTTGGCTGCCACTCCCTGCCCATTTGGGGGCACCTGTGCTCTCCAGGTTGGTCTGTTCTTTACCAGGTCGCCCAGGCTTGGAGTTTGATACCCCAGAAGGAGGGGAATTCAGGAGGTGGCTTGTTGGTGACCCAGTATTTCCACGGGTGCTTGAGGTGTTTGCAATTCCCCATCCTGGCCTGTGATCCATCAGACTCTGCTCCGGCGGCGGTGTCTGCAGGGGAAAGTCAGCTTCCCTGGATGTGGGATTCCGCAAGGCTGGTCTGTGCACTTCCTTGTCAGCAATATTTCAGCTATTAGGACTTCTTTGGGATCTTTTCTGCCTGGAATTGTATCTATTTCTTGAAAACCATCTCCCTTTGTACTTCTTGAGTTAGGCTAATACGATTTCCCTGAATATCTGTCAAATTAATCCATTTGCTGTCACTTTGTATTTTGAACCAAACCAAAAAATATATATTAATCTTTAATTTATAACAAACCAGTGGTGCCTGGACATTATGAAATCATATGGGACTAAAAGGCAGGCTTTACTTTTATCCCAAGATGCATTCAGTAAGACACACTTGATATATCACATTTTATCAGGCAGTTGAACAAAAACTAGCCATGCCACTTGCTGCTAAGGCTATTAAATTGGTTAGACCATTTAACATTTATTATTTACTCCCAATTTTTATTTGAGAAAATTTTTCTTATTGCAAAAAGAAACAGTTCACTCCACGCAGTACCCTTTGCTCTGAAAACTTATAAAACTCCTCACAACTTCTTTTCTGTTATGAAGCAACTACATCCCATTTACCTTGTAATAATTATTTTACCCACCAAGTGAAGCAAGAGAATAGGAATTACAACTGCTGCACACACATACATGCATGCACATACATAACATAAATATACACACATGCACACATACATGTGCACACACATAAACGCACACATATGCATGTATACACACATACAAACACACACATGCATGCACATACAGGCATACACACATACATACACATGCAGACACACATACACATGCATGTACATGTACCATACACATGCATGTACATGTACACATACATACATGCATGTGTGCACATACACATATACACACATGCACGTACATACATCCACATCCACATACCTGCATACACATACACACACGTACACAAACACACATGCACCGGCCTGCACAGCCACACCGGGTATGAGCACAGCATTGAAAAGATCCCATGCTGGAAAAGATCCATGTCCTTCCCAGGTAAGATTGGAGACAGTCGCCTGAAGAGGGCACAACCTTGCTGAAGCTCAGGAAACCCATCAGTTCTGCAGCAGCGTTCACCTCTTGGGCCTGCCCACAAGGAGACCGTGGCAAGAATGTTCCAGGCTGGTACAGAGGGCAGATGACTGGCGAGGCTGCTGCAGGTGGTGAAGCTGGCCAGTGGCCGGTCTGGATCCCTCTTTCCCCCTGGATCCCATCAGGGACAGGGTCTGTGCTGGTTGGAGCCCTAGAAGAAGCAAAGAGGGGATGCTCGTGAGGGAGACAATGGGGAATCCTTTGTCATGGAGATCCTTTAACAACCACTGTCATCAAAGGGACATTGTCTCACAGAGGTGAAGGCTGTGGCCGGGAAGGTGAATGTGGCTTCTACACGCATGTTCCCTTGGGAGAGATGGAGGCAGAAGATTATTCATCAGTTTGGAGTTTAGGAGGCCGCCCTCATCCTAGGCTTTTCATTGAAAAATCGCAGAAACTAAACAGGCAAAATAATTACTTAAGTGGTTTGTTTCTAAAATTGTACTTTCCAATAAAAGCGACCCTTTTAATGAAAAAAAAAATCAAACGCACGTAATAAAAATCCACTCAAAATGGATTCATTTTATGAAGAAGTTGTCCTTTTCATGAAGAACTGACTTTGAAGGCTGAATTGCAGCAGTTAAGCTTTAAGATTTTTTAATCGGAAATGTTTTGCTCCCTAGAAAAGAGAGGCCTAAAGGCTATGAATTTTCCCAGTTGGGGGCATTACTTCCAGCCAATTAGCTAGAGCACTGTTCAAGTTCTCCGCCAGGGCAGGCGGGTCCCTCCCACACTTTCCAGCCAGAGTGTCTGCAGATTTGTCCTGTAAATGGCAGCAGAGTGAAGCAGGAGCGGCCTGGGATCCAGGTGGATAGAGGGTATTTTGAAAACCAGGCTGCCTTGCGTTGGGGCCCGTGGTCCTTGCGGAACTCTGTTTCCAGCAGAAGTGTGAAAAGCCATGGCTGCAGCTCCCTCTGGGGTAAGGTTTCAGTCCTGGGAATCTGCTGTCAACAGCTTCCCACCCCAGTGCCTCCTTCTATCAGGAGGAGGGGCTTCACTGTAATGAGAAAAGAAAGAGCAAATCTGTGTTCCATGAGGGCTCCATGTCAAACAGCTGTCACTACGGATGGCTCAGACTTCGATTTGTGTCAGGAGTCATGGAAAGTGGCTCCAGGAGTAATTCACAGCCCTGTGACGCTGGCATCCACAGGCGGCAGAAAGGCCCTAAGCTTCCGTGCTTGGGGGTTTTTATGGATAACATCAAGAGTTCCTGTATAGTGGCTGAAAATATAGCAGTATGCTATTGTGTATGTATGTGCGTGCAAATGCGTGAGATACTCAGGGGAACAGGGGCAGAGAGGCAGAAGGAGACAGAGAATAAATTAATAAACAAAGAGCAGTGGAGAAGAGTTCCTCCGAGCAGGACCTGGAGCCAGCACCCTGGGCTCACATTCCAGTTCTGCCACTTGCTGGCTGAAGGCAGCTTCAAGTTCATTGGGCATCAGAGGGGTTCAGTGTAAGCAAAAGAGAACAACTGGAAATGCCTGGAAAACAGTTTCTAAGTTCAGTTTTCAGTCGATGCCCCTGGCGAGGCAGCCCAGCCCCATCCTTGCTGACAGTGTGGCCCTGAGCTCAGTCTCTGCTTCCTCCCCTTGTTACCTTCAGTGTTTCGGGCTATTTCTTTAACCCTTTAAGCATGTTTCCCTGTCAGTAACATGCAGACCACAATAGTACAAAAGGTTACACTCATATGTTTCAGTGCTTTGTATAGTTCCTGGAACACAGCAAGTGTCTTAGTTGGCTTGGGTGGCTATAACAACCACCAAAAATAGGCTGAGTGGCTTAGAAAACACAGAAATGTATTCCTCGCGTAAAGTGTGGTTCTTTTTCCTGATTTTATTTCCAGTGTTGTATTCACTCAGCTCTGCCTCTACATGGTGAGCTCTGGGAGAATTCACTAGCATATTGGCACACCCAGACCGTCTCTCTTTCTTTGTCAGGGTATGCTGACTACAAAACAAACAGCTCTGAAATCTCAGTGGTTTTCAGCAGCAAGGAGCTATGTCTTCTCCACTGCAGAGTCCAAGGAGGGTGAGGAAGGCTCCGCTCCATGTGGTGATTCGGAGACCCAGTCTCCTCTTAGATTATTGCATCTCAATCTGCAGCCTCCATAGTGTACGTGGTGCCACACCCTGCAGCACCCTGGACCGCAGAGAGAGAGCATCTTGCAGGGGGTTTAGGACCCAGATCACATCATTTCTCCCACAATCCCTTGGCAAGAAGTCAGTCACATGACTGCTAGGGAGGCTGGGAAACATAGGTCCAACCACATGGCCGGGGGAAAGTCAAGAGGGTTTGGGAAACACATTGTCTCTGCCACACCCCCAGACTAAAGGCCATGAGCCTGTTCCGTCTCCTGTCCCAGCCAGTAGTTATTATTCTCCACTTGCCCCAATTATGTGTCTTCAATCAGGGCTGGTCATTTTGGTTTTTCTATTTGTTTGTTTGTTGTTGTTGTTGTTGTTGTTTTTAGATGGAGTCTTGCTCTGTCACCTAGGCTGAAGTGCAGTGGCAGGACCTCTGCTCACTGCAACGTCTACCTCCCAGGTTCAAGCGATTTTCCTGTCTCAGTATTCCAACTAGCTGGGCCTACACGCACTTACCACCACACCTGGCTAATTTTCATATTTTTAGTTGAGATGGGATTTCACCACGTTGGCCAGGCTGGCCTCGAACTCCTGACTTCAGGTGATTTGCCCACCTCGGCCTCCCAAAGTGCTGGGATTATAGGCGTGAACCACTCTACCCGGCCAGGAGCTGGTCTATTTCATGGTGCCTCCAATGCCAGCCAGGTGTGGCCCTATTTCATTTTGGAAGAAAAAAAAACAGTATTTTTTTTTCTATTGCTGCATCGTAACGCACCCTGGAGAAAAGTCAAAACTGTCAGAATATTAAAATGAGAGACATTCCTGGAAGACCCCTGCCTTATCAGCTTCTAACATTCCTTAATGGCTGCAACCCACAGGGGGACTGAGGATCAAATAATTAATTGCTTGAGTTAATGAGGGGATAACTGCTGTCTTTCACTCAGCTTCAGACTTTTATTTAGGGAAAAGCAATAACAAAAAAGCAGTAACATCCTTACGATAGAAAAGTCAATCTAATCTATAGACAGATCTGAAAGTGAAAGCTCCCATCCCTCCTCCCCCTTATAATTATTGCTAGGGCTCAGCGTTTACTCGATGCTGACAGTAGAACAGGCATATGACGGTGGCTACATTTAGATTTACAACTGCCCAGAAATGTAGCCAGTCTCCTTTTGAATGGGATAATTCCGAGGATTTTCATCCCAAATATTTTGCTATTTGCAGTGGGAGAGCTGCCTCTCAGGCCCCGGATGAGTTGAGGCAGATTAGAGTCCTACATCCTAGGAGGTGTTTATCTGGGTTTTTGTTGTTGTTGTTTACCCAAAAAACAAAACAAAACAAAACAAAAAAACAAAAACAGTGGGCGAGGTGGCTCACACCTGTAATCCCAACACTTCAGGAGGCCAAGGCAGGTGAATCATTTGAGGTCAGGAATTCGAGACCAGCCTGGCCAACATTGGTGAAAACCCGTCTCCACTAAGACCACAAAAGTTAGCCGGGCATGGTGGTGTACGCCTGTAGTCCTAGCTACTCAGGAGGGTGAGGCAGGAGAATCCCTTGAGCCTGGGAGGCGGAAGTTGCAGTGAGCCGAGATTGTGCCACTGTACTCCAGTCTGGGTGACAAAGTGAGACCCTGTCTTAAAAAAAAAAACGTGATTAGCTTAATTCATTTATTTTGGACGTCCTTACAAGTGAAACTTTTCTTTCCCTAAATTTTAACTTATTTTTAAAATTTCAAGTAATAATTGTATATATTCATGGGGTAGATAGAAATGTTTCAATACATACAGGGTATGGTGATCAGATCAGGGCAATTAGCATATCCATCCTCTCATCAAACATTTATCATTTCTCTGTGTTGAGGGTGTTTCATGTCCTCCTTCCAGCTATCTGACACTATATAAAATGTTATTGTTACTGTACTCCTCCCACAGGGCAACAGAACACTAGAACTTATTTCTCCCATCTACTGTAATTTTGTACCCTTTAACAAATCTCTTTCTAGCCCTCCCTTCCCTCTGCCCTTCCCATCCTGTAACATCCACTGCTTTATTCTACTGCTTTATTTCAAAGACTCAGCCACCAAGTGCTGAGACGACCACACAGCTCCTGGCACCATCACGACAGGGCCACCCACGGTTCTTCTTCGGTGACGTTTTCCCTTATCCTAACCTCCATCCATCGCCATTCCTCCATCCCCGGCAGAGGCCCCTTCCTCATGCTTTTCAGGTATATTCTCCACTGTCACCTCTGAAAACCACACAGCAATGGGCTGCGGACCCTTGTGTTGTAAAGTTTCCTGAGTGTTGCTGACCACCAGGTCGCGCTGTGCTTCCCCCTTTGCACTCAGGGCTGTGTTCTGGGGAGTTCCCTGGGTACCACCACCTCCTCTGTTTTGTTTTCTCTGCCTGTCCTCACTGATGGAGTCCAGGCTCACCAGTCCCGTTCGTCCCCACGCAGCACAGAGGCCAGTGTGCACTGTCCCCTCTGAGCTATGCAGCTCCATGGGTTTTTGATGCCTTAAGGGTATCTTCCAAGCAGGGAAGAGACTCTACACAGATACTTATTTTGCTTTTTTTTTTTTTTTTTTTTTGAGACGGAGTCTCGCTCTCTGTTGCCCAGGCTGGAGTGCAGTGGCGCGATCTCGGCTCACTGCAAGCTCCACCTCCCGGGTTCACGCCATTCTCCTGCCTCAGCCTCCCGAGTAGCTGGGACTACAGGCGCCCGCCACCACACCCGGCTAATTTTATGTATTTTTTAGTAGAGACGGGGTTTCACCGTGTTAGCCAGGATGGTCTCAAACTCCTGACCTCGTGATCTGCCCACCTCAGCCTCCCAAATTGCTGGGATTACAGGCATGAGCCATCGCGCCTGGCCTTTTTTTTAAAATTGATTTTAATGGCCGTGTGTGTGTGTGTGTGTGTGTGTGTGTGTGTCAGCCTCTGGCTCTGTTGCCAAGGCTAGAGTGCAATGGCACAATCTCAGCTCACTACAACCTCTGCCTCTGGGGTTCAAGCAATCCTCCTGCCTCGGCCTCCCAAGTTGCTGGGACTACAGGTGGGTGCCACTGTACCCAGCTAATTTTTGTATTTTTTGTAGAGAGGGGATTTCACCATGTTGCCCAGGCTGGTCTTGAACTCGTGAGGTCAAGTGATTTTCTCACCTTGGCCTCCCAAAGAACTGGGGTTACAGGCATAAGCCATCCCACCTGGCCTTTGCTTTGTTCTTTTTAATGTTCACTGTATCAAAGTAAACATCACAAAAACTATCTTTCTACCAAAGCCTTCAAGTTCAGTTGAAAAAATTTACTACTCTATTCATAAATATAGTACCTTAATGCAATTTTAAGAGGAAGTATTAATAAATTAGTGAATTATATTCCTTTAGATATCTCAAGACATGTTCATAAATTTAATATATTCAGCTTCTTTTTAAGAAATATATACACCTAATTAATGTGGAAAGCTCTTGCAAATACTTACACAGCCCTAGTAAATCTCACAAATAAAACTTACCGAGGACTCTCAAGTTCTCCTAAACATTCCAATCTTGTTCGTAGTTAGGTAAATTATCTTATACTTTTCAACTTCAAATAAAAAAACCTAAAATTGATTTTTAAATGCCTGTTTTAGCTGAAATCACAAGGCTCATCTCTAATGTGATAAATTAACTTAAATATTATAAACACTTTACATGCAAAATATATCCCCTTAATTCTATGCTTTACACCAAAAATATTAATAAACACAGTTTATCACCACTGTTTTCAACTATTCACCCTTCTGGATTCTACACTTACTAAGAAAATGATTTCATCCACTCCAGCAAGCTGAGGCTACCTTCCCAAGCAAATTGGGAGCCACCATCTCATCATCACTGGGATTTTCTCTTCGACGGGCCCAAATTAGTGGCTGAACAAAATTTCTGGCCAGAACAGGTGATCTGAGCCCCTGAACACTGTGGTGGTTGTTCTCACCACTTCACTCACGCTCTCCTAGAGTGTCCATGGGAGGGGCCTCCAAGTCCACACCCTCCAATCCGCCTGCTTTGGATCTGAGTCTCATGTTAGCTAATTCCAGTTTGAGTCTGAACCCTCTCTGCAAGTTTGGTTCACCCCAGTGGGATTCAACAGATCTGTTTACTACTCCATCCTGTTCTGAACCCTTCCTGCCTGGCTGTGCAGTGAGCTCACAGATACTGGGATGACATCTACTTGGTTTCTTCTCATGTTTCCAGCTTACTCTAACCTTGAATGTCTCGGGTAATCCCAAAGACACCTGCATTTGAGACTTCTTCCACTTCCACCTCTCCAGGAACTGAAATGCTCTGTTTTTTTGAGACACGGTGTCACCGTGTTGCCCAGGCTGGAGTGCAGTGGTGCCGTCACAGCTCTTTGCAACCTCCACCTCCCAGGCTCAAGCGATCCTCTCACCTCAGCCTCCCAAGTAGCTGGGATAACTGGCGTGTGCCACCACACCTGGCTAATTTTTGTATTTTTAGTAGAGACAGGGTTTTGCCGTGTTGCCTAGGCTGGTCTCAAACCCCTGACCTCAAGTGATCGGCCTGCCTCAGCCTCCCAAAGTGCTGGCGCGAGCCACCATGACTGGCCCTGAAACGCTCTTGTAAGGATCCCCAGGGTCCTCTGTTGAAAATCAAGTGCACACGGTTCAGTCTTGCTCTTACCTGATGGCTCGTTCCTGATTGAAACTGGGCTTTCACGATGCCAGCTCTTTCTCATTATCCTATTATTTCTAATTATTCCTCATTGTGTTTAATTTTATTTATTTTTATGTAATGTTCACATGGGGATTTGAGCACATATGGAGAAGTACTTATAAACATGGTGTAATTACTTACACTTGCTTAAGCCCTCAAATAATCATTTGTAACATTAATAAATGTTCTTAAACCTTAGAAGTTAATTTTTCAAATGTATTATGCCTGGGTTTTTCTGAGACTTAATAGATATTGAATAGCAGAATCCACAAACACACAATCATTTTTTAAAAAATATTGCTATCTATGGTAAGCAATCATCTCAGTTTCCAAGGAATTGGAGAAACAGGGGACTCCCAGGAAGGGGGACTTTCAGTGCTAACACCCAGGAAGTCCAAGACAGACTGGGGCATATTAGTCTCTCTGTTAGTACTTCAGCTCCTTCCAAAACTTTAATTCCATCAAATGAATGCATTTCATCATTATTTCCAACCTTGACTTTAAGAATATTTTTAAAGTTAAATAGCTGTATAATTAATAGAAGGAATAAAATATCCACATACAAACACTCACTACTCATTAAAGTAAGCAAAACATTATACACATACATATTCTCACGTTTTTATCAACTTTTTTCCTTTAAGTAGCATTATTAACTCATTGTCTTTTACTTACTGAACTTATTTTAGTAAACCAAAATTGTTGTCATGATTATTAGGATTATTTTGTTGTTGTCACTTGAGATCATCACAAAAGGATCAATCAGTGAGAGCTATGGAGGGGTTTTTTGTTTGTTTGTTTGATGGAGTCTCACTCTGTCACCCAGGCTGGAGTGTAATGGCATGATCTCAGCTCACTGCAACCTCCACCTCCTGGGTTCAAGTGATTCTCCTGCCTCAGCCTCCTGATTAGCTGGGATTACAGGTGCCTGCCACCACCACGCCCGACTATTTTTTGTATTTTTGGTTGAGATGGGGTTTCACCGTGTTGGTCAGGCCGGTCTCTAACTCCTGACCTCGTGATCCGCCCACCTCGGCCTCCCAAAGTGCTATGGAGTTTTTAAGACAAGTCCGCAAATCCCTAGATATTCCTACCTTCAAGAGGCAGTACCTGCCTCCTTCCACTTGCAACTGGGTGAACCTTAGTGACTTGTTTACAACCAATGGAAGGTAGATAAAATGACCCTTCAGTACATGATTTTTGACTTTATATTTTAAAAAGATGCAGCTTCTACTTTGCTCAATGGAACAATCACACTGGAGGACTGAGCCACCTGGTAGGAAGACCACTTAATCTGAAACCACTTTATCTGAAACCACTTTATCCCACCATATCGTGAGGAAGCCCAAGCCGCGGGGTCAGCCTCTAGCTGGGGTCCCAGCCAAAGGTTATCACCAATCACCCAGTGGGAGAGTAATTGGATTCACTTGATTCCAGTCCCTGGCCATTGACTCTTCCCAGATAAGTCCCCACACATCTTGAACAGAAACAAACCATTCCCATGTTCCTTGTCTGAATTTCTGACCTGTAGAAACCTTGGATAAAATAAAACAATCATTTTGCAAGAATTTGCAAGTTTTTGCGTGGCTTCTTCCTGCAACAAGAGCCTTTCACTGATGTTGGTTTCTTTGTCGTTCTTAAGGCATCCCTGCAGCCATCTCTAGAGGCTCGGTTTAGTCATCATCTCCACCCAGCTGCCTCCACCCTAGACCTGGATGAGGATGGGCCCCAACATTGTGTTTCCACATCACCCCGGGCATGCCGTCCTGTCCTCCCCACACGGTTTGATCTTTACATCCCTCTGTGTCTATTTCTCCCACCATCATGTGAGTGCCTCATCCAGGAGGGACTGCATCGGGTCCTCCTCACCTCTGAGCTCTCATCTCCTTCCTACCTTAGTCCACGGCAGTGAATGAGCATCCAGTAAATCCATTTCTAATTTGTCTTGAAAAGAGACAACTGGGGTCTCAGATGAAACCACGCAAATCAAAATGTTCTGAATGGATATCAAAGACTGGCCTCATTAATTAGATATAGGACAGGGAGCAAAACCTGCGTTCTTGAATAAAATTGTCTGTAAATAGCTAGACTTAAAGCAACTAGTGTGATTAGATCGAGAAAGATATCAGAAAAAAGAAAAAAGCAACTTTGTATTTACAAAAAAAAGAAGAGAAAGGATTTTCATATATAAAAGCAGTAGGCGCTCAGAATTCAGAATTGATGCAACAAACAAGGTGAGGCTCCTTTTTAAGAAGTGATTAGTTATCTAGACCAGGTGACATTTATTGTCTACCTAGTCAGATATTTAAAATAAGATTTTTGACAAGTAGAAAAATATGTTCCAGGCTTGTCTTCTAAGTAGGCAAAATATTAACTTGAAAGAAATTATTCGTTTGTACAACTCAAAGGAAAAATAGAACAGAAAGGGAAAATAGAACAGAAAGAAAAAAAACTATAAAGAAAGGAATTTCATCTGGCTTTGAAGAGTTACCTATTCCTTAGGTGATTAAGCAAAGCAAAGAAGAAAGAAGGAAAACATACTGTAAGGAACAGAAGGAAGAAGAAAAGGAAGGAAAAAAGGAATGAGAAAAGAGGGAAAGAAAGAGAAAGGACAGAAGAAAGACGGGGAATTCTATGGGTGATCTCTCAAGGGAATATTTTAGCGCCTTTGGCAGGGAGCAAAGATAAAATCAAAGAATGATTTTCTCCTGTGTATACTAATTATGTGAAATGGATCCTCTCTAAAGTCTGTACCACTAAAATTAGAAACAAACTCAGAAGGTGTTTAGATAAATACATGGATAATTGTCAGAAAATTTATTTTTAATTTTATTTTTTTGAGATAGAGTCTGGCCCCGTTGTCCAGGCTGGAGGGCAGTGACATGATCTCAGCTCACTGTGACCTCTGTCTCCCAGGCTCAAGTGATTCTCCTGCCTCAGCCTCCTGAGTAGCTGGGATTACAGGTGTACACTGCCACGCCTGGCTTTTTTTTTTTTTTTTTTTTTTTTTAAGTAGAAATGGGGTTTCAGCATGTTGGCCAGACTGGTCATGAACTCCTAATCTCAAGTGATCCGACCACCTTGGCCTCTCAAAGTGCTGGAATTACAGGTGTGAGCCACCGTGCCTGACCCATGAAATTTAAATGACTATATATTAAATTAATTTAAAGGTGATATGGTTTGGCTGTGTCCCCACCCAAATCTCATCTTGAATTGCAGCTCCCACAATTCCCACACGTCATGGGATGGACCCAGTGGAAGGTAATGGAATCATGGGGGCGGCTCTTTCCTGTGCTGTTCTCATGATGGTGAATAAGTCTCACATGATCTGAAGGTTTTATAAAGGGGAGTTTCCCTGCACAAGTTCTCTTCTCTTGTCTGCCACCATGTGAGACATGACTTTCACCTTCTGCCATGATTGTGAGGCCTCCCCAGCCACATGCAACTGTGAGTCCATTAAACCTCTTTCTTTTGTAAATTGCCCAGTTTTGGGTGTGTCTTTATCACCAGCATGAAAATGGACTAATACAAAAGGTCTTTCATAAAAGCTTCTTTAATATGTTGAGTTTCAAGGGCACGGTGCTGAAAGCTCTAGAGTAGCTTTTCCCGTGGCTAACTCCTATGACTCGGCTTTGCATGATCAGCATCCTAAGTGAAACAAAGTCATCTAAAAATCCACATCCACTGGGAACCCCAGAATGTGCCCCTGAGTGGACATAGGGTCTTTGCAGATGTAATTAGTTAATATGAGGTCATGCAGGATTAGGGTGGGCCGTAAACCCAATAGAACTGCTGTCATTACAAGAGGAGGACACTCACAGACACCGACCCTCAGAAAAGAAGGCCAGGTGAGGATGGAGGCGGAGACGGGAGTGATGCAGCCACCAGCCAAGGAAACCCAGGAGTGCTATGGGCTGGAAAAGGTGAGGAGGGGCTCCCCTAGAGCCTGCAGAGAGAGCGTGGCCTGCTGACCTGGAGATGTGGGACTCTAACTTCCAGAGCTGTGAATGAAAGAATACATTTCTAGTGCTTTAAGCCCTGCTATGGACTGAACTGTGTCTCCCACAAAATGTATGTGTTGAAGCCCCCAGTGTGACTGTACATGGAGGTAGGGTCTTTAGAAGGTAATTAAAGAATTCAGCTTAAATGGGGCCACAGGGGTGGAGCCCTAATCAGGCAGAACTGTGGTTTTATAAGAGGAAGATTAAGACTGTGGTCTCATAAGAGAAAGAGAAAAGGAAGATTCTCTCTTTCTCCTCTCTCTCTCTCTTTCTCCCCTCTTCCATGCCCTCTTATCCCCACATGAGGATACAGTGAGAAGGCACCATCTATAATCCAGGAAGAAAGCCCTCAGCAGAACCCGCCCATGCTGGCACCTTGATCTCAGATCCTCAGCCTCCAGAAGTGTGAGGAAATAAATTTCTGTTGCTTTATCCACCGAGTCCATTGTATTTTGTTTAGCAGCCTGTGCAGACTAAGACAGCAATTCAGATTGTGGTCATTTGTTTTGGAAGCACAGGAAACTAATATAATCAGATTGTCAAAGTTTATGGAGAACCGTAGGCATTGCTATGATGTCTGAAGTGGAGACGGCATATTCAAATGTTGATTCATATCCAACACTCACTCACCTGGACACAGATTGGGAGGAGAAAAGTTTATTCTTCTCTGAGATTACAGGGAAAAGTGCCCTTTTTCTTCACGGGAAAACAAATTCCCAGAAGGTGTTTTTTTTTTGTTTTTTTTTTTAGAAAATGTCTCCCTCTGTCACCCAGGCTGGAGTGCAGTGGCACCATCTGGGCTCACTGTTTACAGTGAGGTAGGGTTCAAGTGATCCTACCACTTCAGCCTCCTGAGTAGCTGGGATTACAGGCATGTGCCACCATGCCCAGCTAATTTTTGTATTTTTAATAGAGACGGGGTTTCGCCATGTTGGCCAGGCTGGTCTCGAACTCCTGACCTCAAGTGATCCTCCCGCCTTGGCCTCTCAAAGTGCTGGGATTACAGGCATGAGCCACCATGCCCAGCCTCCAGAAGTGTTTTCTTAATATATGTTTTCAGCGCAGGTACAGCTTAATCCTCTTTTTTTGGCTCTTGACCTCATCAGTGGAGAGGAACCATAGGAGACAGGGAACAGGGTTCTCTCCAGCAATCCATGGAAATGAAGAGTGACTGAAGGCAAAGCTCTCTGCTAGCAGGGGGGTCGTCCTCCACCTTCTCAGAGCCCCAAACATGCAAGTAACAGCCGCTGCTCTTCCGGGATCTGCAGGGACCATCTTTAAATGACCGCTCTGGTGTGGAGTGACTGGATGTATGCTGGTGGGAGGGGTGTGGGAATATCCAAACCCAGAGGTAAGAAAAGGGAGAAAAAAATCTCTCCTCTCATTGGAGCCAAAGCAGAAGGTGAAAAGGTGCATTGGCGAGACTGTAACATAAGGAAAGGAAGGAGGAAGAGAAGGAAGGAAGAAAGGAGCAAGGAGGGAGAGAAAGAGAAAGGAGGGAAGAAAGGGTGGAAATGTTATGGCTGATCTCTCAAGGGAATATTTTAGTCCCTTTGGCAGGGAACAAACATAAAATCACAGAATAATTTTCTCCTGGGTATACTAATTATGTGAAATGCATCGTCTCTAAAGGCTGCACCACTGAAATTAGAAATAGAGGCATCAACAGACTTGCCCTTACAAATAGAGTCATCAATAGACTTGGCCTAATAAAGCCCCACAAACTGGGGGTCTTGAAACCACAGAAGTTCCTTGCCTCACCATTCTGGCGGCTGGAAATCCAGTATCAAGGCCGTGGGGCCACACTCCCTCTGCAGGCAGGTGCTAGGGAAGGATATATTCCCTGCCTCTCTACCAGCTTCCAGTGGTCACTTTGCTTGCGGCAGCAGAACTCCAGTTTCACAGGGTGCTCTTCCTGTGTGCATGCCGGTCTCTGTGAATAAATGTTCCCTTTTGGTACAGATGCCAATCATACTGGATTAGGGCCCAGCCTAGTGACCTTATTTTAACTTGATCATCTGCTGCCTCAGTCCAGGCTGCTAGAATAAATGTCCTAGACCGGGTGGCTAAAACAACAAATGTTCATTTCTCACAGTTCTGGAAGCTGGAAGTCCAAGATCAAGGTGCTGGCTGATTCAGTTCCTGGTAAGAACTTACTAAGACTTCCTGGTTTGCAGACAGATCCTTCTTTCCTATGTCCTCACGTGGTGGAGAGCTAGATCATGTCTCTCATGTATCTTCTCATTAGGGCACTAATACCCGTCATGTCAGCTTCGCCCTCATGACCTGGCCACCTTCCAAAGGTGGCCACTTCCTACCACCATCACATTAGAAATGAGGAGCTTTAACATATAAATTTTAGGAGGTCACATTCAGCCCATAACACTGGCATAGACCCTGTTTCCAAGTAAAGTCACATTGACATGTACTGAGGGTTAATTCTTCAGCATCTTGTATGGAGTACAATTCAACCCACAATAAGTACTGAACTCTACAAGGTATATCTTTATTCTGTGATTTTTTTTTTTTTTGAGACACAGTCTTGCTCTGTCACCCAGGCTGGAGTGCAATCATGGCTCACTGAATCCTCAACCTCCCAGGCTCAAGTGATCCTCCTGCCCCAGCCTCCCGAGTGCTTAGGACCACAGGCCCCCACTACTACTCCCAGCTATTTTTTAATTACTTTTTTTGTAGAGATGGGGGTCTCACTATGTCACCCAGGCTGGTGTCAAATGGAAAAAATATATATATACTCTTAAACATATAGCTTTCTGATATTAAGTTCAATTACTTAAATAAATTATATTAAATAAAATGTTGAAAATTAAGAGCACTCTGAAAACTCTAAGTGGAATAGAATGAGGACAGGATTGAGGGTCTGCTAGTTTTAAGTCCACAACCTAAAATTCGTGTGGCCTCCAGCAGCTCAGTCAACCTAGGAACCTTCCCTTCTTTGTTAACGAAATGGAAATAACACTATTTTGCAAAGCTGTTGTGAAGATTAAACGTGGATAACGTGCCTAAAAAGTCTATGATATGGTAAACCACAGTATAACATTCCTACAATTCATAATATTACTAATCACATATTCACACTATTGATATTCCTCATAAACTGGAACTAGTAATGCTGAGGTTGGCTAGTGGTTCGAGCTCTAAGATAAAGGCATTGACTGCCACCTGGTGGCAGCGTACTGTAGTGTCAATTCGTCAACTTTCTCGCCAAGGTAAATCACCTGGTGATGATTGCTTCGTCTCCAATTCCAAACAGAAAAAATGAGAATCCATCATCATGTAACTCCACAATTGAACCTATTAAATGTAAGTTCCAGATGTTAAGGCTATATGCTTAAGATCAAAGAAGATTTGGAGAAGGGAGTTTACCTTATTCTTCCCTAAGCCATGAAATGTGGGTGATGAAATCTGGGATGGTTAACTTTAGCCTCAGTAAATTGTCTTCTCTCCCCTTTTGCTCACAGGGCCTGGTAACAGAGTGAGTGTTTAATTAATATGTGTTCGGTGAAATAATGAGGAATGTACTATTAATAATAACAATACCTTATTTTTATTGAGCACCTAGTATATACCAGATCATTTCAAAATGGATCACTCAGGATATGCAGACTATCTCAGTGTTCACAGGGATTGGGGCATGCAGCAAAAAGGCCCTTGCTCAGAATATCTGTAGGAGTTGATAGGAGTAAAGATTCAGGACTTAGAAGCAAATTTAGAAATGGGCTTACCACGTGCATTCGCTTTAGAGATGCTTACATATTGCATTAAGATGGGACTCCCCATTAAACAGAGACAGCTGGTAAACACAACAAGCAATTGGCGAATACATTTCAGGATCAAAGCTTATAATCCTTACAGGCCATTAACATTCTCAGGTGAATCTGTGCTACAAGGTAAAGATGTGTCCCACCCACACTTTGGAAAGAGGTAGGTCTCAGAGCCCAGAAATGCCTTTAATATAGGGGTTGTGAGAGTTAATCAGGTCTGCGAGCTCATAAAGACCCTTATGTTCTTAGCAATATAACTTACAGTTCCTATTTCTTTTCTTTTTCTGTTTCTTTTTTCTTTTCTTTTTCTTTCTTTGTTTTTTGTTTCTCTGAGACACGGTCACCCAGGCTGGAGTGCAGTGGCACCATCTTGACTCATTGTAACCTCTGCTTCCTGGGCTCAAGCAATCCTCCGGCCTCAGCCTCCTGAGTTGTTGGGACTACAGGCACATACCAGTCTACTCAGCGATTTTTTTTGTATCTTTGGTAGAGATTGGATTTTACCATGTTGCCCAAGCAGGTCTTGAACTTCTGGACTCAAACAATCGGCCCCCCTCGGCCTCCCAAAATGTTGGCATTACAGATGTGAGCCACCGGGCCCATGCCCAGGCCTCTCATTTCTTCACACAAGAATCCCAACCGTACATATTTCCTTTAATCCCCCCCAAAAGACATGTATCAGATTGCTTCTGTGATTCTTTGTTTGATTAAATTTTTTTTGCATGTGTACTCCTTAAAATTTGGAAATAATATAGGCTGATTTTTAAACCTCATTATTTAAAGACAAGGCAAAAAATATTCTAAGGTCTGCATTTTTGCTGAATTCCCTAAGAGATTTTCAGTTCCTCAGAGCAGCCGTGGAGGCATATCCAGGAGCCGATGGCTGAAAGATTTGGATGAATCTGCTGTTGCTGGAGAGTCACTAGGGGATGCCTGTTCATGCCTTCCTGATGCTCAACTAAAGGATTTACAATGAGCAAATTTATATTATAAAAGAAAGAAACAGGGGCCTAGGGACAACATGACCCTCACAGCTTTGACTGGCTTTTGAGTTAAACACAATGAAACCTGTAGACTCCTGCGGGGACAGCACCTACACCCACGCAGGCGACAGGGAGGGACGACGACCACAGGCACCTGACTCCTCGATTTTCTGGCCCCATGTTGGCTCCCATGTGACCCAAAATCAACCTGAAGTTCTGTCTGCTCCTGGAAATTCACCGGCAGAGGGTCAACAGCTGCCCCTTTGCCTAACCTGGGGCCACACCCCTCGTGCCTCCAGAGGCCAGGCAGGGACTCTAGGTGAGGGAAGCTGGATGCGGGAGTGTCCTGAGGAATGGGAGCGGGCAGGCCCATTTCAATGGGTGGCGGCTACCGTCTAGTGTCAGCCAATTGCTGCTGTGAAGGGCATGAGCTCAGACTTGCCAGATCTTCCAGTTTTCCAAGAGAAGCCCGTGAGGTGGCTCTCTATATTTAAATGCTGGAAATGGTATATGGTCCTCCCAAAAAAATCACAAGGAAAAACACACTTGAGCTCCAGATTCCTTACGGGGTCTGATTTCATATGGAGGCCACTGCCTCTGGCCAAAAACATTGAAATCCCCAGATTCTAAGTGTTCAAGTCTATGGTAATTTTGCTCCATTTGTCTTCTCCAAATGTATCCCCCTCGTTCCAGTGTTCTTCTGTTGTTACTTCCAAAGTTGAATCTTCCCTTAGGGATACTTGTACCCACAGACATCCTTCTTCTAGTTTTTCCCCTCTTGGAATGTCCCTATAAGTCTCCTGAGTGTCCATGAATAACCATCTCTCAAGTCAACACATTATGAAACTCTTCCTTTTCTGAATTTGTTCTTCATGTCCTTAGAATGTTCCCCCAGTCTTTCCACCATTTATTTTTCTCTATGGGGAAGGCCACCATCTATTATCGAAACTGAAAATGTCAGATGCACACTCTCCAGCCATTTCTGTAAGTATTGGTGTCCACAGACCAGTTCTGCCCAAAAAATTATTAAAGGATACGTTTCTACTGCTTCTGAGAAAAGTTATTTTGTTCTCCCTGATATAAATTGAGATGCATTAGGAGGCCTCTTACCCATTCCCTGGTCTTCCTGTCTTTGGTTAGTACTTTATGAAGGCGTGATGGTTGGGGCTGCAGCAGCTGTATTGCAACCATGAAGACAAATGCCCAAGGATAAAAAGCCAATATGGCAAGAATGATTGAGCAAACGAATGGGGATATTCTAGGTCTTCAATGACTCTGCTGGGCCCTCAAGCCATCTCTTGACTGCCTTCCTCCACGCCTCTTATTGTTGAAACCATAGCAACCCCATTGGACAAGTTACTTTGAGGAGAATATTTCATACCTGCTTTTGAAATCATCCTAACTGAAACATACACTGGTATTATTCACCCTCTCCTTCGGCTCTTGGTATGCTTCTCATCACAAAGAGGCCTGCATTTTTGTTAACTTCCTTAAGAGCTTTGAAGTTCCTGAGAGAAGAAACTATTGTGTTAGCGTTTATGGAGCATCTGTTTTATGTCTGCTTCTATATTTGTTCCTGTGCTGTGCTGTCTGTCCAAGTACACATTCCTCAGCACATACAGTGAGGAAGGACCTGACCCCCACCCACCATACCCCACCTACCATCTGGCTTCAGGAGTGGGAGTGTGAAGCCTGTGTGACCCATTAGAACGATTCACTTTGCAGCCTCAGTAATTGGTTCAGGCCCATGTCTCAATTGTAGCCAATGAAACTCAGTTTCAAGACTTTTGCAGAACTAATAAGAAGTGAGAAAAAGAACTCTCACTCTGGACTTGCTGATGCCGTAGCCCTGAAGACTTTCTGGGTAATCTCAAGGGGAGAGACTGAGCAAGAAAGGAACCCACAAAAATAAGAGCCGAGTCAAGAATGTTGAGGGGCTAAAACCACTATGAGAGCTAATAGTTACTCTTATATTCATGTTAATTTGCAATTCCCATTTCTTGAAAGCAAGAATCCCAATGAATATGCAGTTCTTTTAATCCCCTGGTAAAAGACATGTATCATATTGCTCTGCAATTCTTTATTTGCTTATTTTTTTGCATATAAACTCCTTAAAGTATGGAAATAATATAGACTAATTTTTAAAGCCCACTATTAGAGACAAGTGAAAAAATATTCTAAGCAATTCCCCAGATCCAAGAGATCACAGAGTGTCTGCATCTCATCGGAGGGCCGGTCACACAACACACAACGCGGCCAAGAGCTCAGCAAAAATTGATGCCACCATATCAGGGTTACAAATGCCAACTTCAGAATTTGAATCATTGAGCCAACATTTAATGTTCTGCCTAGGACATGCTAAGGGAGGGACAAATGTTCATTTTTTTTTTTTTTTTTTTGAGACAAGAGTCTCGCTCTGTCACCCAGGCTGGAGTACAGTGGCATGATCTCGGCTCACTGTAACCTCCAGCTCCCGGGTTCAAGCAATTCTTCTGCCTCAGTCTCCTGAGTAGCTGGGACTACAGACATGTGCCACCACACTCAGCTAATTTTTTGTATTTTTAGTAGAGACGGGGTTTCACCATGTTAGCCAGGATGGTCTCAATCTCCTGACTTCGTGATCCACCTGCCTCAGCCTCCCAAAGTGCTGGGACTACAGGTGTGAGCCACCACGCCCGACCGGGAGGGACAAACTTTGTAATGCTCCAGGCCAGCACACGAGACCTGAAAAGAGAAGGTATTTCCACCTGCTTTGTATCACCTTTGAGGCCGACCGAACTCCGGGATCGAGTGTTGCCTTTGAACAGATCTGGAAACTTGTGAAATTTTAAAAGTGTAGTGTCACTTCTGTTGTTGGAGAATGGAAAGTGCTTTTCTCTTTCTTTCCTTCACAGTGCTCCTTTCCTTGCTTCTGTTCTTGGCACGGGACATTTCTGGTGGGTTTGTCCCCCTTGGAGACCCACGAGTGCCACGCATGACTGTCACGTTGGGCTTTCTTGCTTCCTGCAGCGTCCATAACATTTTTGCTTTATCACTGACAGCACCTTCTGTGGATTCTGGAAGCTCTTCAGTCCCATGAAAGGAGCTCCCTCCACACCCCAGCAAAATAGGTTTGCTCAGAGAAAAGCCCAGGGAGAGAATCTGTCTGGAAACAGAAAATGAGGGAGGGCAGGAATAAGAAAAGAGAAAAATAGAGGAGGACTCTGCTATTTTTAAGTAGAACATTCTTTTCTCTTCAAAATCCACATGTTGAGCTGGGAGAGAGGAAAATTCATGCTGAAAATGGATTTTTATTGACAGCAAAGTACTTGTAAATGGGAATCTATTTTTGACGAGTGCTAAAAACAAAGCCCTGCTTTGGGGAAATAAACCGTGATTGGCATCATATTTTGTTTGTCTGTTGCATGCCATTGTCTCCAGTAGAATGCAATGCATATTTATTTAATTAGACAACTCTCTTTCTCTCTCTCTCTCTCTCTGTTTGTCTCTCTCTCCTTCCCTTTGCAAGATTCCAGATTTAGACTTTGGCAGCATCTTGTTAACAAGGAGACATATTCAGTGGATTTTTGAGCTCCCAGAGTTCTGTCCTTGGTTCTTTCAGCAGCTCTACATTTTGGGACACTCGCCTGTAAGACTTTGCCATCACCATTAACTATTACAAATATTGATTAAGCTCTTACTCTGTGTAAAACAGTGTAGGGGAATCCAGAAACTAAAGGAGCTCAGATTCCTTTATCTGAAATTTGGAGTCCATCAGTCTGGCTGCCATCTTTGTTAGGGGCCTCTAAGATGTGCCCTACGAAGTAGCAGATTTTTTTCTTTCTTTCCTCATTTTCTTTCTTTTTCTTTTCTTCCTTCCCTTTTTCTTTCCTCCTTTCCTTCTTTCCTTCCTTCCTTCTTTCCTTCTTTCCTGTCCTCTTTCCTTCCTGTCCTCCTTCCTTCCTGTCCTCCTTCCTTCCTTCCTTCCTGTCCTCCTTCCTTCCTTCCTTCCTGTCCTCCTTCCTTCCTTCCTTCCTTCCTTCCTTCCTATCCTTCTTAGTCTGGATTCTGAACAAGTTGAAATATAAAAAAGATTAAAGATGAGAGGAAAATATTGCCTTAATTACTAATAAAGTCTCAGGTAGGTAGAAAAATGCTAAAGATGCACCCCCTGTAAAAATACTCACACCCTAGTCCCTGAAACCTGTATGTTAAGTCACATGGAAAAGGGGAATTGGAGTTCCAAGGAGGGTTGCTGATCAGCTGTGGGAAACTGCTCCAGGTGCGTCCAGTGTAATCCCAGTGTCCTCAAGTGAGAGAAGAGGCAGAGGACGTGGGGTCAGGGATGTAACTGTGGAAGAAAGGCACGGAGCGGTGAGACATTGCTGGCTTTGAAGATAAAGGAAGGGGCCATGAGCCAAGGAATGTGGGCAGCCCTCAGCAGCTGGAGGAGGCGAGGAAATGAATTCTCCTCTGTAGCCTCCAGAAGGAGCACAGCGCTGATGACGGACTTTAGTCTTCTGACCTCCAAAACCTTGAGATAATACAGTTGAGTCGTTTTGAGCTGCTATGTGGGTGGTAATTTGTCACAGCAGTGATTGATAGGAAAATAATGCAGAGGTCATGGTGGAGTAGTTGGTTGGAGCAGATTAGGCAAATGGACAGGCTAATAGGAAACCCTGGAGTCAGGCAGGCTGTGCCAGGTGAGCCAAGGTGAGACGTGCACCTGCAGAAGCAAAGCAAAGCACAAGCCCTCTGTGCACAGCAGATCCCATGAGGAAAGATGGAGCTGAGCCTGGCACCCTCATTTTACTTCCTCAGATTTACCAATCCAAGAAATCACCGCCCTTCCCAGGGAGCAGATGCATCAAGGTGAGAGAGAGGTCAGTGACAGCAAAACTGCAGTCCCCTGCACCTGGAAGGGAAGTGCCAGGACTGAGGAGGAAGCACCTCCTTGCAATGGAGGTTGCATCTTCACTCACACTGACCTATGCATATACCTCTGAATGCACCATATATGAAGTGTCTCCTCTTCCAGAATCTCATCTTGACTTTTCAATGACTTGAAATGGCTTCTCTCTGCAAATCCTATGCATTTCAAAATCTAGGTTGAATTCTTCCTGTTTATGAGAACTTTCCTGGGCACTCAAGCCCTTAGTGATCCTGAGCTGTGCTGAAATACCGTTAAGATTTATTCCCTAGCCTACTGCAGTAGCAATGAGTCATATGTACGTCATCGTTGAGTGTTTTGAATTCCTATTCCTCGTTTCACTACTTAACTGTTCTGGTGTCTGTCGTAGCCACCCAACTACATCATGAGTTCTCTGAGGGCAGATCTCATGCCCTACACAATCTGGGAAGCTCTCTGGGACTTTACAGGGAACTTCAGTAGGACACAGTAAAATGCTTCTTGAATGGTTGATTCATCAATGATCTACCTTGTTCTATTTAATCGCATATTGGCAAAGTATTTACTGAGCACACGTTGTGTGTGAAACATTGTGCTAGGTACTGGGGAAAGAGTAGTAAACAAATGAATTCATTTCCCTAACCTCAGCCCTTATTTGGGGTCCTTCACCCCTATTTGTGCAGATATCCCTCAGTTATACATAACTCCAAAGTTGACGGGTCATGGATCCACAAAGTATTGTTTCCTCTGTATATCACAAAGATAAGCACTGTCTTTGTAACGTAATCACTCAAGTCTTTGGATTCCACTGGATCTGTGCAGAGGCTGGCCCTAGGCCATATGGCACCTTTGTGGGAATTTTAAGATACTGCCCCGGGAGGTTGCAGAACACCTAAGTGAATTAGGGTGAATTAGTAAAAGTTGCCCCCTTCTGGATATTTTCAGCTTAAGCCTGGGTCCTTGGTTTGGCAACTAGAACACAAGCTAGATTTAATTTCCACTTACCCCTTGAGCTGAGAACTCTTGTGCAGTGCACAACCTTCACAACTGTATGTAGCAGCCCTTTCTTATGTTCACTTGGATCCAGGTTGAGCGGGTTCCTGTATCTATTCCAAACCACAAAGAATCCCACATTGGGACCCTTCTCAGGTCTTTTGAAATAAAGAAATGAGGTTTATTTGTCTCACGGTCCTCCAGGCTGTATAAACCTGGCAGCAGCATCTGCTTCTGGTGAAGACCTAAGGAAGCTCCTAATCATGGCAGAAGGCAAAGGGGGAGCACGCACATCAGATAGCGGGAGAGGCCCTTCTGATGTCTGGCTCAGGCAAAGGGGGAGCGGACACGTCGGATAGTGAGAGAGGCCCTTCTGAGGTCTGGCTCAGTCTCAGTGGTGGGGCAAAGAAGAGTTCTGGGTGTTCCAGGCACATCAAGCTCAAGCCCTGGCTTCTCTCTATGCATCTCCTGCTATCTCACTCCCCAATTTCCTTCCAGGCACTCCTCTCGCTGCCAGCCCTCACCAGGATAGTGGCACCGCCTCTTCAACAAACCAGCACTCCATCAAAATGGAAAGGTTACGTTTTTAAGACAATGCTTTATCCTAGAAAATTTCCTTAGGCTTGAAGTTGGCGAGAAGCATAAGGTCCCAGGAGAGTCAGCGAGTCAACATTTCTTGGAATTACTCGACCACATGAAAATACATCTTGGATCTCTTATTTGCTTTTTGCTTTGGTGTATCAGATTCAGCAGAACCAGGGAGGTTGGACTGGAATTCCAGGAAATCTCAGTCCCTCAATAGAAAATAAATGCACCCAGTGGCTGACAACAGGAAGATGTCACCCAGCATCAGGCTAGTTCCTTAACTCTGTCACATTTCATGTGCAATCTCTGTGCTCACCTGTCCTTGCAGTGGTTCTGAGGACAGCACCCTGGTGCACATTGGGAGTGATGGTGCATGGTAATGAAGGCTGCTTCATTCATTCCTGCTTTCCTGCTCGCTGGCCGTGTGACCCTCTGCAGCCTGCTTCATTCATTCCTGCTTTCCCGCTCGCTGGCCATGTGACCCTCCTACAGCCTGCTTCATTCATTCCTGCTTTCCTACCCTCTGGCTGTGTGACCCTCTGCAAGTTATTGACCACTCTGTGCCTCTCTGTCCTCATCTGCAAAGCAGGAGTAATAATATCACCCACCTAATTGGGATGTTGGGAGGATTTGAATGAGTTAAAATGTATTAACGCCCCATGACAACAGGCCCTGCACCAAAGTGAGTTTAGAGCTAAAGAGATTTGTGACTCATCACCACTGGATTCCGACAAGATCATGGCAGCATTTTCTGTACATGTAAAATATTAAAAGGGATTTCAGGAGTGGCCAGCTTACTGCAATTTCAGACACACAGCTGCTGGTGTGGTTGTGTGTGACCCTCCCTCTGTTGATAAAGTCTGCACCACAAATCCAGTGCTTTGGGTCCTCTGCGTGTATTTACATTTGCAGGAAAAGATCAGTGACCCCCATTATCTGGAGCCAAGCCATTGGGAAGGAGTCCAGTGGAATTTACAAAGCTAATGGGGGTTCGTCCTGCCTGCCCGCTGGAAACAACAAGCAGATGAAAATAGGGCATTGGTGGAGAACGGCCTTCAATTAGAAAGTCATAGTTCAGTGCTCGATGCAGCCGCGAATGCCTCCCGGGACCTGGAAAATCCCCTCGTGTGCTAACTTGGCTCCTGTGTGTCATTCCAGAAAGCAGAGAGCAGTATTAGAAAGGTGCTTTTTGTACCGATTCAAATCTTCCATCCTCTTCATTATTCACAGGAAGGCCTGGGACACTGGACTATTTCCAGCTTGGGGTTTTACACATAAAGCTACTATGAGCAATTGTGTACAGGTTTTTGTGTAGCTCAATATGGTTTTAATTAATGTTTTTTCTCTACTTTGTTGCTAAACCTGGGATGCAATCTATTGTTTCTGTGCTTCACATGCAAATGGGTGGGAACTGAAGGGCTTTGTTTGTTGACTGATGATTGATGATTGGTATTTCTTTCTTTCTTTCTTTCTTTCTTTTTTTATTGAGACAGAGTCTTGCTCTGTCACCCAGGCTGGAGTGCAATGGCACGATCTCGGCTTAATGCAACCTCTGCCTCCTGGTTTCAAGTGATTCTCCTGCCTCAGCCTCCTGTGTAGCTGGGATTACAGGTACACACCACCACGCCCAGCTTATTTTTGTATTTTTAGTAGAGACAGGGTTTCACCATGTTGGTCAGGCTGGTCTCGAACTCCTGACCTCATGATCCGCCCACCTTGGCCTCCCGAAGTGCTGGGATTACAGGCGTGAGCCACTGCACCCGGCCGATTGGTGTTTCTTAACTAGGCTGGTTTCGGTCACTGCATGACCTCTGAGTACGATGGTAGGCTGGGTAATGTTTCTCCAAACTGGAACAGCACAGATGTTATTCAACAGATGACCAGTTACACAAACTGTGGTACCCCCTCCATGAAATTCTACTTAGTGTTGAAAAGGATGGAACTCTTGACACAGCAGCTTGGATGGATCTCAAAGGCATTAGGCTGAGTGAATACAGCCAGTCCCCGAAGGTCACGCCCTGAGTGATTCACTGATATGACATTCTTGAAAGCATAGACAGGGACAGGTGAGTGGCTGCCAGGAGTCCAGAATGATGGGGAGCAGGAGGGTGGGTGAGCCCGAAAGGAGAGACGGGAGGACAGTCTCGTGTGCATGATTCAGTGCTGTGTTCTGGATGTGGTGCCAGTTACATGAACTCACATGCAGGGAATGTAAGCCAAAAATAGAATGCTAAGCCCCCTCAACCAATTGACTAAAGCCCTCCTCTCAGCCAAGGGTGTTCCTAAGTTAACCCTTGTTCCTGAGTTAACATCAATATTAATATTTCTTAATGTTCCCAAGTTAATCTTAATATTCCATAGTGATGTCTGTGAGTTAAGTGCTGCTGATTTGCTTAGTGCGAATTTAAGTTATACATACTTTCAAATATGCCATGGCCACCAGGATTGAGAATGAGCTCGACCAAATTTTTGAAACACTAATTCAGGCCATGATGGGAATTAGGGGGTCAGACACACCTCACTACACCCTCCTCCCTTTGGAATTCAGGCACAGGTGACTGGCATTAACTGTAAAACACACCTTCAGACTGACAAAGCAGACTCTTTGTCGCAATAAGATACCCACATGACAGATAGCAAGCCCTAAAAGAAATCAAAATATTTCACCCCAAAATAGATTTCTTTGACATATTTTGAAATGGCCCTGCAAAGCTGTCTCTTGCAGGGAAAAATCTACATTTTGTAGAGAATCCCCTTCCCTTTCCAGGACTTTTTCCTGATCCAGGAGAGAATCAGCTAAGGTTCTGGTACCTTTTAAAGTCTGATAATGAACATTTACATCTGTTCTCTCTGAAGCCTGCTGTCTGGAGGCTGCATCTGCATCATAAGAACCTCGGCCTCCGCAACCCCTTATCTGAACCCAGACACCCCTTTCTATCGATTCCAGGTCTTCAGATAAACTCTCAACCAATTCCCAATCAGAAAATCTTTGACTCCACCTATGACCTGGAACACCGCCACCTCCCACTTTGAGTTGTCCTGCATTTTTGGAGGTAACCAATGTACATCTTACACGTATTGGGTGATGTCTTGTGCCTCCCTGAAATGTATAAAACCAAAAGCTGTAGCCCAACCACCTTGGGCACAGGTTCTCAGGACCTCCTGAGGCTCTCACCGGTATGTCATCAATCTTGGCAAAATAAACTTCTAAATCGATTGAGACCAGTCTCAAATACTTTTTGGTTTACAGATAAAATGACTGAACTACACACACACACATTGCACCAATGCCAGTTTCCTTGCATTGATATTATACTATCATTCCAGAAGATGGAACCCCCTGGGAACCGGAGTAATGGGTACATAGGACCTCTCTGTACCACTTTGCAACTTCCTGTAAATCTATCATTATTTTAAGGTATTAATAAAAAGCTTTTTTAAAAAGAACATATTGAACTACACCAAATATCCTCAACCATATATATTTTTTTGAGATACAGTCGTATTCTATTGCCCAGGCTGGAGTGCAGTGGTGCGGTCTGAGCTCCCTACAACCTCCGCCTCCTGGGTTCAAGCGATTCTCCTTCCTCAGCCTCCTGAGTAGCTGGGACTACAGGTGCACGCCACCATGCCCGGCTAATTTTCGTATTTTTAGTAAAGACAGGGTTTCACCACGTTGACCAGGATGTTCTCTACTCTTGACCTCGTGATCCCCCCACCTCGGCCTCCCAAAGTGCTGGGATTACAGGCGTGAGCCACCGCGCCAGGCCCCTCAACCATATTTCTTTGGCATGCCAAAGGACTCTAGACTCTTAGCCAGTTTATCACTAATGCTGGTGTTGTGTAATTTTGTAACAACTTAGCATACTGTTGTTAGCAAGAATGACAACCTCTAATGTCCACAGCATCCCAGCCTGGTAACATAAATAAGTGAAGTAGCCTGTTTATGAAGTAACTGTAGCTTAGTGTTGACAGCCTGCGATATAGTCCTGATAATCCCAATATTTAGACTTTTCATTAACACAAAACTCCCATTAAAAGCACTTGCCACATGTGCCTCAAACAAAGCATGGTCATCGGCTGTATCTTGTCAACAGACCAGCAGAGGTGATTCCATTTGACCAGCAACTTCTGGCAGAAAGAATAAATGCAAGGCTGCCGAGTTGCAGGTCCCGGTGTAAGACAGGTGCAGCTTGCTACCTGCAAGAGGTTGGAGACATTGGTAAATAAAGTCAAGATAGTGCAATAGGAGGATTGTTTCTTTCCTGGACCGTGACAAGCCCTGACCTCCTGAGAATTAAAGAACAAGGTTAGGGAAGTCTCCCGTTCAACTGAAACAGGCAGTGACATAAGCAACGCGGGAGATGGCAATGCTTATAGAGACACTGTGAGACATTAATACTCCATAGTGATGTTTAGGTAAGTGCTGCAGATTTGCTTAGTGTGAATTTAAATTGCACATACGTTCAAATATGCCATGGCCACTAGGGATGAAGATGAGCTCAGTCAGATTTTTTAACACACACACACACACACACACACACACACACACACAAAATAATACTATTGAAACTGCCTTTGCAAAATTATGACTGAGGCAGTGAAAGAGATCTAACTTAACCGACCCCATCTTGCTTCTAACCTCCAAGCTGTCCTTGTTCATTCCCAGGCGTAGGCTGAACTAACTTTGGGAGAAACTTAGTTTATAGTTTAAACAAGGATGGTAACAATCCTTTCCCAAAGCAGACCTCTTTCTTGCCTGAGGACTAAATTGCCTTTATAGGACTAACATTAGCCACAATATTAGAAATTATGACTTAGGAGTCACGCAGCTAGAGGCTACAAGATTCTGACCCTCCCTAAGCTGCCCCTAAGATCAGGGCTTGAGATGTTTTGCAGACCCTGCACTTGATGGATCAACTGGCACCACCCAGATGGATAAACTGGCCCATATGATCTTGTGGCCCCCACCCAGAAACTGACTCAGTGCAAGAAGACAGCTTCAACTCCCTATGATTTCATCTCTGACCAATCAGCACTCCTGGCTCACTGGCTTCCCCCCACCCACCAAATTATCCTTAAAAACTCTACTCCCTGAATACCTGGGGAGACTGATCTGAGTAATAATACAACTTAGGTCTCCGCACAGCTGGCTCTGCATGAATTACTCTTTCTCTATTGCAATTCCCTGTCATGACGAATCAGCTCTGTCTAGGCAGCAGCGGGCAAGGTGGATTACTTGGGTGGTTACACAATAATACAGTGCTATTATGCATTATTATAGATCTATCTAAAATATTACCATATGTAGACATGCTCTGGTCATAAGAGTACCTTTATGTTTTATGGAGAATTTCCCTCAATACTCTGTATATACAAGATCACTTGGAGATCGTCCAGAGTCTAAATGTGAAGCCTTTTATAAGTGACCTTGTCTGTAATCAATGCTAGGTTCACAAATATGCATAGGTTCCTGGATAAGTCAAACCACAAAAAAGAATATGAAAAAACACCAGGGCTACACCATCCTTTTAGGGCAATCCTACCTGTTGTGATTATCTTTTCCTTGAAACTTTACAGACCAAGATACGTGTTCTCTCACCCATCACCTGCTTCATTGCACCCATAAAGCATTTGATTGCAGGCCAGGCACGGTGGCTCATGCCTGTAATCGGAGGCAGGCTGATCACCTGAGGTCAGGAGTTCCAGACCAGCCTGGCCAACATGGTGAAGCCCTATCTCTACTAAAAATGTAAAAATTAGTCAGGCATGGTGGCGCAAGCCTGTAATTCCAGCTACTCAGGAGCCTGAGGCAGGGGAATCGCTTGAATCTGGGAGGGGGAGGTTGCAATAAGCCAAGATCACGCCACTGCACTACAGCCTGGACAACAGAGTGAGACTCAGTCTCAAAAAAAAAAAAGTTCTATTGCATTTCTAAATGCCTGCTCTCAGCTGAGTAAATTCTTTCCTTAGATTGAAAAATCAGAAACAACAAAACTAAAGAAAAAACAACAGAAAAACCCACCTCCTTTGAGGTAGAGTAGTAAAAAGTTGCTCAGAATTTACCGGTTCTGTTAAATAATCAGACCCCACCCTTCTGTTCCCATTATCTATTTGCAATGCTAAGTTAAAGCCTTCAGTGCCCTTTTACCTGGGCTTTCAAAAACCTTAAGGTACTGAGAAAATGGTATTTTTAAACCATATATATTATATTATATTACATATAATATAATATATTATATTACATATAATATAATATAATATATTATATGTAATATAATATATTATATGTAATATAATATAATATATATGGTTTAAAAATATATATATATTACATATAATATAATATATTATATTATATTACATATAATATAATATATTATATTATATTACATATAATATAATATATTATATTATATTACATATAATATAATATATTATATATTATATATTATATTATATTAAATACATTTAATATATAATATAATATATAATATTATATAGAATATATTATATTAAATACACTTAATATATAATATAATATATAATATAATATATAATATATTATATTAAATACATTTAATATATAATATAATATATATTATATATAATATAATATATAATATACAATATATAATCATATATTAATATACAACATTAATATATAATTAATATACAACATACAATATTTATATATAATATACAATATATAATATATAATAATACATATTATATATAATATATAACATATATTATATATAATATTATATATAATTATATATTATAGATATATATATTTTTTCGAGACAGAGTCTTGCACTCTCGCCCAGGCTGGAGTGCAGTGGTGCGATCTCGGCTCACTGCAAGCTCTGCCTCCCGGGTTCACACCATTCTCCTGTCTCAGCCTCTGGAGTAGCTGGGACTTCAGGCGCCCGTGACCACGCCCAGCTAGTTTTTTTGTATTTTTAGCAGAGATAGGGTTTCACCGTCTTAGCCAGGATGGTCTCGATCTCCTGACCTCATGATCCGCCCTCCTCGGCCTCCCAAAGTGCCAGGATTACAGGCGTGAGACACCACGCCTGGCCTAACCTTCTATATTAACCCTAAAGCAACTACGTTTAAAAAATAACAGGTAGCTAAATTGGAATAACAATTTCTTTAATCACAGATCAGGTACATACCTTTATGGGAAATATTTCCTTCAAAGCATGACAAGGAAGGCTCATCTGATCCTGTATTTTATTTATGAATTTATTTCTTGAGTTAACATGAATCTATGTCAAAGTAATACTTATATCTGAAAGAATCCAAATCATGAGCAGCTTTCTTTTTATACTTTTTCCCTTAAGAATAAAAAAGTTGGGCAAAATGCATTTCCAACGACAATCTGCCAACAAGATGACAAGAGTCTGGGTGAATACATTTTTAAACGACTGCCTGGATCAATTGGAATTGTCATTGGTTTCTTTATTTACTGTTATTTCACCATCATCTATAATAATCTTGTTCAATAATATTTTATAAATAAATATGTGAATGAATCAAGAAGTAAATAGAAAATGTGTCTAGGAGATACTTCATTGGGAAACAAAGCTGATTAAAAGGATTAAGTTTTCATGATTCCATTTTTGTAAGATACCTGCGTGCACCTGTGTGTAGATGATTTGATCAGAAAGAATTGTTTTGCCATGTTAACAAACAAACTCAAAGTTTTAGAGTCAAAAGTGGAAATAAATATCCCTTTTTTACATAGCCAGACAGATGCAATTCATCACGTTCATATTAATTGTCTTTATCCAAAGCCGGGCTGGGGAGAATCAGGGGCAGGCAGGAGATTGCATTTTTGTGACAAGCAGGAAGTTACCTCTGGCAGCCATGCACCTAGGTCAGTGCCCTCAGATACAAGGACATAAGCTGACAGCTGTGAATGAATGTTCAGATCCCAAAAAGATGACTGCAACCCCTCCAAGACACATTCCTAGAGTATTAAAAAAAGAGGCTCACTTGGCCTTTAAAAAGGTTGGCACTCATCTCCAATAGGTAGGAAAATAATTTACAAATACTAGTTTTCTAAAAGAAATCCTGCAAGGGGCGGGGGGGGTGGGGCGGGGTTGGGGAAATGGGTAGACATTCTGTTTCCCTCTGGCCACCAAAGAAAGTTTATTTTATTATTATTTAATTGGCATTTATCGTCACAGAGTTTATGTTCTTCCAGGCGTTGTGTCAGTGGAAAGGGATTCATTGATGATGAAGACATTCTGGGAGAATTTAGCATAGGTGAATTGGAATTAGCAGACCTCAGTCAACCAGGATCCCCTGTTGGGCGAATTCTGAGCAGGTCCAGCAGGTTGGGGCTCACCCGGTGAGGAAGACTTCCTGGGTGAGGAAGACTCCTCGACGACTCCTTCCAACACTCCCTCTGAAAAGCCTTCCTGACAGGAGCCTGGCTGCCCTAGGAATAAACAAGGGAAGGGAAGGCATTTGAACCCTTTTCCTGGGGTCCTTTAGAACCAGTGCCCCTCAGTCCCGCTCATCATATTCTCCCAATTCTTTTCACCATTCTATTTTACTGTCACCTCCAACAGAATAAATCCTTTTCTATTTTTTTGAGGCAGGAATTGTGGCTCTTAATAAATATTTTTCTTGTGTTCTGACGATTCACTATTCCTTCCCCAAATTTTAAAAATCAAAGAAACTCTTTTCTCTCTGCTGCAACATTCCTGTCCTGAGTCATAACACAGCATATGGCCAGCTCCTGGGATGAAAAAGGGTCCAGGTGAGATGGGATGAAGGGGTGCAGATGAGAAACCAAACACCTTGCATAGCACACCAGGCTCACTCACAGCCTGGCAACAGCTCAGAGTGGAGGCAGGGCCTTACCAGCGGTGGGCAAATCCCTACTCAGGCTCCTTGGTTCCTGTCTCCTTTCTTCCCTCCCAGAATCATGTAAAATGCTGACTTCTAGGAGAAAGAAAAAGCAAGCCTCATCTTCCATCCTAAAGCAGCTCCTTAAAAACAAAGAAAACACGAGTTATTTCAGCCACCTCCAGTATTTATCATCAAGTGATTTTGTATAATTCTCTCCACTTTGCAAAATCTTCATGCTCTGGAAAGGGCTGCTGGGGATAGAATCTCAGGTCAAGGTGGGGGCGGGGGGACTGAGCAAAATGACCCTGACGCCTTCTTTGGATCTGCTGTTCTATGATTTTAGTAAATTGGAGTGAGGGTCTTCCGCCTCCCACTCACAACTCCTGCTCAGTTTCTTGGTTGCTTATTGGTTTTAGTTAAAATTCTTCCCCAGTACATCTGATGTGGTTAGGCTTTGTGTCCCCACCCAAATCTCATCTTGAATTGTAATCCCCAGGTTTTGCGGGAGAGACCTGGTGGGAGATGATATGATCATGGGAGCGGTTTCCCCCATGGTGTTCTTGTAATAGTGAGTGAGTTCTCACAAGATCTGATGGTTTTATACGTGTTTGACAGTTCCTCCTTCATGTATTTACTCTCTCTCTCTCTCTCCTGCTGCCATGTAAGATGTGCCTGCTTCCTCTTCTTCCAGGATTGTAAGTTTCCTGTGGCCTCCCCAGCCATGCAGAACTGTAAGTCCATTAAACCTCCTTTGTTTATAAATTACCCAATCTTGGATAGTATCTTTATAGCAGTGGCAGAACAGACTAATACACCATCCAATGGAGCAATGTTACACTCAACCAAACATAAATTAAGTATTTACAGCTCAACTGGAGAGAGAACTTCGAACAAGAAATACTTAATTTCATTAATGCTCAGTCCTCTGCCCTGGGGAGTGGGATAAGACATCTACATTTGGCTGCAGTTTCTGGGGCCTCTCCTGCTGGTAGCATCTCTCTCTGTATTGTGTTATTCTAATATTTAAAGACTTGTATTTTTCATACAGCATGTGCCCTAAACCTGTGCCTACAACATTAGCAGCTGTGCGTCTACCTGAGAAGGATAACTCCTCTGCTGGGTTGATTCAGTTTTATTCAGTTATTTTGACCATCTCAGTTTCTCCCTCTGTGTTGTTTGTAGAATCCAAGCTCAACATCCACTGTGACTCTAGTGATCCTTCCTCTTCATCCAAGATTCTCTGTCCATTGACCCCACCAGGAATGAAGTGTCCCTGAGGTCACTGTGAGATACATCAGAGTCACTTGTGTTACTTTCTTTCCCATTCCTGCAGATGCTGCATTTGCTTCTAAAGTGGGAACTCAGTCAGGGCAATGTTGAGGGTAGGCAGCTGCCAGTGGTGGGATGCCAGACATCTGAGCATAAACCTGAGCCCAGAAGGATGGGGATGGCCTGCCAGGACAGTCAACTGCAGAAGACAGGGCTTCCTGGTCAGTCAAACAGTGGCAACTCTTCCTCCTTTTCCCAAAGCTCTTGGAAAGCCATAAACTCCCTGGGGAAGTAGTTTTGAATGTTCATTAAACTGGGAGGGGTTTACATTAAAAAACAAAATTTAAGGAATCTCGTCTAAAACCCAAAAGTCCTCTGAAGAGTCTTCTGCGGGCTCATCAAAAACCACACAATTGGCCAGGCACAGGCCTCTCATCCCAGCATTCTGGGAGGTCAAGGCAGGTGGATAGTTAGAGGCCAGGAGTTCAAGACCAGCCTGGAGAACAAGGTGAAATCCAGTCTCTACAACAAAATACAAAAATTAGCTGAGTGTGGTGGCTCACAAGTAGTCCCAGCTACTCAGGAGGCTGAAGTGGGAGGATCGTTTGAGCCAGGAGTTCAAGGCTGCAGTGAGCTGTGATTGCACCACTGCACTTTAGCCTGGGCAACAGACCAAGAACCTGTGGAAAAAAAGAAAAAAAAAAAGCTACACAATCAGCATAATATAAATGTTGGAGTCACGTGGAATGGCTGTGCTCCTCAGGCCTTTGCCTTGGGTGCCAGAAGCTGAGGGGATGGAGGTTCCGTGTGAATGTGGGCATGGTGGAGGGAGGCCTGAGTCCACACTGGAGTGGGGAACCTGGGTGTGGGGGGCTCTAGATGAGGGGATGGTGAAGGTGGTGGCCAACACTTGTTGTGTCAACTGCAGTCAACCCTTCCTTCTCTCCAGATTCCATGCTCAGCAGCCGCATGTGGACACTTTCCATGAACACCCACATTTTTGGACTGCTTCCCTTTGTTGGGACCTCACTGCCCTGGCTTCCTGTGCTGCTGGGGTGGTCAAGGGACCTAAGGCTATAAACTGGACAGTTGCCAGGAAGCTTCTGGGAGAGAACTCCAGGGAACAGGGAAACCTATGGGTTCTCCCCCATGTCCTTTCTCTATGTGGTTCAGTTATGGGGAGGGGACTCTTCAGCCCCCTTGTGACCATGAGGCACCAGCCGTGAAGATGAAGCGCCCATCCCCAGGGCCTCGAGAGAGTGGAAAAGGGGACAGTGGTTGGTAAGGATGATAAGGATGTAAGGTGACACAAGGGGCATTTTATTTTAATTCTTTTCTTTTTTTTTTTTTTTTTTGAGACGAAGTCTCGCACTCTCGCCCTCGCCCAGGCTGGAGTGCAGTGGCACTATCTTGGCTCACTGCGAGCTCCGTCTCCTGAGTTCACACCATTCTCCTCCCTCAGCCTCCTGAGTAGCTGAGACTACAGGCGCCCACCACCACACCCGGCTAATTTTTTGTATTTTAAGTGGAGACCGGCTTTCACCGTGTTAGTCAGGATGGTCTCGATCTCCTGGCTTCGTGATCCGTCCGTCTCAGCCTCCCAAAGTGCTGGGATTACAGGCATGAGCCACCACGCCTGGCTCAATCCTTTCTTTTAACAAGACAAATAGTTCATGTTAGTGCCAAACCACTAGGAAATACTGATAAAAAGAAAGGGAGAAAAAAAAATTACCCATCCTTTGTAGTTCACAATGTTCCTATTGTTTCTCTCTCTCTCTTTTTCTCTCTCTTTCTCTCTCTCTCGAGACAGCATCTCCCTCTGTCGCCCAGGATGGGGTGCAGTGGCGTGATCATAGCTCACTGTGCTTCAGCCTCCCAGCTCAAGCAATCCTCCTACCTCAGCCTCCTGACCATAGTCACACACCACCATGCCCAGCTAATTTTTTAAATTTTTTTGTAGAGACAGGATCTCACTATGTTGCCCAGGCTGGTTTTGAACCCCTGCTCTCAAGGAATCCTCCCACCTCAGCCTCCCAAAGTGCTTGAATTACAGGCGTGAGCCATCAAGACAGAAGCCAAGCGTGTTTCTCTCTCAATCCTTCAGATTTTATTTCTTACTAATTTTCTTCCCCAGCACAGAATCAGGGAACACACTCAGTTTTCACTCTCTTTCTCTCTTCCGTCTCTCCTAGCTCTCCAATTCCCAAATTAGAAAAACCATCAGCTCTCAATGACCTCAAGAGCTTAACTTCTAAGGCCTCCCCTGGGGCTGGCCTCCCATGCGTTGCACTTGTCCTGGCGGTTGCAGATACCAAGTTGCCTCATTGCCATTGAAGGGATGAACACACAGAGCACTCCGATGTTATTGCTTCTTAGGAGCCCGGATGGAGCCGGCTCGTGTACACTCACAGAAAGTCACTTATTTGCTTATCACTTCTTGAGTCTCAAGCACAATCTCTTTGGAGGATTGGTGGGCTGATGGGGCAACAATTCAATGCCAAGATAATCCAGCCACAATAACAGGCAAGCCTTCAGAAGCACTGAAATAATTGCATGGTCTAAGAGTTGGCTCCAAACAGTGATTAACGCAGGAGCGGCAGCCCTTTCAGAGACCCTCACTGGCCGCACAAAAGAATCAGGCTCTGTGCTGATAAAGGAGCATTTCCAGCCAGTGCAGCTGATAATTAAGTGGCCTTGTCAGAAGGCTTCGATGTTTACCGATGCAGTGGGAAGATGTGAGTGAAAACATACATTTAAAAGGAGAGGAAAAGAATATTAAGAATTGCCTTTAAAACTACTTTGATGTTAACAAACTTAAAAACATGCTGCAAAAATAAGACACGCAATCCTTTACTGAAGGCATCATTATAAAAATGTGGCTGAGCTTGACAGAAGCCTGAAGGGTACTTTTGTGGGATTTCTAATGCTTATGTACATGCACTATTGAATTTTTAGGTATGTAAATTGTGGCTTAGTGAGGATGGAGGTTGTTTATTTAACAAAGGGACAGACAGGGCTCAAATGCACTTAGAATGAAGAGACTCAGGCTTGGCCAGGATGCCTCCATGTCCACAGCGAAATTGCTTTGCCATTAGACCAGATTGAGCCAGTGACAAGCAAAGTTAATGCACCACGTCATCCTCTTCACAGCGAATAACCCTCAGCATGCCTGGAATCATCTCCTTGTTTATTACAAGCCATGCAACCCTTATCGGCACCCGCATTTATGCACATCGTGATTATTAAACAGCAAACAACACATTATGATTCCAGTGTCTGATCAGGTGAATGTGGGTATCCATCAGCAGCCGCCAAGTTATCTGCAGAGGGGCAGTGCCGTCCCTCAGAGCTCCAGCTTCGATACAGAGTTTCCTGTGCTCAAATCCTAGCTGGGCAGCTACTAGCTGTGCAAACTTGAGCAAGTTCCTTTCTCCCTCCCCGTGTCAATTTCATCTGCAGTATGAGGATGATGGGGTGGAAGACTGAATATAAAAATAGACAATGGCAGGACCATATATGACATTAGAACGCTGACCCACTTCCTCTGCAAAGACCAGCCCAGGAAAGCAAGCTACAGTTTCTGCAATCAGTGCAGAAGAGTCAGGACTTGGTAATGTTTGCCCTCACTTTCTACTCAAGATCAACCAGAGGCAGCCAAATATGGGCCCCAGAATAATCCTGGAATATGTGCTGCTTCTAGTTATCCCACACAGCCTCCAATCTGGGCACACAGGAAGTCTTGCTTTTTTTTCTCTATAAATCTTTCCCTCTCGTCTCCCTGCCTTTGAATCTCTGCCCAGCATGAACCATGGTGGCTGACTCCCTTGTTTTAGAAAGATCTGGATGAAGGGCCTGTGTCTGTTCTCATTTGGTCTTTGTCTACTTCCACATAGTAATAGTACTTATTTTAATGTTGTGAAAATTTGATTAGTTAATAAACATAAAGGGCTTAGAGCTGTGCCCAGAACTTTGCAGGTGTTGGCTACTCATATTGTTAGAGTCTCCTAAGCCCTAGACCAGGGGTGCCCAATCTTTTGGCTTCTCTGGGCCATAATGGTGGAAGAAGAATTGTTTTGGGCCACACATAACATACACTAACACCGACAATAGCCAATGAGCTAAAAAACAAATCTCAAAAAAATGTCATAATGTTTTAAGAAAGTTTACGAATTTGTGTTGGGCCATGTGTTGGATAAGCTTGCCCTAGACTCTTTAACCATGTTAGTAAGAACTGAAGGCACCTCTGCTTTCCTCCCTGTTCCATACTCTCCTGAGGCAATGAACAGACAGCTGTGTTTCTGCTGGGATGAGGAGAAGGAAAATAGGCAATAAAACAATAACTAAAACAATAACTAAACAATAACTTAAAATAACAATAACTTAAAACTTAATAACAATAACTTAAAACAATAACTTAAAGTTATTGCCCAGAGTATAATTTTAGTCATATACATGAAAACAGCCTGAAGCCATTTCTATTCAGGAGAGGGTTGACCATTTGGGACAGTCAACTGCAGAAGATGGCTCTGCCTGGTGAATCAACAGTGATAAGGTTTCCTCTTTTTCCCAAAGTTCTTGGAAAGCCAGCAACTCTCTGGGGAATTAGCTTTGACTGTTCATTTCTCCAGGAGGGGTGTTCTCAAGGTTAAAAAAATATTAAGAAATCTCCTCTAAAACCCAAAGTTCTTCTGATAATATAGCCTGTGTTGTGGGCCATATTATCACACACAAAACCCAACCTCATGGGAAAGAGTCTCACAGGGCCTGCTTTCGTACAGATGGAAAAGGGGCAACACGCTTCTGTTGGGGGTGCACAGAGGGACTGAGCAGTTCTTTGGGGACTCTTTGGCTGTTATCATTCAGCTTTCTCCAGAATCAGCCAGGCCTAGGAGACTGCTAGGCATGTATATAAATAGATAGCCCCAAATGGATACTTTGGCCCAAGAGATGATAAATTGAGTTGCTCCCCTCTGTGCAAACCAGAAATGGAAAGAAATGAAGCAAAAGCCCAGAGCAGCATCATAGCACAGGAGTCTGGATGCCATGCAGAGTTTGTGCTCATTTGAGAGGTGGGGGTGGGGGCAGGGGGTGTCCTTAGTTCTCTATGCAGAGATAAGAACTAGGGTTTGTATCTTTACAGTTGCGTAGAAGATATTAAGCATTCCTTTCTAATAACATCATGATCATGCAAACCTGCAATTTTTTTCTATTAACTTGCATGTTCTTTGATATTTTAGGTAAAAAAAAAAGTATATACATGTCACATTTTGAATCTATTCATCCATAAGATAACTTTTTTTTTTTTTAAGACAGGATTTTACTCCCAACAGCCAGGTTGGAGTACAATGGCCCAATCTTAGCTCGCTGCAACCTCCCCTTCCTGGGCTCAAGCAGTTTTCCTGCCTTAGCCTCTCAAGTAGCTGGTACTACAGGTGCATGCCACCACGCCTAGCTAATTTTCTGTACTTTTTGTAGAGACAGAGTTTTGCCATGTTAGCCAGGCTGGCTCCGAATTCCTGAGCTCAAGTGGTCTGCCTGCCTTGGCCTCCCAAAGTGCTGGGATTACAGGCATAAGCCACCATGCCTGGCCATATGACATCATTTTTTAATAGGTAATACATTATTAAAGGAAATATCTATTTAAAGTCTTGCCATTGTAGGTAAAAGAAAAAATAATCAGTTGTGCTGGTTCCAGAGAATCCCTGAAAAGTCAAGCAAAAGAAGGCTTTCCCCTTAGCGAACAGCTGAAAAAATACCTTCCAAGAGTTTGATAAGAAATTCTCTGACAATGTAGATGCCAGATCAATTTTTGATTAGGAGTATGTTGTGTAAGTGCCTACTCTGTTCCAACCCAGTGCTGGGATCCCCTGGCTAAAACCCAATGGAGATGATCACCTTGAGACATAACACTGCCAAGTGCCTCCCCACCACTGCGTCTGTTTGCAGCATCAGCAAGGGATAATTACTGAAATGTTTCTGGTGGTCCCAGCATCCCTTAATCATCCCACTGATCACTTTTTGGAACTGATAGGAGAAAACGTTAGGAAGCAATTGGTGTGCTGGCCAAAAGAATCAGAGTTAGCAACTGAACTGAAAGAGTCTCCATTACTTAGAAACCAAAGCCTTGGTTCCAATTCTGTTTTTGGTCTTTATAACAGTTAAGGTAAAATGAGACAATAAAACAATCAAAACCATATATAGATATAGATATAGATATGGTGGGAAGTTTATTTCCCACTCAGAAATTTCAAAGCCAATGCCCTTGGTGAGTGGCTTTTCTCCAGGGGATGTTTAGGGGACAGGCTCTCCCATCTTTGGCTCCTTCATTCTAACATATGGCTTCTGAGGTTCCAGTGCTGCTGGGCACTGAGCAGGTGGAGGAGGATGGAACATGCAGGATCATGGATAGGAGCTTCACACAGGTTGGTCTAGGAAGGCAGTGCCATCGTGTTTGCTCCCCTGCCACTGGCTGGAAGCCAGTCCCATGACCACAGTGAACTTCCTGGGGGCTGGAAATAAAACATAACCAGGAAGGAAAGCAAGTGGGTTTGGGGAACAAGGATCCAGCCTCCTCTTCCATCTTTAGGAATCCATGCAGATTGCAGATTTAGCTAGGCGTAGTGGCACACTCCTTTAGTCCCAGCTACTCGGGAGGCTGAGGCAGGACAATTGCTTGAACCCGGGAGTTGGAGGTTGCAGTGAGCCGAGATCATGCCACTGCACTCCAGCCTGGCAACAGAGTGAGACTCTGTCTCAAAAAAAAAAAAAAAAAAAAAGAATCCACGCAAATACCAGTATCAAAATATCTCGTGTACTCCATAAATATACATGCTTACTATGTACCCCCAAAAAATTAAGAATTAAAAAATTAATAATAATAATAATACAGAATCCATCAGAGAGGCTTCCGGTGTAACTAGGGAAGTGTTGTAAACTTCCAAAGACACAAAGGGTTAGGGCACAAACATCTTCTGCCTGTTTTCTTCCAGAACTAAAGCAATTTGACATGACATGAGAAAGGCTTAATTCATTCATCCATAATTTTAAAAATAAAATGTTCCATGTATCAAAATATATAAATGCCACGAAGTGGATGCCAATATGTAGAATACAAAATAACCACTTTTTCCCCAACATGAAAGAGAATTGCAAAAATAGAACACAACAAAAACATAGGAGCTGATGGTTTATATACAAGTATATTTCAGACAGAAAATTTGCTCTCACTTTTATTTCATAGATATGGAAATCAGCAGGCTTTAGATTAGACAATCTTCATTTGAAACCATTTGCACCACCAAAGACACAAAAGGAAAGCAACATTCTTAAGAACTCACTCGCCACTAGTGGGAAGTCACAGAGCTTACACACGTATTTGCATGGCCGGGCTAATGCCATATAATTGTAATATAATAGTGAAAATATTAGACATGGTATCATCCATCATCTCACCTGCAATAGTGCTTTAATTGAACAAAAACCCCATGAGATAGGTACTATGAAGGATTTCTCTTTTACAGATGTGAAAATTTAATCACTCAAGATGTGATTTTCATGCATTGTTGGGGACGTTTGTCTTAAAACATCCTCGGGCATAGTGAGGTGCTGGTTAATGCTAAACCAGGGAGAAAGATAGAGCTGGCCTGCGTTTCAGGCATAAAACTCTTAGCATGTTGTGTAGAATTTCAGTTAACGAGAGAGAAACAAAATGTAGTTGCTCACGATTCTATCCACAAATGGCTAGCCCAGGATAGGCACAGCACCTCATCCTCCCATTGACATGTCTAAGATGAAGGATAAAGAGGCAGAAGGAGGGGAGAGGGTGCACAGGTTTGATTCAAGGTGCAGGGATTCTGCAGTTGAAGGATGGATGTTCTAACGCCTCTTGAGGGCTCAAGGCAGAGCCTGAGGGTGGATTTTAAGTGCTTTGAAGTCTTGTGTGGTTGGCAGTTGCAGCTCACGTATAGCAGAGACACTGCCTTGACGCTGGGAGAGCCTCCTGTTGCATTTTGGAAGCCCAGGTTCAATCACCATCCAACAGCTATGATGAGTCTCCATTTCTAAGATGCACATCGTGGTGCTGAGAGTCCCTTGTACAGAAAGTGGGAGAAAAGTGAAGCCAAAGATATTCAAATATAAAGCTCTTTCCTTTAAAAATGTATTACCTGTAAAAAAAAAAAAAAAATATATATATATATATATATATATATATATATATATATATATATATGGTGTTGGCTGGGCACTGTGGCTCACAACTGTAATCCCAGTACTTTGGGAGGCCAAGGAGGGCAAATCACCTGAGGTCAGGAGATCGAGACTAGCCTGACCAACATGGTGAAACCCTGTCTCTTCTAAAATACAAAAATTAGCCAGGCGTGGTGGCAGGTGCCTGTAATCCCAGCTACTCAGGAGGCTGAGGCAGGAGAATCACTTAAGGCCAGGAGGCAGAGGTTGCAATGAACTAAGATTGCGCCACTGCACTCCAGCCTTGGTGACAGAGCAAGACTCCATTTCAGGAAAATAAAAAGAAAAAGGTGTCATATGGATGAATAAATTTAAAATATGATATGTATACATGATATATATATGCAATATGACACAGCCTTTAAAAAAAAGGAATTTTGTCATTTGTAACAACATGGATGGATGGAAAGAACATTATTTTAAGTGACATTAAGACAGGCACAGAAAAACAAATACTGCTTCACTTACATGTGTAATCTGAAAAAGTCGATCTCATAAAGAGAGAGAAGAAAGGTGGTTGCCAGAGGCTGGGGGCAGGGCAGGAATGAAGAAAGGAGAGATGCTGATCTAAGGGTATGAGTTTCAGTTAGACTGGAAGAATGGATTTAATGATCTATCACATTGCATGATGACCACAGATAATAATCATACATATTTCAAAATTGTTAAAATAATAAATTTTCAATGTTCTCACCACAAAACATTGTAAGTTGATAATATAATGGATATGTTCATGGGTTTGATTGAATCTTTCTACAATCTATACATAGATCAAACTTCACATTGTACTCCATGACACATACAATTATTAGTTTTCAATTAAATCCATCAGTCAATAAAATAGGATGTCAGGATAGTATACAATACAAAAAATACTTGATAAGGTGATTGATAAGGTGATATATTGATTGATCATAAATTCTTCTGGTTGCCTTTTTGCAAATTCACTTATTAGATCGTCAAAATTTATACTTTTGGCAATTTCATTTTCAGTCTATGTAATTGAAAGAGATGTCGGTTGCATTTGGAAAATGCAAATGATTTTTGATAATTTTTAATTTTGAGAAGGATCTTTCTGCTGATGCAGCCGTTACTGGAGCAATTAAGAATACTTTATAGGCTGCAACAAATTTGAGATACATTTCTGGAAAATTTTTGTGAAATATATGTTTTAGTCCACCATGAGCTGATGATACTTGCAGAATGATTTTTCTAAAAATATTTAAATATTTATATACGTCGATTTTGTGTCAGTCTGGATTGAATTTTAAGTGAGAATTAACACAATGGCATTTTAACATTTCCTTAGACATCTCCTGTACCTTACAGGGGTCTTTAAAAAAGTGGAAAGTGGCTTCATGATTTGTTTATGATTCAAAACATATTCTACTGCTCCATGATCAGTTAAGAAAACTTTATTTTAAATTAATTCTTTGTTAATGACTGGTTCATCCAAAGCTTCACATGAAAATAGAGTTATTTCCCACTGAATGCAATGATCTTTCAATTCAATGTCTACATCTAACCTGTGGATATTTGCTTTGCAATGTTGCAACAGTTTTCAAAACAAGAGGTTCTAACTCAGAAGGCTCCTCTAAGTCCATTATATGCTTTGGTAAAATTTCCATGCGAATGCTTTTATTTGGTAATAACTCCTGACGAGGTTCTATCTTTGTACAGATGTCACAGAAATGGACTCTGTGGGCTGACAGGCCAGCCGGCCGCCCACGGCTTGTCCACGTGCTGCTCACATGAGCCCTTTCTCTCTCCTGGGCAGCTGCTGCCTTCACGACTGTTCATCTTTCTGCTGCCGCTCCATCTGCCAATCTGGGCCCAGGTCCTGGCCCTGCTGCCCTGTTGGGGCCTCCAGGAGCCCCAGCATATGTGTGTGGGCAAGGTAGCCCAGCCAACTGCCCGGCACCCCTGCTGCCCACTGCTGTAATCCAAACAACAGAGCTATTTCCTTGGCTCATTTTTCTTCTAGCATTTGTTCAACGTATCCCAGAAACCCAAAGAGTAATCTCCTTTTTCCCTTCTCCTTATTGGCACGCATGTCATTGGTGGCCTCTGTGCATTCCAGAAAGTCTGGAAATGGTTCAGGAAGAAAAATACAACTCAAAATGTCACAGAACCTTTTCTCAGGTAATGACAAGGAGACTCAGAAAGCTGTCTTTTCCTTTTACAATTTTTAAGTGTGATGACAGCTGTAAAAGAACCTATAAATGAATGGAATAAAGGTTAAATTAAGCACCTGGTCTCCACCCCATTATATCAACCTGGCATCATTACTACCTGTAAAAGTCCCTGTGACATCCCATTGTGATGTGGCTCAGGGTGAAGAGAATTTTATGTGTAGGGGGAGAAAAGCCTGTTTTGACAACCAAGACATCACGACCTTTAGTTCACAAATAATACTGTTGATTGAAGCTACCCATGATGGCTCCCTTCATGACCCCAACCATGATGCAGCTCCTTTTGTAAAATGCCAAACCCCATTTGCACTGAAGCTGTGATTCTGAGGTTAAAACAGCATGGGCTCTTTGCTCTGGAGAACGTCATTCCACGAAACTAATTTTTTTTTTCTTTGCTCACTATGCAAACTCTTAAGATGGAGAATTGTTCACACGGAACATGGCACTATCTCCCCGCCTCTGAATATGAATGCAAGGTAGTCTAAGCCATTCCATCACATTGTGTCCGAATAAGCTGCAGTCTTTTCCCTCTAGGTACAAAAGGGGAGTTCAGGAATATTGTGAGATGCCTTTCAATCTTGTTTTAAACTCAGGGCCCTGTCTGCTCTAAGCAATTTTTGAAAAGAGGCACTGTCTACACTGCAACTCTTGGAGCCCCAACTCTTCCCAGGAACTTTTTTGTTTCTGTACCTTTTTCCATTTATTTCATCCAAAACCATGCTTTGAGCCAGGCACAGAGCTGTTTGATTTAAAAACAAAAATTAAACATTGTCTGTCTCCTGCCATCATGAAATTCACAGTCAATCTGGGAGACAATCAGGTAAAACTTTGATAGTAATACTAATTCAGGGATGCCCCTAAAGGAAAGAAGACTACAGTGACAGGTAAGTTTTGATTAGTTATCAGAGAATGTTAACAAAGACTTATTGATGTGATTGTGTTACGTATCTATTGCTGTATTAAAAAATTACTCCAAGCTGGGCACGGTGGCTCACGCCTGTAGTTCCAACACTTTTGTAGGCCAAAGCAGGAGGATCACTGGAGCACAGGAGTTGGAAAATAGCCTGGGCCACATAGTGAGACCCCGTCTCTACAAAAAAAAATTATCTGAGTGTGGTGGTACATGCCTGTAATCCCAGCTACTTGGGAAGCCAAGGAGACAGGAGGATTGCCTGAGCCCAGGAGTTGGAGACTGCAATGAGCTATGATTAGCATGGGAAGCAATGAGACCCCATCTCAATAAAAAAGTACCCCAAAAATTGGCAGCCCAAAACAACACACAATCTTTTTTTTTTTTTTGAGACAGAGTCTCATCCTGAAGCTCAGGCTGGAGTGCAGTGGCGTGATCTCAGCTCAGACACCAAAAGAGCTGGGTTTACAGGCATGTACCACTAAGCCTGGCTAATTTTTGTATCTTTAGTATAGATGAGGTTTCACCACATTGGCCAGGCTGGTCTTGAACTCCTGACCTCAAATGATCTGCCCACCTTGGCCTCCAAAGTGCTGGAATTACATGCATGAGCCACCGTACCTGGCCACAACACACAATTTCTGATGGCTAAGAATCTAGGGGCAGCAGAGCTGGGTGGGCTGGCAGAGGGTATCTCGTAAGGTTCAGTCAAGCTGTGACGGAGGCTGCATCATCTGAAGGGTTGACTGGGGCTGGTTTACTCATGTGGCTGGCAGTCTCGGCCCCTCCCCATGTTGGCCTCTCTGTAGGGTGGCCTGGGCATCATGGCAGCTGCTTCCCCAGAGTGATGAGAGAGAGAGAGAGAAAAACCAAGATAGATATCTTTCATGACCAAATCTCAGCAGGGACAGCCCAGCACTCCTGCCATATGACATTCCTCACACAGATCTGCCGTGGCCCAGTATGGCAGTCATCTACATGGGAGGTGACACTGAGGACAGGGACACTGGGGACCATCCTGCTGACTGCCTACCCCAGGGACCTCCTTGAGAACACGAGCTCAAGCACATATTCTAGTTAACTGTGACATTAATGAAAAGTTTAGAAAATGTCAACACGGGGAAAGTTGAGGTCTAAAAAGCCTGGATGCCATCTTTAAAATCAGTTACTCTGCTGGATACATCCCTTTAATCCCTGCAGATTGCTCTCCCTCTTCTCCACCTGGTCTCTACCTGGAGAAGGAACCCAGTGTAGCCACCACCAAGGCATGGGGTGCTTTCTGGTACTCAGTTGGGGTGGACCAGTGGAGAACCCTAGGGGAAGAGTATGGATTCCTGGCTCCATCTCTGCATGGTCACTACAGGCTAGCTGGGACCCACCCCCTATTCACCACTCTTCTCAAGCTGTCCCTCCACCCAGCTGTCTCTCTAGCAGCAACTCCCTACTCTCACCCCTTCACCCTTCACTCACTCACTTCAGAACTACACCATCACGCATGCATCTCCTAACAGATTTAATGAGCTGGCACTCATAGACCATACAATTCACCCACTTAAATATACAATGCAGTGGTTTTGACTGTATTCACAGATGTGTGCAACTATCACCACAATCAACTTTTAGACACTTTTGTTACCCCAAAAATAAATCACACACCTGTGCCCTGCCACCCTCCAATCTATCACCCTGAGCGACCACTGATCTACCTACTGCCTTATTAGATCTGCCTGTTCTGGACATCTAATGAAGTGGAATCATACAAAATACCCCACACATTGTTAAATTGGTTCTTTATTAAATTAGAAAGCCAGCCAATCTGTTGTGCTACCTCTTTTATCCTGGGACCTTAACTGACATAGCTACAGATTAAGTCAAATGTAAGTACGTTCTTATGTCTATAGATTAACAGGAAAACCTAAAGTTATATGAGTCACAGTAATCTGAAGGTTCAATCCTTTGTTGATAACCTAAATAACATCAATAAAATCTAAGAAATGGAGAAAGGGGTAGAGACCCTGAATATGCCTCTGGTTCTGCCAGTCCTTTGTAGAAGAAATAAGTCCATGTTTCATCTTTTAAATCTTTCATTCTTGATGTTCATAATGTGCCCTGGTTGAAAAATAAACTTTAAGTGTATAGCTAGAAGAAAGAAAGAGAACAATGAAAATCAGAGATGTTGTCTCCCAAAGGACTAGGCATCGCAGGGACAGAGGAAGTAATGATGAAATGTTGTCTATCTATTGGAAAACCAGGAGCCAAAAGGGGCCTGGGGGTAAGAATGACAAACAGGCAAAGAGACAGAGCATCTGCGAAGCGCAATGGCAACACGTAAGAGTGCAGCCGCCAGAGCCCATGCTTTCAGTCATCTTATGTAGTGTAGGAAAATACTAATTATGATAGAATGTAAAAATATATCAATAAATAAAATGTATAATAAAGTCGGTGACCAATTGTGTTTAAAATTTTAATTAATTAGCTGGATGCAGTGGATCACATCTGTAATCTCAGCACTTTGGGAAGCCGAGGCAGGAGGATCGCTTGAGCCCAGGAGTTTGAGACCAGCCTAGGCATCACAGTGAGGCACCCCCGCCCCCCAGCCCACTACAAAAAATACAAAGATTAGCCGGGCATGATAGTGCATGCCTGCAGTCCCAGGTACTCAGGAGGCTGAGATGGGAGGATGGCTTGAGCCCAGGAGGTCTAGGCTGCAGTGAGCTGTGACTGCACCACCGCACTCAGCCTGGGCAACAGAGTGAGACCGTGTCTCAGAAAAATAAAGTGAAATAAAATTTTAATTAATTAATTTTAAGCCTCTACACAGCCAGTATAGGGGTTGCAAGCTCAAGCTATGCAGTGGGCATCTGGAGCTAAAAGCCAGCGTTCACTCCCGAGGACCTTTGTCAAAATGTGTGACTGCCCTGAGCTTTATCCATAAAATAACAGTAATAACGGTACTACTCTACGGTTTTGTAGTGAGGACCAAAAGTGGTGATTTGTGAAAAGCACTTATACCCAGTAATTCTTTAAAACTACTTACTCCAGCACTTGGCCCATGGCAAATTTCCTGGTAGCCATAGGTACATATACACATGCTTTTAAATACATAAATGTATGTACATATACTTTTAATTTACTACTAAGATTTTATACATTTTCCAGTACTTTGTATGATGAACATGTATATACCTCCCTTTAAAGTTAAACAATAAAAAAATCTTAATTTTTCTACCTTAAAATCTCCTCTCATCACATCATCCAATGATAGCCGCTGTTAACATCATGTTCCTATTTACTTCTACTTGTTTCTCTGAAGATGTACGTGAGTGGGTAAACACGATGTAATTTGACATTGCGGTTTTTAATAGTGTATCACAAATATTTTCCTGTTATAATTTCATTCACAAACATGGTTCTGCTAGTTACATAATATTACACCATATGATCATTTCCTAGTTTACTTAGCTATTTCCTATGGTTGGATATTCTTGGCTTGTTTCCAATATTTTTCTATTCTAATTCATCTCCAACAAAAGTCATCATCTGTGACTCTTTCTCTGCATCTCTAATCTAGGAGAATAAACTCCTAGAGTGAATCTGTTAGCACATTTGTTTCTCTCTTTTAATTAACAACTGGAAAATGATTATTGCAGACACATTCTCTTCAAGTGAATATTTCTTCTCTGCTGAACTTTGCTTTACTGAGTATTTTTCCCTCCCTTGGCTGCATTTTCATTCTTCTTTTGCTGTTTTGTGTTTCACTCCCACCTACAAAATATCCAAGTTCCCTCTCCCAAAATAAAACCCCTCTTGGTTCATGGCAGAGTCAACTTTGTTCAGCTGTCTTTACCCTGCAGGTCCAAAGGTCTATTGCCCAGAGTATTTGCTGAGGGGATAAGAGGTGCCAGGTCCTCATCAGAGTAATCTTTGCATCTTCCATTTTAGATGATGAGGCTGAGGCTAAATAAGTTTTTGTGACTTGAACAAAATCACGCCCGTCATTTTGGAGCAGAGATTGGACCCAGACCGTCTGACTGCAGTGCCCTTGGTTACTACACAACAGCCCTGGAAGCTGCAACCTGAAGACCTCCAGCCTCACATGAATCATCTTCATCCACCAACCTTCTCCCATCTGGGTTCCCACACTCCTCCCGTCACCCAGCGTGGGGGGCCTCATGGTGGTGGTTGACCCTTCCTCTATCTCCACCTGCATATTGGGCACATTCTCCCCAAACTTCACTCCAGTCCAATCTCACCTCAACCCCACTGTCTCGCTCATAGGGTTGAGGAAAGACAGAATAAACCGTGGCTGGGAAAAGTCACTTTAGTCAATGTACGGTCAGTTTTACGTGTCAGCTTGGCCAGGCTAGAGTCCCCAGTCATCCAAACGCCCAGTTGACTGTAAGCAAAGATTATCCTAGATAATTTGGTCGGCCTGAGACATTCAGTTAAAAGACCATAAGAGCAGAACTGAAAACAGAAAATTCTGCCTGTGGACTGCAGCGCCAGCTCTTGCCTGAGAGTTTCCAGCCTGACCTTCCTGAACTTGCCTACTAATCCCCCACAATTGCATAAGCCAATCCCTTGCAATAAATAAAATAGATCGAGATGTAGATAGACAGAGATCCAGATCCTACTGGTTCCATTTTCCTGGCAGAACCATGATGGATATGATACATGTCCCATAAAGAGCCTCCCAGTGGTGTCTTTTTGTTTTGTAAAGATGGTTTTAATCCACAGATTTAAGAGTGATATATATATGTTAGTGATATATATATAAAATATATATCACTCTTATTATATATTATATATATTATATATAATATATATAATATATATTACATATAATATATATTATATATATTATATAAATATAATATATAATAATGTGATTATATAATATATAATGTATATTATATAATAATGTGATTATATAATATATAATGTATATTATATAATAATGTGATTATATAATATATAATGTATATTATATAATAATGTGATTATATAATATATAATGTATATTATATAATAATGTGATTATATAATATATAATGTATATTATATAATAATATAATAAAGTGATTATATAATATATAATATATATTAAATAATAATATAATAATGTGATTATATTCTATATAATATGTAATATAATAATGTATATATTATATATGCATTATATATAATGATTTTCTATCAAATGTATATTTAAATTTACCTACTTGTGTTATATATTTATATATGTGTGTGTGATATGTATAATTTTAAAATATATCTGTATAGCTACTTAATTTGTATTTCCAGCCCAATTCAGTCTAATGACAGAAAATATAACTCATCAAGTCTGGGTAATCTCAAATAATTCGGCTAAATTCCTCAATTCATCAATTTCTCCCTCCTCCAGCCTCCGCAGAATTGATTCTAACTTTCAGGGAGTTGAAGCAGCACTGCCCTGGGGGGCTCTCTTCCAGCTCTCAGCCCCTCCCTGCACAGCTCTGGTGCCCACGGGGATGCGCCCACGGGGATGCAAGGCCCTGTATGACCATCAGACCTTCTGTCCTCACTTGAGATGTTTATTTCTAGTCCCCAGTCCTGCCCCAACCACAGGATGTAACCCAGACCCTGGTCTCTATTCCAAGATTCATCCTTGTCAAGCGGTTCTCAGCAGCATGCCTCTGCCACTCCCAGTCACAGAGGACGATATTGGCTCCCCTCTTTATGGGGGGAGGAGAAAAAGGATCATATCCCAGACCCCTGGGCTTAAGGCTTCCATGTTCCCATCTCTACTCTTTAATGCCAAGATGACATAGGGTACTTTCTGCAGGCATAAACAACCAGGCAGGAAGAGCGGCCCACGTTCCTTGTAATCTCAGATCACAAGTACCCTCTGGGGATCTATCACCCCAAGCTTGGTGCATGGACAAGGGGTGCCTTATTCTCTTCCTTTCTTCTAAGACTATGCACTGCCTCTCCCCCAGGCAAATGGAATCTTGTCAATTCCAAGTGAGTTTGGAAAAACTCATTCTTTTTTACTTATTGTTTAGATCAGAACCTAAAATCGAAAGTTCCAGGAAGCTCAAGTTCTTATAACTAAAAAGCCTTTTTTCTCTCAAGAGCATTGGCTCTGTCTTTTCAATGTTCTACTTTGAAACACAAAAGCTGAGCTCGACATTGATTTAATTGCCTTTTATTTGAATGATTGCTATAAGTGACATCTTTTGGGGCAGTATGTCCTAGCTGGTTGAATTAGAGTTGGGAAACACATTGCAAGAAAGGGTAGAAAGAGGCATACTTTATTGAATCTTTTGGAGTAACTTTTGTGCCTGTTACCACAAGCTTATTTTTGATAAGATGCTTCCTAACTTTCCTCGCTCACCCCTACCTCATCTCAGGGCCAAGCACGAAAGTTATTTTATACATGCTAGGTTTGGCTGATTTCAATGTGACTTCCCCAGGGCAGAAGAGACAGTGGTTGAAGGATGAAGAATCAACCTACCTGGGGGAATCAAAGATTGCTCCCAGGGAATGGAGCAGATATAATTAAATAAGTTTTTTCTTTCCCCAGTGTATCTAATATTCATTTTTGTATTTACTTGGAGCAAATGAATTTAAATGAATTTTCAATTAGAGTTAAATCAACTCATTAAAACACATTGAAGGAATTAGAAATGTAAACTCATTTCCTGCTGCAATTCATTCATCTCTAAGTCTATAACTGACTTGAATCTAGGTAAAGGTCATTGCTTAAAGGGGACAGTGGCCCTTATTCTTGCAACCTACAAACTTTTACAGTTTGCATGGAGTTTTCACATCCATGAACTCAAGCGAGACTGAATAGGCCTGTATGGTGAACAAACAGGAGTAAATGCCTCCACTATTCAGGGGAGGAAAGTGAGCTCAAAAAAGTTTAATATTGTTGCCTAAGGATACTCAACCAGCAAATGGCAATATTGAGACAGGAGCAGGTCTTGAGTCCAAACCCACAGAGCAGAGCTTGCCCAGGAAGCTGATCATTCTTGCACCACCTTCTCCATTACTGGACCCACCCCCTGCCCTTCTTTACCCAGTTCTGACCTCTCAGATGCTGAACCTGGGGTGCCCTTGTCATTGAACTTCGAGTTGCATTATTTTCCCATTGTTTTACCTACAATTAACTTGCAGTCTTTTTTTTTTTTTCTTTTGAGACAGAGTCTCACTCTGTCGCCCAGGCTGGAGTGCAGTGGCACCATCTCGGCTCACTGCAAGCTCCGCCTCCCAGGTTCACGCCATTCTCCTGCCTCAGCCTCCTGAGTAGCTGGGACTACAGGCTCCCGCCACCATGCCTGGCTAACTTTTTTTTTTTTTTTTGTATTTTTAGTAGAGACGGGGTTTCACCGTATTAGCCAGGATGGTCTCGATCTCCTGACCTTGTGATCTGCCCACCTCGGCCTCCTAAAGTGCTGGGATTACAGGCACGAGCCTCCGCGCCCGTTCTATCTTGCCTTATACTTAAAAGTATTGCTCACTCTAATTTTCTTCTATACTAACAGTTTCATGAAGAACATTTAAAAATTTAATCAATCTGATTTGTGCTAGGTGACATGGATAAAGTAAGAAGCCAGCTTCTTGTTCTCTAAATATATAGTTGATAATTAGATAACAACCTAAATTTCCTTCAAAGTGATTTAATTTCCATAATGTTCCAAATTTGCATATATACTTGGAGTGGTTTCATGGCTATATTCTTCTTGATGGACCTGTCCATATCTGCATGAGTACAATGTTGGTTAAATTACTCTAACTTTAATTTTTATTTAAGTGGCTAACCAGGCTGACCCCTTGAATTTTTTTTTTTTTTTTTTTTTTTTTTTTTTTTTGTGGTTCTTTAACATTTTCTGGGACTTTCTCACTTGTATTTTTTCAGCATCAAAAATCTTATTATCCATATAAGTACAACTTTTTTTTAAATTTAAATTTAACCAAAATTTAAAACTACGCAAATTAACAATCCCACTCATGGAAAGACATGGTCATTTTCAGAAGAACAGAAGTTCCTGTACCACAGTGAAAATACATCAACTGTTTGCATGTTTGAGTGTGTGCTATTGTTCCAGTGCATGTTGGTGCTTGATTCATTTCTTCCTCAGTGGCCTTATATAGTGTGCACTGTCATATCTCCATCTTACAGATGAGAACAGTGAATTTTCTCTCTTTTAACTTATATCAAGTTAACTTTTGAAAATTTTTTGTGAAAATCCAATAAATATCCTACTAGAATGCTAGCAGAGTTTGTCTCACATTTTTAGATTAACGTGGGGGAAAGGAGTTCTCCCTGATGTTGAATCACACCCAGAGAAGGTACATGTCATTGGGCAGTCTTTCTATAACATGAGTCTTCAACAGAGTTCTATTGTTTTCGTCATATAATTCATACACATGTTTATCTCATTCTTATTTATTTCTGCATATTTTATGATGTTTGTCACTATTGTGGAGAAAATCCCTCATTATAGTTTTTGGAAAGCAAAATATATAAATATTGGCTAAGAAGAGAAAGCAAAATTATTTATTTTGCAGACAATATAATTACTTTTAAGAAAACCCAAGAGAATCTACAAAAGTATAGTATTAAAAACAATAAAACAAAATATGTGGATAATACCAAAAAATATAAAAATCAGTAGCTTCCTATAAAATAATTACTTCACCTTAAAAATTACTTTCCTATGGAAAGGAAGTTGTATATATATTTTACATAAAAGCCTAATATAAATCACAAATTTTATGTTGAAAAATGTTCCCTTCTAGTTCAGGCATTATTTGCATCTATAAAATTTTAATTGCTTCTATCAATATGTAGTGTTTTACTTATTAGGATATTTTAAAGTATTATTTTTTAAATCACATTATGCTCAGCAAGTCACTAAGTACATCTGACATTACCCTTGCACCCTCTTTCACCGGCATGCAGATGTGCAACCCGCAAGCAACTTGTCACCACTTCACATGTTGGTGAGGATAGTGGAGCTGAAGAGCACTGTAAATTACTGTGGGATTAGCATGACTAATGTTTAATTAACTGGGTTCTAGAAAGACCAGAAGATGTTCCGCTGTTTTCCCTGGTGGAAATAGTCCCCCTTCGAGAATGTGTCTTGCACAGCCTCCTCCCCCATCGGTCCGCGCTAGCTCTGCGGCTTAATTTCATCAGGCTGGAGTCTTCTTTTTCTCTCCCATGCTACAGTTTGTGAACAAATGCTGTGGATGCCATCAGGGCCAGCTTCCTGGTCATATGGTCCATGCGGTCACAAAGGGTCCCTTGCTTGGAAGGGGTTCAATGCTCTGCTATCACGGTCATGAACTTCTTCATAGTTTTTAAACGAGAGGCCCCACATTTTCGCTTTGCACTACACCTTGCAAATGATGCCATTATGTCCTGTCCAGGCTCTGATCACGTCTTGCTGTTGCCTCTGTTGACATCAGGTCCTGGCCACCATCGCCTGTCTCTTAGGGGACAGTACAGGCCCTTCAAGTGCTCCGTGCAGATGTCCTTACTCCAGCCGACTGTGGAATCTCTCAACCAACAGCCAGACAGAGCCTCCTAAGCTCTACCCACCCAGATGGTGTCACTCCTCTGCTGACCCCTCCCCTGGGGGACCAGCTCATCAGAGTCAAGGCCAGGGTCATGGCATCGGCCTCCCAGGTTCACCCCGTCGGGGCCCACTGTTCCCCCTTTCCCCAGCCCTCTCCCTCACTCCTCAGTCACAGCAGGATGGCCGCTCCTGTTCCTCTAGCACGCGAAGACCCTTCTGCCCAGGGCCTGGCATTGTTCACAAATCCCCCTCCCCAGGGGCACACAGGACTCCTGCACCTGCCTCCTTCAGGTCTCTTCACTCAAAAGGAGCAGTGAGGCCTTCCTCAACCAAGGTCATTAAAGTTCTAAAGTTAGAAGGGTTGTCAGCTTTAGAGAGTAAAAATACAAGACCCAATTAAATGTGAATTTTGGATTAACAATAAATAGTTTTAGTATAAGTATATCCCCAGTAGTTCATGGGAAATACTTATACTAAATATATATACAAAGTGTATGCATGTGTGTATATATGCATGATATATATAGCACATATATATTTAGTATATGTATATGCCATGCATATATAAATTTAGTACAAGTATACTAAATATAAGTGACATATATATATTTAGTAAAAGTATACTAAATATAAGTGGCATTGGACTTTATGCACATGGTCAGCAAAAATAGTGAAAAGTATGGTATAAACATACATATATGATATAAATATGCTATATATACGTATGGTATATTAGTATATATATTTAGTTTACTTATATTAAATATATACATAGTATATCTAGTATTACATATACACATAGTATATATAGTGTTATATATACATAGTATACAGAGTATTAAATATATAGAGTATATATAGTATTATATACACATATATAGTATATACACATAGTGTGTATGTATAGACTATGTAGTATAGGTAGACTAAATATATAAACTAATATAGCATACATATATATCATGTTTATACCATATACACATATATTTATATCATTTTTTTCACTATTTTCACTGACCCCTGTGCATAAAGTCCAATGCCACATTCACCACCAGTGGCCCTGTAGTCCTCCCATGTATTATTTTTCAATTGGATGTGTTGCTCTCTGGCATGCTATGTATTTGACTTACTTATCCTTTTAAAGAAATTGTCTGGCTATCTCCTCTGATCGACGGCCATAGGTGGGTGAGTCACCTTCATTGTCCCAGGTGTAGCTGGGAACCAGGGATAGTGTCTGCTCGGATGGTAACTGAAGAATGCGTAATTATCAACCAGGCGTTCTTGGGACAGCCACCCTCTCCCTTGTGCCCAGAGAGACCAGGTAGATCAGTGCACAGAGAGAGTGAGCAGAGGGGAGACACACAGGCAAGTCAGCCCCTTCCTCTGGCTCCGGGTCCTTTCTGGGGCTGGCTGTGTACTTGCCCTGGGTCTCCCCCAAACACAGCTCTTTAATAAAAACCTTCTTTTTTCATAAGCTGACTCAAGCTGGTTAATGTTACTCACAACTAAAGAAGTCTTTTTAGCAATATCCTAGAATGAGGCATTATAGAAGCTTCTGTATTTAAATTCTGAAAGTTCTTCCCTCAGTCTGACCCCAGTCTCCATCAGGTGCATCTCTTTCCTTATGCCCAGGAGATGCTAACAACTATTACTGCAGCAGTCTGCGGCTTCAGGTTTAGCGCCAGAGCTGCTCTTGAGAACTGCCGGGGTGACAAAGCAGAATTCCAGCGGTGGGGATCTGACATCGGCACTCTCTCAAGCTCTCCGTTCTAACCGCAGAGGACTGAGAGCCACTGATCTGGACAGGATTGATTGGAGGTCACACAAAGGGTGGCCGCGTTGGGCCTGGATCCCAGGCTTCCGGACCCTGTAGCTGTATTCTATCTAGTGAAGCGTCCTTGATGATCAATTTCTTTTGAACCTGGTAAGGCTGCCTGTTCCTATCGTTGATGACTCAGTATCAGTTGTGATTTTCCAAGAAGAATCTGCTTTAGTGAGGGTGTTCACAATGTATGGGCTTGAGAACGCATGTCTTCTTGCTCACAAGGATGGATTGTCACATTCAAGAGTCATTCACAAATCCGCTTTCTTCATATCTTTGGAATCTGTTCCCTTTTTCTCACCTCTGCAATTTCCCTCATTCAAGCCCTGAGCACTCCCTGGCTGTCTATGCATCCCCTTCTGTAACCCCCACCCCATCTGTGACCATCCATTTCATGTCTGCCTTCTCTGCAAGCTCTGTCAGAAAAAGGAGGCCCTCAGAGGCACTGGCGTCTCCACCTCCAGCATGCAGAACAGCTCCCTGCAGAGGCTGAGGGCAGCATCCATCCCTGTGGAATGAATTAATGAGGAAGTTCCTTCCTCTCCCCAGGGCAGTGCCTGCCCCAGGGCACAGGTAAATTCCTGACTCCTGGGGACTCACCTCATAGCAGTGTACGTCTTTCTCTCTCTAATGACATTAGCAACCACTAGATCATATACACAGGGAGTGCAGGGACCACCCTGCAGTCTGCAGCAGTAATTTCCAGCTGGAAATGAGACCAGGCTCCGAGAACTTGAAATGGGTTATTTTGTTTGTTTGTTCGTTGCTTGGTTGGTTTTCATGTTATCTTTTCATCTGCTTCACTCTCTCACTGGGGCTCTTCTCTCCTTGCAGAAAGAAAATATGTTTCAAATGACTTTGCCTGTCAGTTCCCGCTGCTCCGTGCCAGCTCTGCGCAAGCTTCAAGAGCTCTGAGGCTCACACTGCCCTGCTCCTCGGTTTGCTAAGGGAGATGCCTTCAGCTGCCTGTAAGGTTGGTGGGGTAGGTGTCCTGCTAATTACCCTGTTAGCAAACACTGAGGACAAAGAAGCCAGCTGTCAGTTGGTACAGAGGAGAGGAAAATTCAAATGGTGTGACTTGTACTCGCCCCTCAGAGACATCACTCACCTCTACCTGTTTCTGGTTGGGAGAAACAGGATGTTTCATCGCTGGCTGCAATCAGTCCTGTTATTTGGCCCAGAGTGAGCCAGGGCCTCCCCGCAGACAACTGCCCGCTCCAGCATTGCCTCTGGATGGCAAGATGTACCCTGCAAAGGATGTGCAGGGCATAATTAATCCCCAAGCTATTACACTGTGTCCAAAGCACATGCAGCTGAGAAATATAAATGGAGAAGGAAACTGTGGGTGCAACTCTGTGTATAAGTCATTGCTTTTTTTTTTTTCCTTAATGTTGGGAGTAAAAGGTTTACGTAATTGGTAGAATTAAGACGACTTTTTGTAAAGGCAGAATTCCCTTTCTTCATATAAGGCACAAAATTTCCTGGAATTTCAGAAATTTAGGGGATGACTCCCAAATATTTGTGCCTCTTGTGCCCATTACAAAAAATACTCAAGTGAAAAGCAACAACTTGCATAAGTCAGTAAGGTTTCCGAATCATGGACCCTGCGTAACTCAGTAAAGTTTCTGAAGCATGGAGCTTGCATGAGTCAGCAAGGTTTCCAAGCACGGAGCTTGCATGAGTCAGCAAGGTTTCCAAGCATGGAGATTGCATGAGTCAGTAAGGTTTCCAAGCATGGACCTTGCATAAGTCAGTAAGGTTTCCAAGCACGGAGCTTGCAGGAGTCAGCAAGGTTTCCAAGCACTGAGCTTGCATGAGTCAGCAAGGTTTCCAAGCACGGAGCCTGCATAAGTCAGTAAGGTTTCCAAGCATGGAGCTTGCATGAGTCAGCAAGGTTTCCAAGCACGGAGCTTACATGAGTCAATAAGGTTTCCAAGCATGGAGCTTGCATGAGTCAGCAAGGTTTCCAAGCATGGAGCTTGCATGAGTCAGTAAGGTTTCCAAGCACGGAGCTTGCAGGAGTCAGTAAGGTTTCCAAGCACGGAGCTTATATGAGTCAGCAAGGTTTCCAAGCATGGAGCTTACATGAGTCAGTAAGGTTTCCAAGCATGGAGATTGCATGAGTCTGCAAGGTTTCCAAGCACGGAGCTTGCAGGAGTCAGTAAGGTTTCCAAGCATGGAGCTCTCATGAGTCAGTAAGGTTTCCGAAGCATGGAGCTTGCATGAGTCAGTAAGGTTTCCAAGCACGGAGCTTGCAGGAGTCAGTAAGGTTTCCAAGCATGGAGATTGCATGAGTCGGTAAGGTTTCCGAGCGTGGAGCTCGCATGAGTCAGTAAGGTTTCCAACCATGGAGCTGACATGAGTCAGCAAGGTTTCCGAAGCACGGAGCTTGACTTGGGAATGGGTTGGGAGGGTTTGTAGGAAGAGAATTTCTTTTCCTTTTTTTTTTTTTTTTTTTTTGAGAGGGAGTCTCAGTCTGTTGCCCAGGCCAGAGTGCAGTGGCAACATCTCGGCTGACTGCCACCTCCGCCTCCTGGGTTCAAACCATTCTCCTTCCTCAGCCTCCCGAGTAGCTGGGATTACAGGGGTGCACCACCATGCCAGGCTAATTTTTCTATTTTTAATAGAGACCGGGTCTCACCATGTTGGCCAGGCTGGTCTCAAACTCCTGACCTCAGGTGATCTGCCTGCCTCGGCCTCCCAAATTGCTGGGATTACAGGCGTGACCCATCACGCCCGGCCTCTTCTAACTATTTTGAAAAATAAAATAGATGATGGTAAATTATAGTCACCCTGCTGATTTATCTAACACTAGGTCTTATTTCTTCTAGCAAACCATATATTTGTACCCATTAATCAACTCCTCTTTATCTACCTTCGTCCTTATCTTTCCTGGGCTCTTGTAACCACCAATTTCCTATCTTCATGAGATGCCTGTTTTTATCCCCCACATATGAATGAGAGCATGCAATATTTGTCTTTCTGTGCCTGGTTTATTTCACTGAACATAATGACCTCCAGTTCTATCCATGTTGCTGCCCATGACTCGATCAGTCTTTTTTACAGCTAATATTCCATCCTGCATCTATATCACAGTTTCTGTATCCATTCATTCATTGATGGGCACTCAGGTTGATTCCACATTTTGGCTATTGTGAATAGTGCTGCAATCAAGATGAGAGTGCAGGAATCTTTTTGATTTATTGATCTTCTTTCTTTTGGATACCCCACTTGGTAGTCAAATTACTGGGTCATACTGTAGTTCTGCTTTTAGTGTTTTTTGAGGAACCTCCGTATTGCTCTTCACAGTGGCTGCACTAACATATGTTGCACCTGTGGACCAGGGTTCCCCTTTCCTCCCATCCTCACCAGCATCTGCTATTGCCTGTCCTTCAAATACAAGCCATTTTAACTGAGGTGACATGATGTCTCATTGGAGTTTTGAATTGTATTTCTTTGAGGCATAGAGATGTTGAATATTTTTTCTTTTTCTTTGTTTTCTTGAGACAGGGTTTCACTCTGTCGCCCAGGCTGGAGTGCAGTGGCACGATCTCAGCTCATTGCAACCTCCACCTCCCGGGCTCAAGGGATCCTTCTGCCTCAGCCCCCTGAGTACCTGGGACTACAGGTGTGAGCCACTACATCTGGCTGATTTTTGTAATTTTTGGTAGCGATGGGGTTTCACCATGTCGCCCAGGTTGGTCTCAAACTCCTAAGCTCAAGTGATCCACCTGCCTCGGCCTCCCAAAGTGCTGGGATTACAGGCATGAGCCACCACACCCAGCCCATTTCTTCATATTTAAAAAAAGGAAAAGAAATTATCTTCCTACAAATGCTCCCAACCCATTCCCAAGTCAAGCTCCATGCTTCGGAAACCTTGCTGACTCATGCAAGCTCCATGCTTGGAAACCTTGCTGACTCATGCAAGCTCCATGCTTGGAAATCTTACTGACTTATCCAAGCTCCAACTTTTGGCCATTTGAGTCTTTTTTGAAAAATGTCTATTCAGATCTTTTTCCTCCCTTAGACCATCACTCTCCTTACTCTCCGTGTGACTACCATTAGCATCCTCTCCTAATTTACAGCTTAGCAGCTGCTGAGAACTAAAAAATCAGATAACCAAGATGGTTGGTGTCGAGTATAAATAGATCCTGAAGTCTTTGCATGAAAATATTGTGAAACACATTTTCATTTTTGGAGTCATTTTTTATTAGTAACATCCTGATAGTTGAATCTGGTAGATAAGTGACTTCCAGTTACCAATTCAGACTGGCTCAAGGTCAAAGATAAGGGCTGGGGGGTTGGATCTGGCTTCTGGGTGCCATAGATACAGGTGCTGAAACTATGTCATCTCTTGCTTGCCTGGGTGGGCTGCAGCAAGTTCCAGGCTGCAGCCTTCCAGCTCCGTGGCATTTAGAGAGAGCTGCCCCTTGTCAGCAGGTACAGCAAGAACCCCAGGAAGATCTCACCTATAAGCAGAAGACAAAACAAACAGGAAAAAAAAAAAACATTCTGGGAAGTGTAAACAGCTCTGGAGCCAGGAAAGGTGGGTGAGTGAGCATCCTTTAGGCCCCAACACACAGACTGGGAGGGAGGGAGTCTGGGTCCTTGAAGCAAGTTGAGCAGCTTCTACCAGAATAGTAGAGGGGTTGCTGATTAAACAAAAAACATATATTCATAACTTCGTTTAATTTTTTAATGCAGTTTCTTTTTCTTTTTTAAAAATTTTACTTAAATTTCTGGGATACATGTGCAGAACGTGCAGGTTTGTTACATAGGTATACATGTGTCATGGTGGTTTGCTGCACCTAGCAACCCGTCATCTAAGTTTTAAGCCCCGCATGCGTTAGGTATTTGTCCTAATGCTCTCTCGCCCCTTCCTCCCCACCCCTCCCTCCTGACAAGCCCTGGTGTGAACCAACCAAAATGCCCATCAATGGTAGACTGAATAAAGAAAATGTGACATATATACACCACGGAATACTATGCACCCATAAAGAAGAATGAGTTCATGTCCTTTGCAGGGACGTGGAAGAAGCTGGAAGCCATCATTCTCAGCAAACTACCGCAGGAGCAGAAAACCAAACACCACATGTTCTCACTCAGAAGTGGGAGTTGAACAATGAGAACACATAGACACAGGGAGGGGAACAACATTCTTTTCCTTTATCTTATATTTGTATGTTGAGAAGCTAAGAATGATTCTAATTTAGGCAGTTCAAGCAGTGTTTTTGAATCAATTCTACTCTACTTTATGTTGGATGTCTCCACAATGGAAGATATTAGAGGAATATTGGAGAATAGGGTGATGAGGCAATAGGGGTTGCTGTGAGCCATTGAAGACAGGCTAGGGCATGACCCTTTTTGTTCCTGAAATCACTCTGGGTGCTATAGCAACTCATCCCCTGATGGAGACGTTATCTGCACAATCTCACTGCATCTGCCTCGTCTCATCTCCGAAGACCACAGCGGCTGAGAGCAGAAAGGTGCACCAGCAGGTCACCCCTCATTCCATGCTGAAGTCCCCTCCAGCACAACCACACCGTCTGGTCATCCAGCCCATCACCTCTCAGAGGATGCACAAAGGGAGGGCTCAATAAATTTTATTTACTTATTTTTATTTATTATTATTATTTTTTGAGACAGTTTTATTCTTGTTGCCCAGGCTGGAGTGCAATGACATGATTTCAGCTCTGCAAACTCCACATCCTGGCTTCAAATTATTCTCCTGCCTCAGCCTCCCGAGTAGCTGGGATTACAGGTGCCCACCACCACACCTGGCTAATGTTTTGTATTTTTTTTTTTAGTAGAGACAGGGTTTTACCATGTTGGCCAGTCTGGTCTCAAACTCCTGACTTCAGATGATCCACCTGCCTCAGCCTCCCAAAGTGCTGGGATTGCAGGCGTGAGGCACTGCACTCAGCCCCCAATAACTTTTTAAGGCTCTAAGAAAATGTCTTTTTTAAAATTAATTAATTTATTTATTTATTCTTGAGATGGAGTCTTGCTCTGTCACCCAGGCTGGAGTGCAGTAGTGAGAACTTGGCTCACTGCAAGCTCTGCCTCCCGGGCTCATGCCATTCTCCTGCCTCAGCCTCCCGAGTAACTGGGACTACAGGCGCCCGCCACCATGCCTGGCTAATTTTTTTTGTATTTTTAATAGAGACGGGGTTTCACCACATTAGCCACGATGGTCTCGATCCCCTGACCTCGTGATCCGCCCGCCTCAGCCTCCCAAAGTGCTGGGATTACAGGCGTGAGCCACCGCGCCCAGCCAAAAACTTCTTTTTTTTAATGAAGGAATTCCAAAACGGGCTTTGAAGTAATGTAGAATACACTTATATATTTACAAGTTGACATGGGGACACACTCCCACAGAGTGCACAGTGACGTGAGTGTAGTAACTTAATGTGGTAAGATCACATGACCCCTGCACGTGATGAAGTCTGGCCATGAGCCCTATGGGAGGAAACTTCTGATAAATGTCTTCCCTCAATCATTTCAGTGTCTGCGTCCTGGTTCTGAACTTCAAAAGTTGCATGTGAAGTCTCTTGCGAATATGAGACTTGGGCCACATAGCCGATCGCACTCACCCATCATCCAAGATGTCTTCCTGGGCTCTGATCTGCTCTGTTCTTGCTTTCCTCCAGGGACGGGTGGCTCAGTACCTCACAGAAGCAAGTCCTGCCTTTGGAAAGGAAGTTCTTTACTATTTTGATATGAAATATGCCTGCTTAGTTCTCAGAGCAGGAGTGTCAAGAGTACGCAGCCCAAGAGGCCCGGTGGAAGCTGCAGCCTTCTTAGCTTCTTATGTTGGAGATGGGAAGCCCCAGAATGTCCCTTCCACAGCGTTCTGTGGTTGGCAAGTCACCAAGCCAGCCTGGATTCCAGGAAGCAGAAAGGGAGTTTCCTTCCGCCTCCCTAATGCCATGGAATGGGGAAGGGTACAACTCTAGGATCAGACCCAAAGGGAACTGTTGAGAATCTTGATTTTGTGACTTCTTGGCTATTGGATTTGGGCCAATTATTTGTCATCTCTGTACCTTAATTTACTCATCTATGAAAGAAGGGCTAAAAATACTTATCACAGGAGAAGACAATATGTAAGCCACTTGGCAATGTGCCTGGGACCTAGTGAGCGATTCTTCTCACTTATTATTGTTTTCTTCATCATCGACATCATCGTCACCATTACTTCTCATTGCCTTTGGAAATTTGGACAGAGACCACAGGCAGATGCGGTGCCATATTCCCACAGGGCTGGAGCAGCGGGTATGTTTTTCTGTGATAACAGAGCTTCCCGGAACCAGCAGGGTACAGGTTATTTGACCTGAAGGGCGAGGGAGTTCAGAGCCTACAGTGATGAGAGAAAGCCCTGAGTGAACGTTTCCTTTCAGCTTCGTGAGAGGAAGAGTCTAAATAGGGGAGCCATCCCCAAAACCTGGCCACGAGCAAGGGTGCAAAATGGGGCGCAGTCTCTTCACATATCTACACAGGAGTATGCACCTCCTTGGGAGCGTGCAGGCTGGCAATACCCGTGTGTGCATGTTCGCGTGTGATTCCTGTGTGTGCGAGCTTCTGTTTATGGGTGTGAGTGTGTGCATGTGTTAGTATGTGTAAATGTGTGGTTTATGTGTGGTGGAGTGAGCATATGAGCGTGTAAAAGTGTGTGCATGTGTTAGTATGTGTAAATGTGTGGTTTATGTGTGGTGGAGTGAGCATATGAGCGTGTAAAAGTGTGTGTGCATGAACAGAAGTATGTATGTGTACTGAATACGTATGTGTGAGTCTGTGTGGCACATGTGTATGTGGAGATGTCTTTGTAGTGTGTATCCATGTGTGTGTACCTACATGTATGTTTGTGTTTATGTGTGAGTGGTATGTAGTATCTATACACGGGTGTGTACATTGTGTGAGTCGTGTGCATGTGTGTGATGACTCTGTGTTTGCGAGTGTGTGTGCTGCATGTACTGGAATGTGTGTATCTGTGTATGTGAGGGTTTATGGGTGAGTGCAATGTGTCTGTATGTGGGTGTGTATATCGTGTGATTTATGAATATGGGTGCGATGTATGTGTGTATCTTTATGAGTGTGTTGTGCTTGTATCTATACATGTGTGTGCATGCATACATTTGTGTGTGTGCGCATACATTTATGGGTGTGATGTGTGTGTCTGTCTGTGGGTGTGTATGTTGTGTGAGTGGTGTGTATATGTGTGATGAATGCATGTGTATGTGCATGCATGCATCTGTGTCTACTCATACTTTATGGGTGAGAGGTATGTGTCTGTGTGTGTGTGTACATTGTGTGAGTCGTGTACATGTGTGATGAATGCAAGTGTATGTGAGTGTATGGTTCATGTATCTGTACATATGAGCATCTGTGTGTATGCATATATTTATGGGTAAGAGGTATGTGTCTGTATGTGGCCATGTACGTTGTATGAGTCGTGTGTATGTGTGTGATGAATGCACATGTATGCTTGTTTATGTGTGGTGCACGTATCTGTGCATATGTACATCTGTGTGTGCACATATGTTTATGGGTGAGAGGTGTGTGTCTTCATGTGGGTGTGTATGTCACGTGAGTCGTGTGTACATGTGTGATGAATACATGTGTATGTGAGTGTATGTATAGTGCATGTATCTGTGCATGTGTGCATCTGTGTGTATGCATATATTTATGGGTGAGACCTGTGTCTCTGTATGTGGGTGTGTACATTATGTGAGTTGTGTGTACATTGTGTGAGTCGTGTGTACATTGTGTGAGTCATGTGTACATGTGTGATGAATGCATGTGTATGTTTGTGCATGTGTGGTGCATGTATCTGTACATGTGTGAATCTGTGTGTACGCATATATTTATGGGTAAGATGTGTGTCTCTGTATGTGGGTGTGTACATTGTGTGAGTCGTGTGTACATTGTGTGAGTCGTGTGTACATGTGTGATGAATGCATGTGTATGTGAGTGTATGTATAGTGCATGTGTCTGTGCATGTGTACATCTGTGTGTATGCATATATTTATCGGTGAGACGTGTGTCTCTGTATGTGGGTGTATACATTGTGTGAGTCATGTGTACATGTGTGATGAATGCATGTGCATGTGTGTGTGTGGTGCATGTGTGCATCTGTGCGTACACATACATTTATGAGTGAGGAGTGTGTGTCTGTATGTGGCTGCGTGTGTTGTGTGAGTCATGTGTACATGTGTGATGGATGTATGTGTATGCTGTGCTTTGTGATGTGTGTATCTGTGCACAGGTGAACCTGTGTTTTTCTCCCTTGTTGAAAGGCAGGATGACACGGCAGTTAGGAGCTTCTCTGGGGCCTTCAGGCAGACGGTCTGGGCTGTGTCCTGGCTGTGCCTTTTCCCCAGCTCTACCTGCAGTCCTGCACATCTTCTCCACCTCCAGCGGCTTCTCCTTCTCACATCCACCCTCTGCAAAGGCATAGATAGTAGCAACTCCCTTCTGGATTCTATGAGGTGATAATTACATGAGATGGCAGAGCCTGGAGCATGGGAGCTCCTCAGTGGCTCAGTCATGTTCATTGCAAGGAGTTCAGGGTCCTTGCCGTCTGCAAACCTTTCCCCTTATTTTCAAGATCCTTGAGTCTGACTGTCAAGCAGTAACATTCCAGCCTCAACTACAACAATACTTGTAGATGGTAAGAAACATTGAGATAGAGGAGACTTTCTTAGAGAAGGTCACGGTCTTGGATTCCTTCATAGAAAAGAAAAAAGGGCCAATTTATGTCCTTTGCTAACTCAAGGCCTGATTTAAAACCGTAACCCATGGGTAAAAATGTAAAAAAGCTCAACCACAAAAGCATGTATGGGGACGTGTTCCCTGCCGCTGGGAGGGCTATAGGGCTGGGTGCCATTATGTTCATGTACAGTGAAGAGTGGGAACTCCTGTATGCAGGGCCAGCCACGAGCCTGACCCCATGCACAGCATCTCATTTAAGTTTCTCCACGTACCCATAAAATGGAGCTTCCACTGGACCCCATGTCACTGGTGAGGGACTTCAGGCAGAGAGAAAGCTCATCCTTTGCCCAAGGTCACACCGCTGGTAAAAAGCAAACGAAGTTCAAACCGACCTCCTCATACCTGCCCTTGTCCTCCCAACAGGCTCCTCACAGGTGGAAAAATCAACCCCTACAGCAAACTCATTGTTTTTTTGACCTCTCCTAAAATTAAAATCCAAGATCCCTCATGAGCTCTGTGATCTTGGGTAAGGTTTTTTTTTTTTTTTTTTCACCTCTATGGGTTCCAGTTTCCTCCAAAGAAAAACCAAGGGTTTTGCGAACATTTAATTGTCAGTGCACATCATGCCAGTTTCACGTCCTTGACCTTGGGAGAAGGTAGCCAGTGGCCAGAACCGTCCTCTATGCTCTGAGGCTGAGAGGCGTCAAAGCAAAGCTCTGTGACACACATTACCTTTGAGCCCCCAAAGAACATGAAGGAGCCCAGCCTGGGGGGTGCTTCTACTCTCTCTCTCCCAGTCCAGACTCCAGCTACTTCCCCTAAAGAGGAAGGCCATGCTGAATGTCTCCAGCTGAGGACATGTTACTCCAAGACTCATCTCCTTTGATGTCTGGTCTCGTTAGTGGCTACGGTGGCATAGGTGCTGACTGGGTTAACTCCATCAATATTCTCTTTCTTACTCACCTACTTTGCTGTTTAATAACATAATACATATTCTTGTATCTTTTGCTTGTAGTTTCTATTTTGTATTACGAAATGCCCCTGGATTCCTTTGAGTCTATTTAGTCAGAACATAAAAAAGCAACTATCCTGCCATTTACCTCTTTCCATTTTACTACTCAGCATGATCTTGAATCACTCTAATATTTTGCATTCATGACAAAAATATACAAAAGGTGACAGATGAAATGTAGGTCATGCTAAGTTTTTTTTTCTGGCCCAATAAAAGTGCAAGTCCTCTAAAGAGATCTTTCCCAGAAATTATGAATATGGCAAAGGAATGTAAAAGGAAGGATTTGAGACTGAGGCCATAGTAATCATTTTAAAGCAGTTACAAGCACATTTGCAAGTAAATACATCCATTTCTAGGTGCTACCTAGAGCTGATGTTGGCAAATACAATTCCGAGAAGCCCTCAGAGAAGAAAAGCATTGTTTGCTAAGCAAGTTGCCGAGACGAGATCAGTGGAATAGAAAAATATTATTTTTGATGACGTGAATCTAAATGAGTTATGGGGAGAAGTAGGAACTGGGAGTGGGGACGTCTCTTCCAAAAATAAAATCCTGAGATTCTGGGATGTGATCTGCCCAGTTGATGCAGTACTTTGATTTTTACCCTTAGCATCAAGTTAGGTAAGAAAAAAAAAATAGAGCGTTTAAACTGTAATTAATCAAAAGCAGTTTCTCTATGGGTGAATTTCATCTTGTAGGTTAATCCTTTGTTCTACATGAGTCATAACACTTTGGCCTTCCAGGATCAGTAATCCAAGAAATCACATTCACAGGTACTTGGAATTAAATTTTTAACCTATCTTTCCTTGAACACAATTCAACCAACAGCCGTAAGTATCATTGGTATGATTAGAATCAAGATTTCTTGTCTCTCTTGAAACATTCGAATACCTGTCTGCACTGGACTCGTCTTTCTGCAGCAGCAATGGGCTGGGGCCGAGTGGCGTTGACTCCATCATCCTGGACATTGACACATGGCTCTTCCCAGCTACCAATCTAGCCAGGTTCCTCACTCAAATTACCCAACGACCCTTCGAGCCCGAGAGAGGTCATCCAGCTGAGAACTATTACGGTAATCTACAATTGGGGGTCTTCACATTTTATATCCATGAGTTTAAAATAAAACCTCAATGGCCACCACAATGAAAAACTATGGACACAATATTTGAAAAAGACAGTATAACACACGAGTATTTACATTAACTATAAATGCGCGAGTCAGACCAGATTCAGCCACCACTGCGCATATTGTTTTTGATTTCATTTGATTTGGGAATGCAGTCGTGCAAGTGAGACCTGCTTCTTTCAGCCTGAAACACAGCTCAGCTCTCCACACGGCACTGCACTGCTGTCTGCTGTCGCACTCTGCCTCTCTCCCTCTGCCCGGCCCTGGAGTCACTGGATTTAAAACCCTGGTCCCGGACCTACCTTCAGCCAGACTTTAGATTCTGCAATTAGAGATATTCTCACTGATGCACCTGCCAATATCTATTCTATGTTTTAAAGCAATAGAACCTCACATTTTCACTGGGTAAAAGGCAACTGATACCTTTTTTAAAAACACACACAATTTTTTTCTATCTTCCTTTGTATATCTGTATGACTGGCCACATGACTGACTTTAGCTCTGTGAGATACAATGAAAATGTCGTAAAGAATGCTTGGTAAGTCTCTGGAGAAAGGAGCTAATTCAGTTAGAAGGAATCTTTTTGTCTTTCCCATTCAGTTTTTATGCCAGCCTAAAAAACAGATGGGATGGCTAAAGTTTCCACAGCCACTGTGGGCCCTGAAGTGACCTTGAGTAGGAATTCATGTTCATTATTGAATAATGGTGGCTAAGGAGCAGCCAGGAGCACAAGTCCTTGTAACAGCATGGAGCTGCCTTATCTGCTGTGGATTTCCCCAACCTAGACCACTTTTACAGAAAAGAAAATAAACACCTACCTTATTTAATCCATCGTTATCTTGCAAACTCTCTGGGTCCTCTCTCAGAGATAAAGTAAATCTTAGAAGTGTCACAAAGCATGTAGGCTGCTGATAACCTTATTGCATGTAGGGTTGTGGAACATTTCTCATAGCAGGAGTTATAGGCCACACAACACAAGAGTTATTAATACCTACAAGGTCCGAGTCCTATCATTTATGCCCACCAATCCTCACCAGAACCCTAAGAGATCACCACTATTATCCTTGATTTTCAAATGAGGAAGAACAGTGCAAAGAGTTTGCATGAAATTATCCAAGTCACACATCTCGTAAAGAACAGAGGTGGGTTCATTCTTTCATTTCTTCTGCTGGGTACCATCAGTCTACCTAATGTTGGGCTGAACACCAAGTATGGAAAGATGGACACACTCCCTGCCCTGGGAAAGCTCACACTAGACAGGGGTCAGAGGCACACCAAGAGATACATCCAAACCTACACAGAGCATTCCACGCTATCCAATCCCTCAACTGCAGGTTTCCTGAGGGCAGGATCTGGGTCTGTCGACTTACCCAGTGCTTGGGGTACGGAGAACCCAAGAAATATGTGAATTGTCATGGAATGAAAAATATATGTGTATATTAGAACAAATAAGACACACCTAGTGCATTCTCAGGACAAATAGTTAGAATAAGGTTAAAGCAGAGTGAACTAAACACCGCTGTACCGAGGTGATGGATAACCTCAATCCCTTGACTCGAACATGATGTATTTTATGCACATATAAAAATATCACAAGTACCTATAAATAGGTGCAAATATTATATATCAAGAAAAAAAAATACTGCTGTAAAGCTCCTCCGTGTTACGTGACCAGGGTTGACAGTGCTGTCCGTTGTCTACTGGGAAATCAGAGACCATGAATGACACCTTCCTCCACCTGCCCAGGCCAGAGGTGTGTCAGAGGAGAAGCAATAAGACAGGAGTGGAGAGCTGGAAATGTTCCTCATCATTTCCAGTTAATTGGCTCCCCTGGGAGCACCAATACCAAAAATGCCTTTATTTTAAAAGATGATTTTTATTTAGTATTTTTTTTCACATTACTGATGGATGTTTCTAAATATTGGAACAAATGACAAGCAAAAGCAATGCTGTTTATTTTTAAACACGCACGTGGCCTAATGCACCAAGCCAAGGGCCTTTCACCAAGATCCGGGAATGGCAGAAAGGAAGACAAGACGTGCCAAAACAAACTTACAAAAAGTGGAACATCGTTAGAATGTTTATATTTAACAAAATAACTCCCGTAATAGGAAAATAAAGTGCTATCTAATAATGAAATTCTAAAAATAATTAAAAGATTGTAAAGAGTTATTCATCACAGATCCCAGGCACTATGTGGATCCAGGTGTGAAGTGTGTGGATGTTTTCGTCAGTCCTGTGATTGTATTTCTAAAGTTGAATGTATATGAACCATGTGTCAATTATTTCTAGTTTAAGTGGTTAGACATTTGTTAATAGGGGTCACCAGGATAAGAGAACTTCCATTGTCTTCACACAGGGACAGACTTTGCCAAGAAGAAGAAAGCCCGCCTATCCTTTAAAAATCTTAAAGAAAATTAGATATTTGTTATAGCTGGGCAGCTGAAACAACTGACATTTATTTTCTCACAGTTGTGGAGGTTGAAAGTCCGAGATCAAGGTGCTGTCAGGGTTGGTTTCTAATAAAGGTTCTCTTCCTGATTTGTCAATGGTCACCTTCTCCTTGTGTCCTCGCATGGCCTTTGCTTTGTGCATGTATGGGGCGAGATCTCTGGTGTCTCTTCCTCTTTTTTTTTTTTTTTTTTTGAGACAGGATCTCATTCTGTCACCAGGCTGGAGCACAGTGGTTCGATCTCAGCTCACTGCAAACTCTGCCTCCTGGATTCAAGTGATTCTCCCACCTCAGCCTCCTGAGTAGCTGGGACTACAGGTGCCCACCACCACACCCAGCTAATTTTTGTATTTTTAGTACAGACGGAGTTTCACCATGTTGTCCAGGCTGGTCTCCAATTCCTGACCTCAAGTGATCAGCCTGCCTCGGCCTCTCAAACTGTCTTCCTCTTCTTATAAAGAAACCAATCTTTATTGGATTAGGGCCCCATCCTTATGACATTAATCAACCTTAATGACCTCCTTAAGGGTCCAAACTCCCAAAACTGTCACACTGTGGGTTAGGGCCTCAACATATGAATTTGGAGGGGAACACCATTCAGTCCACAACAAGGTTCACTTACATTTTTTTTCTTTTCCCTTTAAAGTAGAAAATATAAGTAAATACTCTTTATAAACAGTTCTGCAAATTGTAGGTTTCCTGATGGCTTGGATTCCAAAGAGGAACTTCAGCTTCAGGCAGATGCTCAATATTAGTTCCCAAGAGAAATGAAATATCAGTTCACTAAAATGATGCAAGTCAAAAGGAAAGAAAAGGGCCAGGGTGTCGTGGGCATGATTGTTTTAGGAGAGGGAGGACACGCAGGGCTTCCTGCTACGTGAGAGTACACATAGACAGTGAGGAACCTGTAACTTCACTGTCATTGGAATTGCTTGCTCTGTGGCCCCTGGTACCAAGACCATCACTCATGAGTGAGCCATGGGGAGACGGAAATACAGGCAATGTGGGTTCAACATAAGAGTCTTGTTTCTGTTGTTTTGTGTTTATAATAGTTTATACTTCACATTTTAGAATCTTTGTGTTTAGTCACTCCAATATGAACTCTGAACCTACAATCTTCGTGAGCTTGGGTTCGGTAAATATTTCATAGATAAGACACCAAAAGCATGATTCATAAAATAAAAAAAAAATTAAGAAATTAACTTTCATCAGAATTCAGTTTTGCGCTCTGGGAGTGACATTGTTAAGAGAATGAAAAGACAAGCCACAGACTGGGAGGAGATATTTGCCAGCGCATACTTGTAAAGGATTTGTATTCAGAGTACATCAAGACCTCTGAAACCTCAATAATAAAAAACAAAAATCCAAATAAAAAAGGGCAAAATATATGGATACTCTAATAAAAAAAGATGCAAATGTGCATATAAAAATGCTGATCATTATTAGTCATTAGGGAAAAGCAAGTCACAATCACAAAGAGACACTCCTGCACCACCATTAGAATGTTATTGTTGTCCTTTAATAGCGGTACCAGGTCTGGTGTGGTGACTCATGCCTGTAACCCCAGCACTTTGGGAGGCCAAGGCGGACAGATCACTTGAGGTCAGGAGTTCAAGACCAGCCTGACCAACATGGTGAAACCCCGTCTCTACTAAAAATACAAAAATTAGCCAGGTATGGTGGCACTTGCCTGTAATCCCAGCTACTCAGGAGGCTGAGGCAGGAGAATCACTCAAACCTAGGAGGCAGAGGTTGCAGTGAGCTGAGATCAGGCTTCTGCACTCCAGCCTGGGCAAGAGAGTGAGACTTTGTCTCAAAAACAACAACAACAACAACAAAAGGCAGCTAGAGCCATATTTGAAAGGAAAATTATATCAATAAATGTACATATTAGAAAAGAGCTGCCCTGGACTTGGGGACTCGGGGTAAGCCCCATTTCAGCAGAGGCAGTGTAGCTGGACCTTCAGGACACCCAAGCTTCCTTCCTAGCCAGGGAAGGACCTGGGTGAAGGAGCAAGACTCTGTCTCAAAAAAAAGAAAAAAAGAAAGAACATTCTGTATTTAGCTCTGGGAGGGACCCAGAGCTACTGGAACCCTCACACATTGCTGGTTTGTATGCAGAATAACACAGCCACTTTGAAAAATAATTTGACAGATTCCTACATGATTCAACACCCTATAACCCGATGATCCAAAGATTCCATTCTAGACATTTACTCAAAAGAAATGAAAATAAGTGATCACGCAAAAAGCCAGTAGGCAAATCTTCGTAATGGCTTTATTCGTGATCACAGAGGACTGGAAATCAGCCTTGTGCTCTTCATCTGTGGTATGTGTGGACATGGGATTACTACTCTTCAATAAAATGTAACACTCCTGTGAAAACATAAATCAGAATGCTTTCTGGTATAAGAAAGATGTTAGATCCAAAAAGTTCCATGCTTTATGATTTCATGTGTATGACATTCTGGAAAAGATACATCTCCAGAGACACAAAGTGGACCAGAGGTTGCCAGGGCCTGGCAGTGGGGTTAGAGGTTGAGTTCAAAATGATACAAGAGAATTTGGGGAGAGTGGTAAGACTTTCTATTTCTTTTCTTTCTTTTTTTTTTTCAAAGACAGGGTCTTGACCTGTTACCCAGGCTGGAGTGAGGTGGTGTGATCACAGCTCACCGCAGCCTTGACCTCCCAAGCTCAAGCAATCCTCCCACCTCACCCAAATAGCTTGGACTATGGATGTGCACCGCCACACCCAGCTAATTTTTTTTGTTTTTTTTGTAGAGATAGGGTCTCGCTGTGTTAGCCAGGCTGGTCTCAAACTCCTGGCCTTGGGCAATCTTCCAACCTTGGCCCCAAAGTCCTGGGATTACAGACATGAGCCACCGTGCCCATCCGTTTTCTGTTTCTTGATTGTGGTAGTGATCACCCAGTGAAAACTCAGGCCTGCGCATTAAAAAGGGTGACCCTTATAGAGTGCAATTTAAACTACAAAAAAAATGTAATACTATTTCCAAAAAAGAAATTTGGAGACCGACCTCAGGCAGGGGTGTGGGAGAAGGATAAAGAAATAACAGGCAGAAATGAGCATGGTGTCTTTGTTGGTAAAAACAAAGAAAAAAAATGAGAAAAGAAGAGAAAAAAAAGAAAAGAAAGTAGGGGAAAAGGAAAAAAACAAAACAAACACAAGAAAAGAAGTGTCCTTGGGAGTTACAGAGGAAGAGCAAGGTCGGTAACATTTCATGATCCCAGATGCAGCAGGCTCACTCACCCCTACCCAATGTTCTGAATCCTAAAACAACGCTCAAACAAGGTCATTTTGCATAAAGCCAGCCCCACGAGCTCCTGGAAAACCCCTTCAGTCCTTCCAATGTCTGTGAATGAGCATTATTTTGATTGCTTTTATTTTCTATCCTTTTAATAATTTGTAACTTTTTAATCATTTCAGACACTAAAACGTCATATCATACATTTCACAATTTGCATTACTTATTTCTGGCTTTTAATTGTCCTATAAAATGATTACAACTAACCCTGTACACCCTTCCGTCCCTCGCCCGCCCCCCGCCCCCCTCCCCCCGACACACACTCAGACTTTGGCTTAGTTGAACACTTTTTTTTTACTGAAGAACCCACAGGGCCATGGTGGATTGCAGTCAGAAGGATCTCAGGCTTTGGCCACACCTGGATGCTACCCCAGGTGAATGTTTCGGTTCGCGGCGTGGCTGGGATTCCTGAGCCTGCTGTGTCTTCGGGTAGACCCTTGAGTCATCAGATTCTCCCCAGCTAACAAGGGCCAGCTGCACATGAATCTGACATTAGTGTCTCCGGTTCCAACCAGTGAGTGGCTCAACATTTTTCCAATGCGTGTGTACTCTCTTGGATGGTGAGGGAAGTCAGGTCGAGGGATATAAGAAATGCTCCCATCACTCAAGGCAGTCCTAACCTCACTGGGAAAACAAGATTCACGCTGAGCATGCAAACAAGCACAGCTGATGGTTAAATGATGCAGGCCCGACTCACAGTGCTTGAGGGTTCCAGGGAAAGGAGGTAAGCCGGGAACCAGGGTGCGCTTCCTGTAGAGGCTGGGGCTAGAAATGAGATGCTGAGTACTTGGATTTGTAGGAAGAAGAAGGAAGGACATTCCAAAAAAGAGACGTTGATTGATATGGATTCTTACTCTAGTTCCATTGCTTTGGATAATCATGGCTTAAAGGCACAAGATTAAGAAAGCATAGACCGGCCAGGTGGCATGGCACATGCCTGTGATCCCAGCACTTTGGGAGGCCAAAGCGGGAGGATCACTGAAGCCCAAGAGAACAAGACCAGCCTGGGTAACATAGTGAGACCCCCGTCTCTATCAAAATATTATTTGGGCATGGTGGGATGCACCTGTAGTCCTAACTACTCGGGAGGCTACAGGAGGATCCCTTGAGCCCAGCGTTTGGGGCTGCAGTGAACTATGATCACAAGACCTTGTCTCAAAAAAAAAAAAAAAAAAAAAAGGGAAGATAAGACAACATCCACTAATCCTGCACTTTCCCACAAATCATGTATATACTCACAGGATCTCCCGCCGCCACTTCTCCCACAGCCAAAGTGGAAGATCAACAGTGCAAGGCACAGAGGCAGAGCATTTAAGGAAAACACCAGCTCTTAGTTTTCTTTCTGCCCCTGACCACAGCTCAGCACTACTCTGGCTCTGAGCCTCTGGCCTGCCTCACACACATAGTTACACCCTGGATGGAAAAGCAAAGGATGATGGTAACTTTTGAGACGCACACTCAGGAAATGATCTTATCCCTGCCCTTACAAATGCCTGGGTGAAAATGATGTCTTACAAAGACTTTCATGGCTAAAACCAACCTACGTACATAACCCGATTTTGGGCATTTGTTGGATTGAGACGTGATCATCTTATTCCTGGGGAACACACCACTGCAACTCAGCAGCCTGTTTTTCAAAGGCAGTTGTCAGGTGAAACACACCAGTTATCTTGCCTGCCAAAATCATTTGCTCAGAGATTATCCTCCCAATGGAATGGAGCTCAAATCAATCAAAATCTTTGGGGGTGGAGGAATAATGAGAAAATATCGCATGACATTTTGACCATTAAGCCTATGATATAAATATCTCTAAAATATTGGGGGCTTTTTCGTTCCAGTATTCCTAGCAAGACCAAGGTCTTAGAATTTACATTTAGCTCCTGCTGTGTATAAAGCTAGATTTAATGTACTTATTTTGGTAGGTATTGGTAATCGTTATAGGTATACCTTTTTCTTATAATTCTGGTAGTTTGTAATTTAGTTCATAAGTCACACAGCCAAACCAAGTGCTCACATTGTAACATCATGGAACAAAAATTACTGAATTTCCTAAGCTCATTACTGATACTAATCTTCATGAATACTATATCGAGATCCAGAAGACAGAGAGAGGTAAAGAGAGAGAGAGGAGAAAGAGAGAGAAAGAGAGAGAGAGATTTTTGTGTATAAAGAGTAAATTTTGCATTCTTTGACATTTAAAAGAATAGTTGCAGTATTTATGTCCATAGTATGCTTCAAATCAGAATGCTCTTTGAGGAAAACTCAGAAGTGACATTTACTTATTTGTACTTTTAAGTTCTGTAGCTTACACAGATGATGCATAATTCATGCCAGAAAGCATTTGGCTCAACAGAAACTAATTTAGTTTATCCCCTTCCAACGCAACTTCAAACACACGTATGAGAAAATGTGTGGATTTGGGGCTGGGATGTGGACATGTGTAAGAATACAGTAGATTTAGATTAAATAATTTTATTTGGGTGCCTTTGGAGGTCTTCCAATAATGCCTTTAATCATTGTATTAGAGTCTTGATTTATTTCCCTTGGATTATACCCATTTGAAATAAGCAAAGTTAGACATTGGCATTATCAGAGTTAAGAGAAAATGAACTAGGATGTTTTCCTTGTGTTCTGTTCCTATGCTCACCATGACATAAAAATGTAGAGTAATTAGTATTGACTTACTATAATGACAATTTCTTGTAATCGAACACTAGGTGTGTTTGAACCAGTTACAGACAGAAAATCTTGCATCTTCAAAGATGTGTGCTATGTTCCTGTTTGGAAATTTTTCTTCTCAGCACAATAGACAGCTCTCCGGTTACAGGGCAGCCATGCATTTGGACAGAGCCAAACCATCAAATGTTTAAAAAGGACAGAGTGGAAGACACCTGCCAGCACCCCCATATGCATCAGTGAGTCCCTGGACAGCACTTCCAGTAAGTCCAGACTGCCAAATTCCACAGGCTTAACAACTGAATTTATGATAGTTGGAGAGTCAATAATTTCATCACCCATGTCCAGCCTGTCCCATCCATCCAGGTATGTTCCTACACCTACATAGACCTTCTGCGAGGGAGCATTTTTGGAACATTAATTTATGTGACAAATGCACAGAGTGGAAACAGTCTCTAGCACAGTTTTACCTAAGACAGCCTCCAATAAAGACCCTGATGTCCTTCATGTCCCCAAAGCAGAAAACAAAACCAAAACCCTGGCTTCAGACAAGCCACAGCGACTTGCTGAATGGTCAAGTCCTCTCCCTGTGGCTCTCCTGCTACACAGAGCCAGAACCATTGCTCAACCTGCAGAAGTTGGGAGGGAGAGTTTTACCCTCAGAGCAGCAAAGTTATTTTTCTAAAAAGTAAATAAATAAATAAAATCTCCAATAATAAAGCTGATTTTAAGAGCTAGGGGCCTCTAATATTAAACAAAATTCTCTTTTGATAATAACCATATCAAATCTAGTTTGAAAGAAGCACAGACACAGTTCTTGCCATTCAAGCACTGCTCAGAGCCCCTTACCAAGGTTAACTTCACTATAATTAAGACATTATAATTAAACCCATTCTGAATATGGGGAAACAGGCTCAGGGAGGTTGTGTGGCCTGTCCAAGATCACACGGCTTAGGAGTGGGAAGCCAGGACTCAAGTACAAGCATCTGCTCTAGGGGTCCCTGTTCCCACCTGCTGTCGTCTATCTGCCTCGTGGGAGAGGCAGACCTGTGGTTCCTGGGGCAGGGGCTTTCTTGTGAGCTTCCTGTCTCATGCCACCACCCCCAGTTCTTCCTGCTCTTTCATACGTTTTATTATGAGCAAAATATAATGCTGCTCTTTTGTGTGAACAACCTCTAACAATGTTCTCGCGTTTTGTGCTATTTCCCCAGGAAACAGATAAGGAGCCTTTGAATTCCAAACAACTCTTGAAGTAAAGGTCGGATTTCACAGAGAGAAAAAGGTCTGGTGTCCAGTTGGCCAGTGGCCCAATTTGAAGGAGGAAGGAGGAGTATGGCTTCTCCCCATTTGTTTCCAGCACCTGAGGACATTAAATGGGTGCAGTTGGCCACCTGCTTAAGTAGGTGGGCTTCAGGTTCCTCTGCAGAGGTCCCTGTCTCTATCTTGGCTTGAAAGGAGGACGGGCGGTTATCTCTGATTGGACCCTGTGGACCTAGGACAGAGTGCCCAAGAGTAGCAGCCATGATAGACCATGGACCCGAGGGTTCGTCTGTTCTGCTGGACACTGAGCCCCCAGGGTGGCAGAGCCTGTCACAAGAGTGAGGAAAGACAGTCCTCCAAACTCCCTAGACTGGATTTCCTGCCAACCACTATAATGGAAGCTGAACTAGACTGGCTTACCTTTAGAAATATAAAGAAATTGACATTTGTTGTACGTGAATGCATCTTGCTTGTATATTAGATTATTTGAGGGAGTGTAATAGGCAGAATGCCCTGCCTTGCTCAAAAGATGTTTATTCCTTAATCTCCAGAATCCAGGAATAGTAAATGTGTTCAATGTCAAGCACAGACCCTGCAGATGTAACTACTGGTTCATACCTTGGGATGGGGAGACTATCCAGGTGGGATCAATCTAATCACACGAACCCTTGAAAGCAGACAACTTTCTCCAGCTGGACACAGAACAGATGCAGCAGAAGTCAGAAAGATTCAAAGAAGGGAGGGACTTGATATGTTATTCCTGGTATGAAGGTGAATGGACAAGAAATGGAGGTGGCTTTAATAAACAGAGAGGGGCTCCTGGCTGACAGCCAATGGTGAAATGGGGATCCCGGCCCTACAGCCACAAAGAACTGAATTCTACCAATAATGCAAACAAGCTAGAAGCAGATTCTCTCCTGGAGCCCCCAGATAGGAGTGCAGGCCAGCGACAAGGGGAACCAGGAGAGTCCCCTGGGACTTCTGACCTACTGAACTGTGAGACGATAAATTCATGTTGTTTTAAGTCACTAAGCTTACAGCAGAGATAGAAAACCAATACAGAGAGAGAAATTGACCAAGCTTTACAACTACTACACAGAGCGTGAAGAGAGAGGGAGCCCTCCTAAGAGTGTGTGTGATAATACGGAAAATAACCCTTGAGTGGACACCGAGCAGCAGAGAGCTTTCCAAAGAGTACCCAGGCAGGTTTTCCTGGAGGAAGCAAGGGGACAGCGGGCTCTTAAGTCCCTGGTTGGACGATCAGACTCTGATGGAGAGGAGAGGAGTGGATGAATGAATACAGGTGCAAACACGGAAATAAAGTGCAGAGAAAATAATCACCTTCTTGGCTTCTCTTTATTTGTGTAGCATTTAGTAAGGAAGGTTTTCACTGAGGTCCACTGTCTCGTGCAGCAATTCTTTGGGACAAAAATTCATTTTCATTGTTTAAATGGGAAGAAAAAAATCAATCTGCATGACAAGGACATTTTTAAAGGCTAATTTAGTGAAAATTGTTTGAAAAATGTAGAAAATCATTTTTCCCTAGTAGTCTGGGTCTGAGTTCTTTTCTATTTATATGCAAATGTTGGATGTCTGAGCCTATTTTATGTTTTACAATTTTGAAATATTGCTTATTTCACAAACCTGAGATTAATGAAGTCCTGATGTGATAGTGAGGCCTTCTGGAAAACAGTTTTAGAATACACATTCTGGAATGTAAATTTTTTAACAGGTATTCCTTTACTCTGTATAAAGCCAAAATGAACATTTTAATTTTTAGCTATAATGTATTCAATTTTTTTTCTGACATTACTCTAAGAACATGTTGATCTTTTTTTTTTTAAGAAAAGCAATTAAATGTTAAGTTTTAAAAATACACAACCAGCTTCTCGGAAGCAAATCCAAGTGGCCAACACTCTAACTTTGCCTGGAATTATCTGCAAACATCTACCTATTTAGTAATAACCTTCTGCTTCAGAATCTTTTCGTAATTATTCAATATTTCCCTGGGTTTTATCTGATTGCTTGTGTTTTCACTATATTTAATGTCCCCTCTGGAGGAGAAGCTTATCATTCAGATTTGTCCTGATTATTTGTTTTTTAATTCACTGTTGCATAATGAGAAATTATAAAACACTTTGGCTCATGTAGAAAGATGGGTGACCAGAGAGCATTTGCTATTTGGAGAAAGTTTTTTTTCTTATTTTTAACCACCTTCCTGTGTGGGAAAGAAAAAAAGCTCAACTGAATATAGCTTTATTTCTATGGGCCAGGAATGTGACTGGAATATCAGCCGGAGAGAAAGCAAGGCAGCGTGTCTTCGCCTGGTATTATTTCTCATGTCTTCAAATTCGGAAAGGGTCTAGGGCAGGGATCCCCAACCCCCAGTCCGTGGACCAGTAACAGCCTGAGGCCTGTTAGGAGCTGGGCTGCAGAGCAGGAGGTGAGTGGCCAGGGGGTGAGGGAAGCTTCATCTGTATTTACCACTGCTCCCCTTGCATTCCTGCCTGAGCTCTGCCTCCTATCAGATAAGCAGTGCCAGTAGATTCTCACTGGAGCACACACCCTATTGTGAACTCCATATGTGAGGGATCTAGGTTATGTACTTCTTATGAGAATCTAAGCAATGCCTGACGATCTGAGGTGGAACAGCTTTTTCCTGAAACCATCCCCCACCACCCTGCTTCATCTGTGAAAAATCATCTTCCACAAAACCGGTCCCGGGTGCCAAAAAGGGTGGGGACCGCTGGTCCAGGGAAATCAGAGAGAAGAACCACTTTGCAGCAACTTCGTGTGCTCTGAAAATCCAGTCTGGCCAGCTCAATACAAGTGGAAATTCTACAAATTCTTCAGGTGGTTGCCTCTGCTGGATTTTAGTATTTTCCCCTCTCTGCAGAAAATCAGTTTTGTTCCTCTTAGTTTCCTATTCCGAAGTCCCATCTCTCATTAGCCTGGTTTCCTCTCACGAGATGATCTCAAGACGACAATATGTCAGAATGAGCAATAATAAGACATGCGTGCTTAGCACCTTGCCTGCAAACATCTTATCTCGGTGTGCAATGCCTTCATCAGAGACCAAATTTCTATTTATTTTGATCAAAACAGGAAAATCACCTCACTTGTAAAAGTAAAGGGAGATTGTTGATGGAAATTGCAATGTATGTATGAAGGCCCTTGTGAGTGACTCTCTAAAGGGTTTCCTGTACTACACACCTTGCTTTTAAATGTATTACAGAGTAACACATAACTTTCCATTCTGTTACACTATCCCTTGAACTTGCACCTTAAAGAGATTCTGTGGTTGACCTTTGAACAATGCAGAAGTTATGGGTGCTGGCCCGTCATGCAGACAAAAATCCTCCTAGAACTTCTGAATCCCCAAAAACTTGACTCCTATAGCCTACTGTTGACTGAAAGCCTTACCAATACTACAAACAGCCAAGTAATTCATATTGTGTATGTTACGTATTACATATTGTTTTGTTTTGTTTTTGAGCTGGAGTTTTGCTCCCATTGCCCAGGTTAGAGTGCAGTGGCACAATCTCGGCTCACGGCAACCTCCGCCTCCCGAGTTCAAGCAGTTCTCCTGCCTCAGCCTCCCGAGTGGCTGAGATTACAGGCGCGAACCACCATGCCTGGCTAATTTTTGTATTTTTAGTAGAGACGGGGTTTCATCATGTTGGCCAGGCTGGTCTCGACCTCCTGACCTCAGGTGATCCACCTGCCTCAGCCTCCCAAAGTGCTGGGATTACAAGTGTGAGCCACCCCGCTCAGCCATTATATACTGTATTCTAGTAATAAAGTAAGCTAGAGAAAAGAAAATGTTATTAAGAAAATCACAAGGAAGAGAAGATACATTTACTATTCATTAAGGGCAAGTGGATCATGGTGAAAGTTTCCATCCTCATTGGCTTCACATTGAGTAGGATGAGGAGGAAGAGGAGGAACAAGAGGAGGGGTTTGTCTTACTGTCTCGGGGGTGGCAGAGGTGGGAGAAAATCTATGTAGTAGAGCAGCAGTGCCCAACCTTTTTGGCACCAGGGACCGGTTTCATGGAAGACAATCTTTCCACGTTTGGTGGGGCAGGGGCCATGGAGATGGTTTCAGGATGATTGGGAGCACATTACATGTCATTGTGTACTTTATTTCTCTTATTACTACATTGTAATGTATAGTGAAATAATTATACAACTTACCATAATGTGTAATCAGTGGGAGCCCTGAGCTTAGTTTCCTGTAACTAGATGGTCCAATCTGGGGTGATGGGAGACAGTGACAGATCATCAGGCATTGGATTCTCATAAGGAGAATGTTGGCCAGGCTGGTCTCGAACACAGCCACTTATACCCAAGGGATGAGAGCCAAGAAAATCACAACCTTGGAAACCACTATTGTGATATGGTAGAGCTACTGAACAGCTCTCGCACCACTCCCCTCCATGCTTACAAATTCGAGCCATTATCAGTGGGGACTGCTTTGAGGAACTGAATATACGAATATACAAAATATGTGGTTTAGCCTAGAAAAGAATAGAACTCTGACCCTCTAGCTTTGCACAGGAAGCCAAACCACAACTTCTGCAGCAATCAGCCCGGAATGGTCAGAACCTGAACGGTGACTCCCAGCTCCCCACCTTTTTTAGAAGCACAATTTATGAATGTCTTTTATTAATCATGATTTTAGTGTCATATCTGAAAACATTTTTCCCACCCCAAGGTCACAAAGATGTTCTATTTTTTTTCACGGTAAGTGACTAAAATGTTTATTATTTAGTTATAATCTTGACAGAAGGGACTTGAAGAACTTAAAGAAAAACCCTCCAAATGTGTTAATTTCCTCAAGAGTCAAAGATCCATTATGTTTATCTAACGAATAATTTCATGCTCAAATGTCAGTGATTGGTTAAAACTTTATATCATTGTATCCAGTTTCCCTTTCTAATTGTCCCTGTTTACAACTCAGGACCAACCAGAGAAAACAAAATAAGCTCTCCAAACCCGTGACAAGAGATGCCCCACTTCTAGTTAGCCCTCCTCCAGCTTCCCCATGACGACAACCTCCAATCCCATCCTTGCACACCCAGGGCCTTCCCTTTTGTCCACCCTAAGCTTTCCCACTGTTTGGCCTGGCTTCGAGTTTCTGCCAAATGCAAGCAATGGTGGCTGACTTCCTCAGCATAGGAGCTCCGGTAAGCAGCAGGTGCTGTTCTCATCTGCATGGGCTTCACTTCTAGAGCTGCTACTTTCAGTTGAATGCATCCCTGCTGAACACACCTTTCTTCCGCTACATAATACAAAGACATGTAGATTTTTGTAGATCAGTTTCCCCAGTTGTTTGTAGTCATATTACCTGGTTCTTCTGCCTAGTAGCCCTCACTGCAGTTGTAACTGCATGAGAAATTGTGAAATGCATTAGTTAATATTTGCTTGCCTTCCTTGATTCCCTGGGGGACAAGGAGCCGAGTCTAGCTGGCTGATTTCCATACCACAATCCTCTAATGTGGCCTCTGACACACAGACAATATTTTAAAGTATTTGTCAAATAAAAGGTAAAAGAATAAACTAAATATTGATTCACTTTTTCCACATTGCCAGAGTTAATAACCCTGGGGCAACCTCTATTCATAGCGGATGAGAGCCATTGGTTAACCCCCCAGTCTCCTACCTCACAGATAGGCCTGTCCATGCTTCTCAGAGGTCCCAGTGAAATTGAGCCACTGCTGTGTAGAGCAAGAATGTTGAAAATGCATCATTATATTGGCTTTCTCTCCTTCCCTCTGTCATCCTTCCTGCCCTTTCATCCTGATTCTTCTGGGAACACTTTCCTGAATCAATTTCCTGCACCCAGGAATTCACTGGTATCACCTCCAGTGTTTGGACTACATATCACTGAGCAGTGTTGCATGTAGGACCAGCTCTGCTGGGAGGACCAGTGTTTGAGCTAGGACTAAGATGGATTTGATTGTGTTTGAGATGGCAGAGGGTGTTATAGGAAAGGTGTCCGGATCCAGACTCCAAGAAAGGGTTCTTGGATCTTGCACAAGAAAAATTTCAGGGTGAGTCCATACAGTAAAGTGAAAGCAAATGTATTAGGAAAGTAAAGGAATGAAAGAATGGCTACTCCCTCTGGTTGCCTATTTTTTTGGTTGTTTTTTAACAATATGACAAACCAAAGGTGGGTTATTCAAGCCTCCCCTTTTTAGACCGTCTAAGGTAACTTCCTGATGTTGCCATGGCATTTGCAAACTGTCATGGCACTAATAGGAGTGTAGCAGTGAGGACGATCAGAGGTCACTCTCATAGCTATCTTGGTTTTGATGGCTTTTGGACAGCTTCTTTACTGCAACCTGTTTATTAGCAAGGTCTTTATGACCTTTGTCTTGTGCCAACCTCCTATCTCATCCTGTGACTTAGAATGCCTTAGCCATCTGGGAATGCAGCCCAGTAGGTCTCAGCCTCATATTACCCAGCTCCTACTCAAGATGGAGTTGCTCTGGTTTAAACGCCTTTGACAATAGGAATAAACTGTCAATACAGAGGGAACCACATGGTGACAGGAAAGCACGGGGTAAGATCAACACATGGTGAGCGTCCAGACAGCCTGGAGCAGGTGTTTGAATAATGAACCACAAGCCACACCTGCAAGGGTAAGCTGAGTTCTTAAAAGCTAGGGAGAGATGCCTGTGCCTTATTTTATTTTATATTTTATTTCAACAGTGGGAAAGTGTAGAGGTTTCTGAGTAAGTAGAAGAAGAGTTAGAATAAAAACTGAAAGACTAATTTGACTGTACCATGAAGGGACCTTAAGTTTGAACTAGAACAGGTGAAGAAAACAGGTAGTGAAAGAGCAAGGGCTGGGCACAGTGGCCCACGCCTGTAATCCCAGCACTTTGGGAGGCCGAGGCTGGTGGATCACTTGAGGTCAGGAGTTCAAGACTAGCCTGGCCAACATGGTGAAACCCAGTCTCTAATAAAAACTACAAAAAATTAGCTGGGCGTGGTGGCAGGTTCCTTGTAATCCCAGCTACTCGGGAGGCTGAGGCAGGAGACTCACTTGAACCTGGGAGGCAGAGGTTGCAGTGAGCGGAGATCGCGCCATTGTACTCCAGCCTGGGCAACAAGAGCAAAACTTCGTCTCAAAAAAAGAAAAAGCAAGACCACATTAAAGGTGATTTCAAATGACCTTCACATGGATCTTGCTTCGATTAATAGCAGCAATAATATAAAAGTAAATTTTGAAACTGACGAGAACATTTGAATATAGACTGAGTTTTAAATGACCTTGAAGATTTTGACTTTTGTTAAGTATAATCATTGTTTGTGTCTTAGGTGAATGACCTCATGTTTGAGATGCGTATTAAAGTATTTAAAGGTGAAGTGTCGTGATGTCTATAATTCACTTCAAAATGGTTCAGTGACCATCGTACACATCACCAAATGAAATAAACATGGCAAAATACCTACAACTATTGAATCTGAGTGATGGGCATGTGGTACTCTTTGTATTCTTTTTTTAAACTTTTTGCAGGATTGAATATTTGTAAGAAGTGTATTTATAATAAAGAGAAATGACAGGGAACATTTCACAGTAAGCACACTCAGACTCTCTTTTTCTTTTTGCTGTGTTTTCTTATCTGGAATGTTTTCTGTGGCAGAAATTGCTGGTTATCGTTCTTACTAATAGACATTCTTCCTGTGCCCCTGCTGACAAAACCCTGCTTTGATTCAGACATACCAGGCCTGGGGAAAGAAATTGGAGTTGCTCTAAACTGCTCATGGGAACACCATCCCCCTTTGGCTGATACTCACTTTCCCATCATCCCTTGAAGCTAGGGGTGTCCATGTGATGCAGTCCTGGCCAAAGATATATGAGAGTAAGTCTGCTGGGAGTTTTTAGTTGTTTTTGCTTGTATTTTACTCACCAATAAAAAGTGGCAAGGATAAAACATAGCTCTCTTTCTGAATGCTTTCATACGAGAGTATGACTCATAGAGCAAATGCAGCCGTCTTGTTCCCATGAGGAAGAGTCCGAGAGGATGGCAAGTTGCTGATCCAAGGCCCTATTGTCACTGTGTGGCCCAAACAACCCTGAATCCATCTCTGGAGTTTTTGTAATATGAGGTCATTTGTTGTCTTTCTCATGTAAGCTACCATTAATCAACATGCTGTCAGTGGCAGCTAGCAACCCCACGTATCATAATCTGCTTACCTTCCTAAAGTTGAAGGAAAATAATTAAGTATACAATTTCTTTAATGTGGTACCTAACAAATGGAACTGAAATTCCAAATCAAGATCATCACAATTCACATATGTTCACTGTCTGCAGAAGATGATAAATTAGAACTCCAGGGAATTCTTCTAAACTCAGGTTTGCCAACAAGTTTACCTGAAGTTGCCTGTTTCCCCAAAATATCAAAAGCTGGTGGGTGCCATCTCTTCTGTTCTTTTGATGGTGGCAGCTAGAATCGTTCTTTGCTGTACTGATCCCCACTTTGATGATGGTTTTGAGAAGATATAATCGAACTTCAGTTTGCCAGATGGGCAAGTTCTTGGTTCAGGCCTTGTTCAGAGGAGCTTTCAGGACCCACTTTTCCATATCTCATGTAAATGGTTGGAGAAGAGAGAAGATTTCAAGACCAAAGTCACTGGTAGTCAGGTATTTATTCCCAGCAAGAGAATCACATGCATTAGCTTGGCTTTGAGGAATGCCAATGCTCTCAGTGAGTGTGGGGTGCAAGTGTGCAAATGCAGTGTCGTTTTGTGGTTGTTGTTATTTTTGTTTGCTTTTTTTTTTTTACAGTAAGGGCCCTGAGTGCAGGTTTTGGGGGTGGACTGCCTAGGTACTGCCTACAGCTCTGCCCTGCACTGGCCAGCCAAGTCTAGGCAAAGTAGGTTTTTTATGAGGCCCCCTGATAATCACAGAACCTACTCATACATAAGGCAGTCTTGAGATTAAAATGAGACAATGCATGCAAATCACATCCTGGGTTTGTCTGGGAATCTCAGTAAATATAAAATAAAAAATATGATGATGATGATGATGATGAATAAAGATAGTTTTTCTAAGAGAGGTTAGAAATCTGCCCAACTAACAAGCAAGAGAGCTGAAGGTATTTTTTTTTAGCAGCTACTATTCAAAATTGGTGTCAGGCTTGTATCTTGAAACCTTACTGGGACTGGCTCACAGTGTTTGGGCAACACGTATCAGGCACCTTGTAGAAAACTGTCAGGACAACTTCCTTGGACCTGGGCTTACTTGGTTCTAAGATTGACTTGTGTTCTCTTTGGCATAGCAGTTTAGCCTGTGCACTAAATAATATGCAGTATCTGATTCAGCAACTCAGCCACTGAATCAAACCCTTTGCATGGATGATGCCATTTACTCCTGAAACTCATTTTCTTTCTCCTCCTTCTCTCTCTTTCTTTCTTCCTTTCTTTCTTCTTTCTTTCTCTCTCTTTCCTTCTTTCTTTCTCTTTCTCTCTCTTTCTCTTTCTTTCTTTCTTTCTTTTTCTTTCTACCTTTCTTCCTTTTTTTGATAGAGTCTCACTCTGTTGTCTGTCACCCAGGCTGGAGTGCAGTGGTGTGGTCTTGGGTCACTGCAAACTCTGCCTCTTGGGTTCAAGCGATTCTCCATAGAAATGGGGTTTCACCATGTTGGCCAGGCTGGTCTTTTAACTCCTGACCTCAAGTGATCCTTGTGCTTTGGCCTCCTGAAGTGCAGAGATTACAGGTGTGAGGCACTGTATCCGACCTGAAACTAATTTTCTGGGTACAGATAATAAAAATGAGACAGAGTTTAATTAAAACGTCCAGGGTTACACAGTTAGAAAATGTCTAAGCTGATCTTGAACCTTGATCTTCTGAACTCAGTGAAGATTATGATCTTTACTAATCTGCTCCATCAACAAATAATTCTTGGTATGTTAATAGAAACATTTACAGTGCATTTGAGATGCAATTACCATGACAGAAGATTAAAGAGTAGAACCTCCGATGACTAATTTGATGAGACAGAAACTACCAAAAAGGAATGAAGAAGAAACATAACTGGGAGCCTCACCCACTAATCTTTCATATAGCCTGATAATACCCCAGGATGAAAAATAAAGGCGCGTGGATTTGACTTCCCCATCTGAGGCTCACATGACCCTATTTTTACCCACACAGAGCACTTGAGCCGATGAGATTTGGCTGTTGATGGATCAGGTCACTTCTCTGTGGAATACACGCTCTCGTTTTTGCACTTCTGTCTCCTCTCCCAGTACAAGAGAAAGCCTCATGGCATTCACAACAATTATAAAATATTGCACATAATTCCAATGCTTGATTGTCTTATTATGCTTGATTTTGTAACGTCATGCCTTACCCACCCCTAAATTATAAGTAAATTTAAATTTAAAACAAATTTTTTAGCATTTTTTAAAGAATTTCAGAGTATAGTAGTTTCTTCATTAAGGACTCTATGGAATGCTTCAAATTGGATTTTGGAATCTGTTTGAAAATTTTCCCTGGAACCACGGTGGTGTGGCATCTCACGAAGGGGTTAGGTTCTATATTTAGCCTATGAGGTTAAAATTGGAGTCAATATTACTCTTGAAAAGCTCTTTTATTGATTGTAATATCCAGGAAACTTGTTTTGTATATACAAACTGAGTAAATTGTATATATAGTGTCCACACTAACAAATGTTATGGAATAAAGAAAGCATATGAGAAATACATTTTACAGCATGATTTTTGTATTATTGACTGACCTAACACACACTGTTGAACTGACTTAATTAAAATAATAACATAACTTAAATACTTTTTAGTTAGCCTACAGTCTCAGGGCAGCAGTCATAGTTTAAAGCACAAAACGTCAATATTCTCATTATCTTTCCCTTGACTGTGAGGGGGAGTTGGGAGAAGATACTGTGGAGAAAGTGCCCTGTGATCAGGAGATCACTTTCTGATTGTGTAGTTGAATGGTGTCCTTCCTACCAAATGGACAGCATGTCAATAACCACAAAGTCAAGTCTACTGCAGTCGATAGATTTAGACTTTCATGCCAGCTTCAGAATCGAGCCTCGGGGAATGCCCCAAAGGCCCAAATGCACAACCCTTCACCTTGAAAAAAGAAAGATTCATTCTATTCACTCTCTGTATTCAAGTGATATGAGAAATTGCACCTGGGTGGGGGATTATTACTGAAAACCCTCAGGGAACCCCTTAGAGTCTGCAGCCCACCTTACAGGGATTTTCGCATCTCAGGAGAGAAAGGAGCATACATGACATCAACAGCCCTCAGACCACTTTTGTGAAGATGTTTCACTCTTTCTAGAAGGGAGGAGAACAAAAACCTGGAGGTCTTTGTTTCCAGCTGCTTCGTGCGGGTCTACCCCTTCCTTGCTCGCTTTGTTATTCATGTTGGCGCAGATGGATCAGGGAGTAACTTGTCCTTTTGTGGTCCAAAAGGAAGCTATCCCTGGACTGCACCATGAATCCACAGCTTCTGCTTCATGAAATGATTTCTTAAAAAGGTCATCATTCCCCCTCATCTACTGCAAGCTCATCTGTTAGTTCCTACCGGGCTTTACCCCTAGTCTGTGAGATGCAGGTGCAGAGGGACACACATGAGAAATGGGAGCCGGGATCCGAACCCAGGGCTGCCCAGGCAGGGCCAACGTCCTCCCAGCCCCTGCTCCTGCCCTACAAGGACAGAGGACCTGAGTGGGGAGGCGAGGGCGTGACCACAGAAGAGGATCATAGAATGTTGTCAGGGACATCATCAGAGGCAGTACTGAAATCAGCATAGAAATTTAAAATTCCCCAGAGGACGGTACGTTGAGTGAAAAAGGACCGTCATAGAAAGACAAATGGCACGTGATCTTGCTCATAGGTAAAATCTGAAATAGTCAAACTCATAGAAGCAGAGTAGCATGGTGGTTGCCAAGACTGGAGGATGGGAGAAATGGGGAGAGGTTGGTCACAGGGTGCAAAGCTTCAGTTACGTAAAATGAGTCAGTTCTGAAGATTGAATGCTCACAATGTCACTATTGTTAATATTGTCTCGTACACAGCAGTTGACGTTTGCTAAGAGAGTAGACCTTAAACCTCCTCACCAAACACACGAAAGATAAGCATTTGAGGCGATGGATACGTTGATTAGCTTTAGTGTGGTGATCATTTCACGTATTCATATATCAAATCAAATTGTACGTTTTAAATATATATAATTATTATTTGTCAATTATGCCTCAATAGAGCTGAAAAAATTAAAATTTCAACACAGAATATATGCTCCCTTGCTTCATTAAGATAATAATAACTAACTACTATATATTATTATTTCCAAAAATGATCTAATTTAATCCTCATATTAACCCTAAGTGGCAAATTCTATTACTATCTTCATTTGACAGGGGAGAAAACGGAGGTTGAGAGAAGTTCACGTGTCCAAGATTGCAAAGCTGATACGCAGCGCATTAAGAGCCTGGACTCCGGGCTGAATCCATGCTGGGAACCCAAACTCTACTCTACTGCCCCGAAAGAGGGAATGAAAGGCCTGTAGTGTGTGTGTGTTCCTGTGTGCATATAGTTTGAAACATATATCCAGATTTAGCTTTAAATTCGAAATGGAAACAAAGAAAACATTTGCAAAATCTTTTCTGGAGGTTGGTTTCTCTCCTACTCTTACCAGGATAACAAAGTATGTTAATGTGTATGCTTTAAAATATATGCCTGAAAATATCTGGAATATACCTAAAATATCAACATTCCCAAATGTTCAAATAAAATGGCTTGGTTATAACTGAGAGCTGGAGGACAGGATGGGAACGGAACCTTGAAAGGTGGAGACATCCGCAGTCACATAGCGCCCCCATTTTATCTTGGACACCAGGGTGTTCTAGGGCTTGCAAATTTTCTTCTCTCAGAAACTTCTGAAGAAGAGGTCAATCAAGAACACTAGGGTTTCCTCTGTGTTCCAGCACAGGGCCCATCACACAAGGGACTGGTACCGGAATTCTAAATTATCATCTAGCATAGCATCTCCTCTCATTTTGAGTTGATTTCATCTCACTTTAGGGGTAAATTCCCTCGAATCAGGGGCCCATCTGCAAAATGAAGAGGACCCATGTCTGCACGATGGTGGTGATGGAACCCAGGGCCGCCTTTGGTGACCACGAATATTTCTACGGAGAAACCATATGGTTTGAACAAACCACAGGTCACAAATTCAGGTGGCCAAGATATAAAACTCTTCTTGTTATATAATTCCAATTTCAGGGCACCCAAATGGACTAAAATAGCCCATATTAAAACATTTGGAAAAGTTGATATTTTTGATATTTTATATCACAGATGGAAACACTGAATCTTGGAGAGATTAAGTAACCTGACTAGGGCCACCCAAATGGACTACTTCTTAGTAGTTGATACAGCCTTTGCCCATTTCCATGGTGTAAATACTGCTACCACCAAGCTACCCAACAGATTTAACAACTCGCTTACAGATTTCCTGAAATTTTAACCTCTGCTCTCCTAAGACTGTAAAATACAAATATTTTAACTACTTCTTAGACGATTTGGGTGGCCCTTGGCAAGTTACTTAATCTCATTAAGACTCAGCATTCCCATCTGTGATTAAGGGGTAATAACAGACCCCACATCATAGGGTTAGTAGGATGAAATGAACTGATATATATAAAATGTTTGTAAAATTGCACAATACATTGTTTACCATTGACGGATATTGGTCACTGTCACTATGGTTGTTATTATTGTTTTGTGTTTTCCTGCTTTTTCCCAGAGATGTTTCAAAATCTCAGGAAGCATGTGTAGTATCTCGGCCATAGGGTCCATGTTGTCATCTGGCCATGCGGCTTCCACTGAGATATCTCTTAAGGTGTTAATCCTAGGTACTGAGGCCATCTCGTTTGCTCTAATTCTGTGCTTTCCAATACTTCAGCCACTAGCCACTTGTGGCTATTTAATTTAAAACTAAGTAAAATTAAAACTTGAGCTCCTCAGTTGCACAGTCACATTTTGAGTGCTTATAAATATCCAGCCGTGGCTCGTGGCTGCCACATCGAACAGTAATGACAGAGAACATCCCCATGATCGCGGCAGGTTCTATTAGGCAGCAATGATCTATGTTGCTCTTGTTCTTTCCTGAAAGGCCACTCCTCACCCAGTGACTGTGGGTTTCCTCTCTGCTGTTACCGAGTCTGCAGGAATTCTTTCTGCTATCCCCATACCCTATGAGCTGTAAGAAACAATACTTTTGTGGCTGGGCCTAGTGGCTCACGCCTGCAATCCCAGCACTTTGGGAGGCTGAGGCAGGTGGATCACGAGGTCAGGAGATCGAGACCATCCTGGCTAACACAGTGAAACCCCGTCTCTACTAAAAATACAAAAAAAAAAATTAGCCGGGTGTGGTGACGGGTGCCTGTAGTCCCAGCTACTTGGGAGGCTGAGGCAGGAGAATGGCGTGAACCTGGGAGGTGGAGCTTGCAGTGAGCCGAGATCACGCCACTGCACTCCAGGGTGACAGAGCAAGACTCTGTCAAAAAAAAAAAAGAAGAAACAATACTTTTGTTAGTAGTGTATATTTACGATACTATAGAGAAATAAGAGAAAATTGGGTTTGATAAAATGTAAACATAGTAGTAGCAAATATAATTATTTTTAAAAACGGAGAATTTCTTCCTTTATATGAAAAAATACATAATTCTATATTTGAAAAAATAAAATATTTATTATATACTTTGTGTTTATTGACATGGTTGCTACATTCTATGCATCAGGCAACTGTTATAATGTAATCTCCATTTAATAAAATAGAGATTAACAGAATGTACCAGGGAAGTGTTAAAATGGAGATGAATTGAAATATTTTGACATACCAAGTGGAAAGAAGAAAATAAAAGGAAAGATTGTACTTATGAATTGTTAGAACTTTTTTTTTCTTTTGAGAAGGAGTCTCACTCTCTCACACAGGCTGGAGTGCAGTGGCCTGATCTTGGCTCACTGCAACCTCCGCCTCCCCAGTTCAAGTGATTCTCATGCCTCAGCCTTCCAAGTAGCTAGGATTACAGGTGCACACCGTCACACCCAGCTGATTTTTGTATTTTTAATAGAGATGGGGTTTCGTCATGTTGACCAGGCTGGTCTCAAACTCCTGACCTCAAGTGATCCGCCTGTCTCAGCCTTGCTGGGATTATAGGCCTGAGCCACCGCACCCGGCCTGTTATAATAGCTTTATTCTCTCCATTTTGCTTATGAAGTCATTTCTTTGGGTACGGTGCATCAGTATGTTTACCGTTATGTGTTTGTTGTTATTCTGCAGTCTTGTAAATGTTTACTTACACGGGTTCAAAAGGTGAGGTAGAGGGAAGAACACAAAATGAGGCTGACAGGCCTGATAGCGTATGCTCTCTTTCCCTCTGTTTTTCCTCTTGCCATAGTCCAGGAAATGTCCTACTTGATTTTCTAGGCAAGCGTCCTTTCCATTTTTCTCTGAGGGCTAGGATTTGGAAATCCGAAAGTTGGGTGAAGATTATTCATTTTCAGTGGTGTGTTCTGATTTGAACATTTTGCCTGTTCCCGTGGTGTAAATACTCCTGCCACCACTGATTTCAAGCTATCCAATAGATTTCACAACCGGCTTGCAGACTTCCTGAAAAATTAACCCTTTGCTCTCCTAAGGCTGCGGGAGTTGGCACCAGCACACCGCTGCTGTTTTTTCTTCTTTCTCCTGTCTCATCTCTCCCTGAAAGACAAAGTGGTGATGAAGAAAGGGCCATGATGTTAAAAGGAAAGAAAGAAATGAGAGAGAAATCCGTCAACCCATCACAATATCATTTTCCATAACTACATATTAATTCCACGTTACCTTCCTGTGACTTATAAGACTCTGGGGTTTCCCAAATTTGGGATGCTGGCACCACCACCTAAGGGAAAACAAACAGGTGTCTTCTCTCCCAAACAAGAAACCCATCTTTACATGGTCAAAGCAGGTTCTCTACTCTGAGAAAGGAGGCGAGAACTTTGCTGGACACAGTTGGAGGGGAGATGTAGCCAGGAAGGGATGTGCTGGATTTTTTTTTTTTTTTCGAGATGGAGTCCCACTCCGTCACCCAGGCTGGAGTGCAGTGGCATGATCTCGGCTCACTGCAACCTCCGCCTCCCGGGTTCAAGCAATTCTCCCATCTCAGCCTCCCAAGTAGGTGGGACTACTACAGGCGCCTGCCACCATGCCTGGCTCATTTTTGTATTTTTAGTAGAGACAGGGTTTTACTTTGTCCGTCAGCCTGGTCTCGAACTCCTGACCTCATGTGATCCAACCGTCTCAGCCTCCCAAAGTGCTGGGATTACAGGCATGAGCCACCGCGCCCAGCTCTGGAATTTTCGTTAAGGCACGGCTGCTACTAGACACGTTACCATCCTGAAATACCCCTCCCACAGGCAGAGAGAAGGCAGCAGCATGTTCTGGGTGAGATGTTAGCACCAGGGAGAGTTCTAATCTATGATTGTTCCTGTTTCAGAGACAAAGTTTGTAATTTACTCTCTGTCTGCACACGGCCCCCTCTAAAACCATGGAGTTCTCCATGTGCCTTTTGGCAAATCCAGCTGACTTCCTACCTTGCCCTCGATTACACAGAGAGGCGTGGGAGCACTCGTGCCCCCTCGATGACTGTTTCGTCCCTTTATATATCATTGTGGGGTTTTAAAATAAAAATGAGTGGTTTTATTGATTACATAAAATTTCAGCTATATTAATATATAATTTAAACATTAATAATTGGAAAAAATGAGGCCGGGTGTGATAGCTTATGCCTGTAATCCCAGCACTTTGGGAGGCTGAGGCGGGTGGATCACATGAGGTCAGGAGTTCGAGACCAGCCTGACCAACATGGTGAAACCTCGTCCCTACTAAAAATAGAAAAATTAGTGGGGCGTGGTGCCATGTGCCTGTAACCCAGCTACTCAGGAGGCTGAGGCAGGAAAATCACTTGAACCCGGGAGGTAGAGGCTGCTGTGAGCTGAGATTGCACCACTGCACTCCAGCCTGGGCAACAGAGCAAGACCCTGTTTCCAAAAAAAAAAAAAAAAGAATTGGAAGAAATGACTTAATTTTTACCAAGAATTATGTATAAATATGGCAACATGTTCAGTGCTCAGTGACAATTTTTGAACAACCATCAAATATCTATTTTTCAGATAATCAAGAAGTCATCATTCAAGCTTTCTATTAAGCCATGTTGCAGTTAGCTCTATACACAAATATCATTACATCTGTTTTCTTTTTCTCTAGCTAATGCTCTTTTTCACACAGATATAACCCCCAACTATTAATGTTACTATAATGTGCAAACTATGTTAACTTTAGATCCACAAGAGTTGCTTCGAATAAGTTTTACCTTGGAAAGCTACAAAGGCATGAGGCTTTAGTCTCAGTGAGTCTCTAAGTCCCAGTAATTCAGAGCAGAACCACTTTCAGACTAGCAAACACACTACCTGGAAGTAAACATTCAGTCATGAGAGTTGAGAACAATTTCTTAAAATAAAACAAATGTTGATAATGTTCATGAATAGATTTTGCACCAATTTTTGGAGGTGGATTCTCTGCGTGCCAGAGTTTAGTTCTGCTATGTAGGAAGGTGCTGTGGGCAGGTGCTGTAGGTGAAGAGTGAGTTCTCTGGGAGCTTCACTCCTAGCCGAGCACTCAGGACAAGATGCACAGGACCAGGTGCTCTGGGACATGGGTCATCCTTATTCCTCTTCCCTTGGATTCCTGCAATTCTGATTTCATTCCAGCATCTGGAATTTGGCACTGGATTCCATGCATCCTTCAGTTCCTCTGTCTGAGACCCAGGAAAGTGGGGCTTGGTTCCCAATGCACTCCTGCAAATATATCCCCCCAGCTTGTGCAATGCCTTGAGCAATTGCTCTTATAGTATCCAACAAAATGATCAGGCGCACTCATCAAATTTGCCAATTACTGTACTTCCCCGACAAGTTGTGAAGTTCTGATTCCAAAGTTTCAGAGTAGAGCCTTGGGAAAAACAAACGAACAAACAAATAAACAACAACAACATATATATATATTTATATATGTATATAAAAATATATATATATATATGGCACAGCAATTCCCAAGATTCTGCTGCAAGTGGTTTGGGACTTACCTTCCACCAGCTGGAGTTCAGACTCCATTTCCTGTTAACTGAAACTGGATTTTGTGATTCACTCTCTGGTTCCAACTCTTTTCTTCCCCTCCAAAATGGAATGCTTCCTCCCGACTGATACAGCCAACACTTGTTGAACGCTTGCTATCTGCCAAGCAGGATGTTAAGCACTTTGCTTACAGTAGCGCCACGAAATAGCAAAACAATCACCTTAAGTTCTATTATTATTCCCATTTTACAAACTGAGAAAGTGAGGCTTGGAGGTCAAGTATTGCCCAGGGTCCAAAGCTAGTGCCAGAGGTCAGCCCCAGATCCAGGTGTGTCTGACTCCGAAACTCCTGCCTCCACGTTGTCTGAATCATGATGCCCAACTGCTTGCGTCTCTCCCTCTGCCCCACCTCTGTGACTTTCAGAGACTTAGGTCTTTACCTATAAAGTAAGGAAATCTTCTCAAGTTTCTGCCCATCTCTGAAGTTCTAAAAGCCTAGCTGAGCTCAGCGTGTATCCTCACTTAAAAACCCTTCAACTACATTAAACTCAAAGCAACCTTCATCTGTTAAACACCATCGTTTATGAGGGCCCACAATTTCCAGGTCCTTTTCCAAGTACTGGGAACACAAACTAAAAGAGAGCGCACCTGCCTTCGCATAGCTAACTGGAGTCTACCTCGGGAGACGGACAGGTCTGATGCACTGTATTACCAGGGCAACTGGCAGAAGAACTTCAGTGATGGTACAGGATGCTGAGTCAGGAGAAGGAGCTAGCTGGGATTCAGGAATCAGACATCAGGGTGGGCTTTATAGAGAAGCCAGTATTTGGAGGAGTTTCTGAACCTGCAGATATGAGGCACATTCAAATCATAGTAACAACTACAATATGTTGAATGCTTACAACGTGCCGCATACTGCACCCTTCATGCTTTAGCTCACTCATCTCCACCGCAGCCCTGTGGGTGGGGTGGATGCCTCATCATCCCCATTTGACTGATGAAGCCTGAGTCTGGGAGGGGTCCCATAACTCCCCAGAGATCACCTCCCTGGCAGGAGGAGCAGCTCAGCTTCAAGCCCAGGCAGTTTGAGCCAAGCGCACGGGTGTTGCAATCACAGCATAAAGAAAAGCATGTGAAACTGCACAGAGAGATCAGGAAACCTCAGTTATCTCCATGAGGACCAGGACAGATGAAGCAGGGAAAGGAGGAGAGATGGAGAGGAAGATGAGGGCAGATTTCAGTGGATGTGGTGGTACATGCTGAGAAATCAGGGCTTCTCTGTGTGAATAACAGGAGACCTTTCATGGCTCTTGAACAGAAAGAAGCCATACGATCAGATTATTTTTAATTGACAAATAATAATTGTATATATTATGGGACACAATGTGATATTTTGATATAAGTACATATTGTGGAATAATTAAACCAAGCTAATTAATATATCCATCACCTCATATATTTATTCTTAATGGTGAGAACATTTGAACTTATTCTCTTGGTAATTTTGAGATACACATTTTGAGACATAACTCAAGTGGTCCTCTAATGAACCAATGAGGGTAAGAGAGAGTGAAGGCATATAGCTGATTAGACCTTTCCACAATCGGGGAGGCAAGCGAAAAAGAATGATTGAGGAGACATTTTAGAAGCTGAATACCAGGCTGGGCACAATGGCTCGCACCTATAATCCCAGCACTTTTGGAGGCAGAGGTGGGTGGATCACTTGAGGCCAGAAGTTGGAGACCAGCCTGGCCAACATGGTGAAACCCCATCTCTACTAAAAATACAAAAATTAGCCGGGTATAATGGTGAATGCCTGTAATCCCAGCTACTTGGGAGGTTTGAACCAGGGAGACAGAGGTTACAGTGAGCTGAGATCATCCTACTGTACTCCAGCCTGGGTCACAGGGCGAGACTCCATCTCAAAAAAAAAAGAAGAAGAAGAAGAAGAAGCAGCTGAATGCCAGGCTGTAATGGTCAATCAGGTGTGCAGAGGGATCCACCAAGGTGGCCCCTGGGTTAGGCCATTTGTGTTGCTATAAAGAAATACCTGAGATTGGGTAATTTACAAATAAAAGAGGGTTAATTGGCTCATGATTCTGCAGGCTGTACAGGAAGCATGGTGCTGGCATCTGCTCAGCTTCTGATGAGGCCTCAGGAAGCTTTCAATCATGGCAGAAGGCAAAGGGGGAGCAGCACGTCACATGGCCAGAGCAGGAGCAAGAGCAGGGGAGGTGTCAGGCTCTGTTAGAACACCAGACCTCATGTGAACTCAGAGCAAGAACTCACCATGATCACAAGGACAGCACCAAGCTATTCACGAGGGATCCAGTATTATGACCAAAGGACCTCCCACCAGGCCCCACCTCCAACACTGGGGACCACATTTCAACATGAGATTTGGAGGGTACACACATCCAAACCATATCAGCCCCACTGTCTTCTGTTTAGGAGCCTGGGAAGATGGGGACCAATGATCAAGATGGTGACCCAGTAATGAGATCAGGAAGATAATGAGGTTGGTGAAGGAAGTTAAGCTCCACCAGGTCCCTCATGTTGGAGTTGACCATGAATGCCTATGAGGGGGTTGGAAATGAAGACTAGGAGCACAGGAGATAGGGTCCCCCTTAGCCATGTTGCTCGCCCTTTCCACTTCCGCCATAAAGCTTGTAGCCAACCCCACAAACGTTAGGGTGTCTCCCTCCCCTGGGTTTTCAATGTGAGATGTATTAATAAATAGGGACCCTTGCAATTTACTGTGCATTTTCCTCCTGTTACCTCACATGCTGGTGCCTCTGAGCAGTGGTTTCATTGAGATTAAAGGCAGCGTCCATGTCTGGCACAGCCAGGAATCTTGCAGAAGCTTTGGGTGTCTGCCTCTAAGGGTTTGGGGGCTGTGAATCCCACTGAGGATGACAGAGACGCTGCTTCTCTGTGCTTTGGGGGCACTGGCCCCCAGACAGGACTAAGACAAAAGTCACTAGTGTTACCTAAATTTGGCCTAATATTCTTCATGGGGCTGTTACAGGATTTAAGACTATGTGGCTTGAAATGCCTCTAGATAGGATACATATAATCCAATCTAACACAGTCCCCCAGTTTAAACCTTCCAATATTTACTTGCCTTTCTGGCTTCTGAAAATTGAGTTTTCATCCCCTGGCGTCAGCACTGGACTCACACTGGGTCTGCCTTGTCTAGTGCCTCTCAGCCATCTGAGGGTTTATCTAGAAAGCCACCATGCTGGGCTGTGTGCTTTGAGCCTAAAGGTAATAAAATCTCTCTTTTTTCTCACCATCTTTCCTGTTCTGATGGGTCAGGCCCTTTCGTGAACCATTCTATCACCAAAGCTTCTGGACATAGGACCCTTTTCCTTCTATTATGAACAATTCGACTGTGAAATATTCACTGTAGTAAACAGTGTAAGCCCTGCTCTGAATTACTGAAATAAGAAAGAAACCCACAGAGCCATCGGGGCGCCGTATTCATACCTGCCTGCGGCATAGAACTCAAGTCCACACGCTGAGTGTCTTCTGACGTGTGTTAGCATTTCTCTAGCCATTTTTCTTTAGCTAACTCCACTCCTCTCTTTTTACTCATCTTGCTGGTTTACTCTCATTTCTATTTATACAATTACAGACTTAGTGGCTAATAAAAGTTGAGAAGTTCCTAGAGCTTAAAATGGAACCAAGAAGAACTTGTAACTCACCTTGGATGGAGTCACACTTTCTAATGGAATGAATTAGTCCTTGGAGTGTCAGGAGGAGATTCTGTGTTTTCCCCTTAGGGTATCCTCTCTCCACCACTCTCCACTTGGCTCTGTTCCCTGGGGGCTGTTTACTCATCTCCCAGAATCCCTTGTCCTCCTTCTTCCAGTGGGTGGATCTAATAAGAAGTGGATCTCAGCTCTCACCAGCAGCAGATCAGAGGATGGATGGAGAGAGGTGGGAGCATTCACTCCTGCTGTCAGATGCATGTTTCTGCAGAGTCTGTGTGCCACTAAGGAAGGCCACAGTGTCTGCCAGGCACCTTTTCCAGGGCTGTGCCTCCCTCAGGCACTGGTGCCTGCTCTCCCCCTTGCCCCTCCAGGCCAGGGGAGGTAAACCCTGGATGCTTTACCCCATCTCACTGATCCCCTCAAGCCTAGCCACATCTTTGCACATAGTCCCTTACTTGAACTCACTTCAATCTGTTTGTGTCATCTGTTTCCTTCTGAGACACTGATTGGTACAAGTTGGGTTTCTTTTGTTTGCTTCAACTGTCTCTGAGATCCTTCAATATTCTTTACATTAACCTAAACCTGAGCCTGGAGGCCAGTTTCTGATGAATGGCACTTTCTCAAGTAGCATTTCCTTTCAGCATACCTGGCCATGGAGAAATGAGGTTGTCTAAGGAGAGTATTGCACTATGTGGACAGGAACACCATTCACTCCAAACTAAGAGGAGAGCATTCTCTGGAGGAATCTACAGAAACAGCGATTGGCATCACTCTGGACCCTCTGCTGAAACATGTGCATTTTCTCCTCTGACATTTGCACATCATTAAGAATCAGCACAGGCATCCTTTGATGAATGAGAACTGACCACACAGACTATCTATGTAAGGCAATGACTGGAACAGGGCAGAATCCATAAGCATTGCCTTTGGACAGAGATCTGTGCAATTTGAGTTTTCCCTTGGAGAAATCCCTTCCAGACAATCTGTTGGTTTCCAGCTGTGTTGGCTTTGCTGATATGTGTGGTCTTCTGTGGCCTGCTCAGGGGGCTTCTGGAACAGGTGGTTGTGAAGAGGCAATAAGCATCCCCTGGCCTCCCAGGAACATGTGTCCACTTATGCTTTGCAAGAAGTAGATCTCCCACAAAACAAAGGCTGTTCCAGCAAAGAAGCAGAAGCCTCCAGGCCAGCCAGCTCCGCGTCGATGTGGGCCGACATACCTGAGGGTCACATTGTTCAGGATGCCAAACTCGTCTTTCCTGGTTTCCACAGTAGAGTTAATCTCACTCATCTTGTTCTTTTTTGATAGACTTTATTGAAAATTTAGTGTACCTTGGAGCAAGTTTCTGTAACCACGCACACTGCCTTATATCAGTTTTCTTTCTTCTTTTTTCTTTTCTTTTCTTTTTTTTTGAGACAGAGTTTCGCTCTGTCACCCAGGCTGGAGTGCAGTGGTGTGATCTTGGCTCACTGCAACTTCTGCCTCCCAGGTTCAAGTGATTCTTCTGCCTCAGCCTCCCAAGTAGCTGGGATTACAGGCGCACACCACCACGCCTGACTAATTTTGTATTTTTAGTAGAGACAGGGTTTTGCCATGTTGGTCAGGCTGGTCTCGAACTCCTGACCTCAGATGATCTGCCCGCCTGGGCCCCCCAAAGTGCTGGGATTACAGGTGTAAGCCACCATGTCCGGCCTATGTCAGTTTTCTTCTTCCTTTTTTCTGCCGCCACCCTCATGTGCCCTTGGGACTTCTTTCCCAGCATGGTGACCATGCAAGGGCACATGGGGGTGGCATTTCCAGTTCTCTCTCCCAGGCATATCCTGCTCCCTTGTGGTAGAGTAAAGGCCATGAGACTACTTCTGGCCAATGGGTTGTGATGAGGAGTGATGATGATTGCTTCTGAGATAGGTTATTTCATTGTCAGTTGCAGACCCTTTGGAGCTCTTCCCCTCTTCTGCAATGACTGCTAATGTTCAAGGTGGTGTCTACTCCATCAGCTTAGATAGAAGGAGGAGAACAAAGCTAAACAAAGGCTCCTATTGACCTGCAATGGACAAGAAGCATGATGAAAATATAAACTCTTAAGATATGTCAATAGGGGATACTGACTGATACAGCAGTTAGGCAAAGAAGTCATACCAGCAGAATGTAAATCTCTATTATTTCCTTTCTATATGGCCCTGGGAAGTTATTCAAACCCCTCCTGCTTTAGTTTATTTACCTGTAATAATTGAGAAATATTAGGACCTATGGCAAGTGTTAGGACCTAAGCATTGTTGTAAAGATTAAATGAATGTATACATGTAAAATACTTAGAAACGTTTGGCACACAGTGAGTGGTTGTTTTCCTTATTCCAGGTAGATTTCTTCTTCTTCTCAAGCTGTCATGTAAGACAATACCCAGGCCAGGGAAACTCAGTCTTCTCCAAAAACAAGCTTGTCAAAATATTCTAACAAGTGCTGGCCTCTCCCTAGGAGGACAGGTGGTAAGCTAAACTAGTTTATTTGTTCTATATTTTGTGTTACTCCTTAGCCTCTCTCACATTTCAGTGGCCTTACAATATGGCACTATCTTGCCTCAGAATATTGATGTTACAAAGAAAAGGATGGAAAAGCTCAAAAGCCTTGCCCAAGGGCCGTGGGTAGAGGCCATGGAGGCTGCTGTGTTCAAGCATGGCGAACAGCCTGGATCTGTGCTGGCTGCTCCGGCATCTCTGCTCAGTTATCGTGCCTTTGTTGTATTTGTCTTAAAGCATTAAGGAGCAACATGGAAGTTGGTTGCTAGAAAGATTATGGGGATTCCAACAAGATTCCTTATTCTAAGACATGAAGATTCCCTAAGTGGAGGAGTTGGAGTAGAGTTTGAGAATGAGCAAAGAGCTTTGACGTCTGTCCATGTAAGGAGAGAGTTTTGCGTTCTGCCTTCCCTTTGCTTCTACTCCAGTTTATGATGGGGAGAATCAAAACAATGTCTACTTGTTTGCAGAATGTGGGGACAAATAGGAACTTAGCCTATGTATCTAAATAGAGTCCAGGAAGCTGGTGAGACTCCAGTGACCAATGTCTTGGCAAATAGTTCTGAGAGAACTTCCCAGAATTTTCTGCAGCAGGGCCGTACATCAGCAGGATGGCCCCCTCACCTGTCGAAGGTAGCAGAGTAGGTGGATTCTGGGACAGTCCCTTGTAGATTTCTGAAAGGAATCAATTTCCAAGCAAACCAGAAAAACTAAAAAGTAGAGAAACCTAAAGAGAGTTGCTGAATCTAAAGATAATCAAAAGGAACATAAACTCCCCAGTGACATGATAATCATGGGCATGAAGAGATGTAGATTCTCAGTGAATACTGCCATGGGCAGAGGCTTCCAGGACACACACACACACACACACGGGAGTACACATGCACACACACACCTCGCCACTATGTAAATATCCTAAGACACAATCTCATAAAAGAAAACATGGCAAAATCCTAAATTGACTAAGTTTTTCTGCCGTTTTGGACACAGGAGCTTAAAATACATGTCGAATTATATAGAAATAAAGAAAGTTTATATTTCTTTCACAGTTGATTTGATGTGCTAAGTTTCACAACCACTGCAGAGGCATTCTAGGACCAGCTGTTGAGAGAATACCGTTTTCCCCATCTCATTACACACACTCCAAATAATACACGTTTCACACAAGCAAACAAGGTGCAGCGGTGAAGATAAATCTTAAACATCGGAGTGATGAGAATCACCACTTACTCCTGGTGATGAAGAAAGACAGGTTTAAATTTTATGTTGGCTTCAGCATCAGCTTATTCAGGAAAGTTTCTAGCTTGCTAATGCTTGCTAATAGCTTCTATTGATCAAGCAGGTAGAATGTACTGAAGAGAACTTGGGTTCAGCAGTTTGCATCCATTGTCTCGCTTAATCCTCATAAACTTGTAAGGCGGATACCACTTTATACTCAAGTCAATCCTGTTTGATGTGTTTCTGTTCTAAGAATCTGGACAAAGCACTAAAGCTGCACTTATATTTATAGAATGGGATATAAATGTTAATAACCTTGAAACTGTAAAACTGTGGCTTGTAGAAAGTGGGAGCTAGTCCCAGTGGGGAAGAAAAGAAGAGAAGAAGGTGGGAGCTCTGCTATTGTGCCCTCCCGTAGGGGCACATTCCGGACAAGAGCTGATGGGGCAAGCGAATGGAAGCCTTAGCATCTTATTAAAATTACAAAAAATACCAGTAGAAGAATCATACCACTAACTATCCTTGGAAGCTGAAGGAGGAGGAAGAGATTTGTGAATGGAAAAAAAACTCATCCTTCATAGAAGAGAAAACAAATGTTTTATAAAGTCAGTAAATATAGAAATAGCATTATAAGCATATTATAGTGTCCTGGAGGAAAACACCACCAGAAGAATCAAAAGCTCCAAAGTCTAAAAGAGGCTGCAGAAGCAGAGATGTGAACTTGAAGAGGGTGGAATGATGACTTTTGAATTTCATCATAACCTTCTTAGATTTAATTAGTTGCCACATGCATATATTACAATGCAAATATACATATATATTTTTAATGTTGCTAATTTATTTAACTGAATATATCCAAAATATTATCATTTCAACATGAAATGAAGAGAAAAATTAGAGATACTTTACCTTTATTTTGTACTAAGTCTTTGAAATGTGTTGTGTATTCTATACTTATAGCACATCTCAAATTTTCCCAGATTTGGCCTCTTAAAATGACTGCTGTATACTTGTGACATGTCCCCATCATTTTGGGGGGGCACTTTCTTACTTTTTTGTATTAAGTATGTTCCAAATTCATCTTATATCTACTGTGTCCCAACCCTGGAATCAGCCATTTCTTTCTGGAGTCCTGGTTCCTTTTGGTATGAATGATTTTAAAGACCAAGATATGGGCTCTAGGTGTATGCATTGCACCTGAGGTGCCTTTGCTAGATGGCCAGAGCTAAGGAATAAACATATGTGTGTATCCTCTGCCTACTATATATATATATATGCGCGTGTGTGTGTGTGTGATACATGTGATATATGTGGGTGTATATATGTTCTCTCTCTCTCTATATATATATATATATAAATATCCATCCATCTCATTACACACACTCCAAACAATACACGGCTCACACAAGCAAACAAGGAATATATAGATATAGATACAGGAGCGAACATATATACACACACATATATATCATATATATCACATATATGATACATATAGACAGAGAGAGATGAATATGGAAGATGAATATATGTGATATTTAAAAATATAAAAGATTCGAATGTTGCCAAACCATGACATATTACAAAATATCCCCCAGTTCTCTCAACCTCTACTTTTTCACTGCATCTCAGTTTTTGTTGTGCTTATTCATTTTTTGGTGCCTATGGACATGCAGCCTAAGTCCAGTAATTTTTCTTGGGGGAAAATTCTTTTACCACTGAAATTTTCTGCTACTATGATTTATAATTTAGGATCCTGTTTAGAGGGGATCAGCCGCCCATCATAGAGAGCAATATTAGGTGTCTTGGGGAAACCCAGCATCCGTCTCTGCTGTTCATACCCCGAGGTAATAAATCCACCTTCTCCCATGGCCATTGTAGGTCAGAAGGGCCAGGGAGGGAGAGACAGGTGGACGTTCCCAGCCTGTGAGCAGATCACGCTGAGCTGCCAAGTACCTTCCACCTTCACCATGACAGCTGATTCTAAAGTCAACCCCAAGCAAAGTGAGAGAGGAAATATTCTTTTGCATTTTTACTTGCAAACTAGCCAGGTCATCTGAGGTCTCTGGGCTTAAGAAGAGAGGAAAAGCTGGCCAATTTGAAAAATGTCAGAGTCTTCAGTGTGCTTCCAAGTTTCGCAAGATAACCGTTTCTGCTCTAAGTCCCCAGGAAGTTTGGGGGGTGAAGCTTGGTGACCAGATTTTGTCGTCTGCTTGAGTCATTTTGGGTCCAGGGAGTAGGAGGATTCTGGAGACCACATGATTTTTGTAAGATAAATGCTCGTCCACATTACCTCCCCAGGAACCCAATTCCAGATGTTAGGAGATCTTCTGATTTCATTCTGAGTGCCTTTGACCTCCCATAGCGAGGGCAGACACCACCAAAGTTGATTATAATGGCTAATTTAATATTATATAAATCGAGTCCTTGCAATCTGAAGGACTCCAAACTAATTTTATCAGTTATTATTTTGTGTCTCTCGAAAAGGGAACACTGACGATCACAGACTTATTTTTTTTCTCTCTGGTCTCCTTGAATCTCAGCCTGTAGCTCTGAGTGGGTGATAAGCGATAAACAGTCTATCTCTGATGCATTTTTTTTAATGGGTGAAGTGAGCAGAAGGCGAAAACAGAGAGAGAGAGAGAGAGAGTCTTTCAGTCAGAGGTTAATACTCACTGAAGAGATGGCCGATTCATTTTAGCTTGAACAAAGACCAGGGAAATTAATTTGATAAGCATCTTGCCTCTGCAGACTTGAGTGCTAAGTGAAACTTCCCAAACTTCCTTACGAAAAGAATTGTTTGACAGTGTTGTTAAAAGTAGAAATGCCAGGCTCCACCCTGGAGGCTCTGATTCATTAGGGCTAGGGCGGAGCCCAGAAATAGGCACATTGATGGAATCTTAATGTGATGCTGAAGGTCAGCCCAGTTTTGGAAACTAACATGTATCTTGGGCAGGTTAGGACCAACAGCTGCGAACAATTTTCTTCTAAATGGAAGAGATGAATAGCACTCACCATATAGAATTATTGTGATCATTAAAGGAAAGTCATTTACTCAATGGGTATACAGTGAGCACCTACTGTGTGCCAGGCACTGTGCTGTGAGCTGAGGACGCAGCAGTGAACACTCCTTGTGACAAGGGAGGAGCAGGTGTTGGTGGAGCAGCGGGCATCTCTCACACCTCCAGGTGAGGGCTGTCACGGGACGGGGACACAACAGTGAGAGTGGGCTCAGGACAGACCCAGACCAAGGGCACCAGAGCCGGGGGGCCAAGAAGGAGCCCCTGAGAAGCAGCCTACGATGCTTCATGCTATACGTCAATCTGACGGGGCCATGGGGTGCCCAGATATTTGGTCACACATGATTTCTGGGTGTGTCTGTGAAGGTGCAGTCAGAGGAGATGAGCACTGGAATTGATGCACTGAGTAAATAATTGTTCTCCCCATGTGGGTGAGCCATGGAGAGCCCGGATAGAACAATCGGGGGGAGACTGAACACACTCTGCCTGTCTGCTGGAGGTTGAACACAATCTGCCTGTCTGCTGGAGGTTGAACACAATCTTCTCCTGCCCTCAGTGCTCCTGGGCCTTCAGAACCAGATCTGAAATCTACACCATTACTTCTTGGCCCTTCTCACTGCACCATCAGCTTTCCTGGATCTCCACCTTCCAGATACAGATCCTGGGACGTTCCAGCCTCTATAATCACATAAGGCAACACCTTATAATAAATCTCTTCATACGTATATATACAAGCACACACACGTATATATACAGCATGCACACACACATATATATAACTGTTATGTAACTATATAGAAATATATAGGGTTTACATGAATCTATGTTTCTCCAAGCTGCTCAGATGAATCTGTTTTCCTACAGTTAATTGATGCAATGAATCAGCTGTATGTAGAAATGGATCAGACAGAACATTATATATAACTATATATAATTGGTATGGTTTGGCTGTGTCCCCACCCAAATCTCAACTTGAATTGTGTCTCCCAGAATTCCCAAGTGTTGTGGAAGGGACCCAGGGGGAGGTAATTGGGTCATGGGGACCAGTCTTTCCTGTGCTATTCTCATGATAGTGAATAAGTCTCATGAGATCTGTTGTGTTTATCGGGAGTTTCTGCTTTTGCTTCATCCTTATTTTTCTGTTGCAGCCACCATGTAAGAAGTTCCTTTCACCTCCCACCATAATTCTGAGGCCTCCCCAGCCACGTGGAACTATAAGTCCAATTAAACCTCTTTTTCTTCCCAGTCTTGGGTATATCTTTATCAGCAGTGTGAAAATGGACTAATACAATAATATATAGTTATATATACACATATATAACTCTATAGTTATGTTATATATGTGTATGCTGTGTATACAACTACATATACACATGTATATACATACACACATATATATACATATCCATATATCCATATCCATATATATATATATACACACTCACACACATACACACACATGTTGAAGTACAGGGAGGAGAACCTCAGGACAGGCAGACCCTACAGCCGCCTGAAGACCTGTGAGTCTCTGCCCAATTGACAAAGGAAAACTTTGGAGCAGCCTCAGGCAGGAGGTGATAAGATCATGTTTGCTGCTGTTAGGAAAAGGCATGAGAAGGTTCTGGTGGATTTAGTTGCCAGTACAGCCAGCCGCCCCCACTGAATGGAACCAAATTGTTTCTCCCCGCTCTTCCTGTGACTACTGGCTCTTCCAGTTTTTAGGGTGTTTGCATGTTGGACTTTAGAAAGGAGACTTCCAGACAGGTTAACTAACCCTCTGGCTTTTCACTCCCACGTGTACAAAAAACAATGTGGCACACAGGTCAGAGAAGCTGGAGACCACATTCCCCTGCACACGACATGTTTGTTGGAATTTGGTTCTCATTGCTGTGTAGTCTGCGTTGTTGGTGACACCCTCGTAACAAGGGAAGAAGCAGGCTGCCACAGGCTGCATCTGCACTTCATTTGACAACAACCCCCACTTGTGTCTCACTCACAATTCAACCCTGCTGTTTTGTTTTGCTCATAGGAATCCTTCTCCATTAGCACTCCTGGTGTGCTGTTGAACCCTCTTCATTTGTATTTAACTAACAGGAGGTACCACAGTTTTGCCGTAAGCTCCAGCAGGCGAAGTTCTGCTAGTAGAAAGCACTTTGCACCTGTGCACTCCAATCCAGGACCCTGATCCCAGGTGCTTAGCCTCTGGTGCACAGCCCAGCCCAGGCCCATCAGCCCTGCCAGGGCTCCTTGGATGGCCCTGATTAAAGAGAAGGTTGATTTTTTTCCAGAGTCAGTGCACTGAGAAGCATGGACCTTTCTGCTTTCACTGTCATTTGAGCTGTTCATTGTTACCATATGAACTGGGTGCTCCTGCCTATTATTTTGATAACACGTTGGCATAAGATGAAATGGTAGCGAAACAAATGGCTGAAAAAGAGCACGTTTTGTTATTTAACCATCTGAGTTGGTATTACGTGTGTGTGGTTTGTTACTTTGCTCTGCATGAATCTATGGTATTCAAAGCTGCTCAAATAACAGAATCTGTTTTCCTGCAGTGAATTGATGTTTCAGCTGTTTGTAGAAACAGATCAGACAAAGCATTATATCAAATGCTCTCTTGAGAAGCACCAGCCTCACATCCCCCAAACTCATCTTCCTTTGAAGTGCACATTTCTCACAGATGCCCCAGTTGCTCAGGCCCACTCCTCCACCATTAGTGACACCCCACCACCATCACCACCATTACCATCACTGCTAACACCCCTACAACCACCACCTCTACCATCACCAACTCCACTGCTACCTCCACCATCATGATCTCCATCATCTCCCCCAATACCCTCACCTGCATTACCTCTGCCATCACTAATAACAGCTCTATTGCTACCTCCATCATCATCTCCATCACCTTCACCAATTCCATCATCTTCATCACCTCTATCACCACCAATACCACTGCTACCTCCATTATCATCACCTCCACCACCACTTCCATCACCTCTACCATCACTAACAAGAGCATTGCTATCTCCAACATCATCACCTCCATAATTTCCATCACCACCTCCATCACTTCTGCCATCTCCAGTATCACCTCCATTACCTCTACCATCACTAACAATACCACTGCTACCACCATCATCATCTCCATCACCTCCACCACAATCGCTTCCATCACTTATCACCAACTCCACTGCTACCTTCATCATCATCACCTCCATTACCTCCATCATCTCCATCATCATCACTTTCATCACTTCCACAATCTCCAACATCACCTCTATCACCTCTACCATCACCACCAATGCCACTGATACCTCCATCATCATCAGCTCCATCACCTCCACCATCATCACCTCCATCACCTCCACCAACTCCAACACCACTTTCATCACTTCTACCATCACCAATAACAACTCCACTGCTACCTCCACCATCATCACCTCTATCACCTTCACCATCATCACCTCCACCACCTCTGCCAACTCCAACATTACCTCCATCACCTCTACCATTACCCATAAAAACTCCATTGCTACCTCCAGCATCATTACCTTCATTATCTCCATCGTTATCACCTCCATCACTTCTGCCATTACCTCCATCATCATCACCTTTATTACCTCCACCATCATCATTTCCATCACCTCCAACATAATTTTTACTACCTCTATCATCGCCACCATTTCTACCATAACTACATATCTCCAACATCACCACCAATACCACTGTCATCACCTCCAGCAACCCTCTTCACCACCATGAACTTTGCTACAACCACCATCATTGCCATCAACAACATCATCACTAATACCTACATATGTTCTATAAGAACCTGCATATGTTCTATAAGAGCCTTGGCAACAGCATCTCTTTCAGTTCTTCTGCTTCTTTTCTTTGGTTTCCTTTCCATAGTGTATCCATTACAATATAAAATTACTAAAAAATATACCAGCTTAAAGTAGCGCCCATGCGTTTATCTCACAGTTATGAGGTCAGAAGCCTGGGTGGGTCATGATTTAGTTAGGTCACCTGCTTTTTTCCCTCACAAAGGTCAAAATTAGCTGAGTCATGCTCCTTTCTGGAGGCTCTGGGGGACAGTCTTCCTCCAAGCCCATCCATGTTGTTGGCTGAATTCAGTGCTTTGCAGGTATTGGGAATGTTATTTTGCAAAGCATTAAAAGGAATCAGATCCTGCTGACAGAATTCTATCCATGCTGCAACCCCTGCCCTGACCAAGTGCTTATAGAATAACAATTCTGATATTTAAAAAAAAAAAGATGGAGCATCATCAACTGCTAGTCACCCTCTCTTCTAAGTGGCTTGCATCTTTTAAATCATGTAATACACAGTCCCGGCTTATTATTGGCCCAATTTTACAGAAGAGAGAACTGAAGAAGCCCCACGTTGCACAGCTGGCTGGTGAGTGATGGAGGCGGGACTTAACCCACATCTTCAGGCTCTCAAGCCCACCTTCTCAGACCCCTCATTCAGCATCCCTTATCCTCTGGGATCTTTGTGCTGAGGGTTAGACTACCCATGCTTCCAGGTACCCTCCACAGAGACCCTGAGATCAGGTACCAAGATTAGCCCTATTTAGAGACAGGGAACTAAGGCTCAGAATACCAAGTCACTTGCCCACAATCATCCTGCAGCAATCACAATGTTAGGATTCCACTTCAGGGCACATGCTCTGCACCAGGGCACATGAAACACAGGCCCTCCCTGCAGCAACTGGCACAAAAGCTGGTTCCTCTTCATGGAAAGCAGAGTGGCATCCCCAAAACTTAATCAAAGCTCCTCAGGAATGTGGGGATCTCTAACATACATGTTGGGAAAGCTGACATGAGGCAATGAAACACAAACCCCTGCTGCCTGTTGTTTCCCTTCACCTATCTTCCTTCCTTCCTGCAGCCCTCAGCCTGTGTGGGCTTCATCTTCCTTTGCTCTGTCTCCAAGGCCTCTGAGATCTAAGGACACTCTCATGCATGACCATACAGCGTGGCAGGTAGAACTGAATTGGCTTGTGATTGGACAGTCACTCTCCTGATCCTTTCCCTAAGTCATGGGCCGGGATGAGAGCACTGGGTACCATTCAGAATTTATGGCAATGTCAGGGTCCTCTTCAAAAAGTAACATTTAAAAACATACCTTTAAGGCAGCCAACCACTAAAGTTTTTCAACCCCTGGGTGAACAGTGGTCTGTTATGTTGCAAGCAGACTTCTTTTTCCTTGAAAGTATATGAGGATATGCCATTAGAATCCACCCAAGGTCTCATCCTGGTCCGCACAGATCACTCAGTGAAGGAAATCATATTAGTTTCCCATTGCTACTGTAACAAATCAACACAGACTCAGCAGCTTAGAGAAACATAGATTTATTATCTTATAGTTCTGGAGGTCAGAAGCCTAAAACCAAGGTGCTGCAGGGCTGCACTCCTTCTGTAGATGTTATGAAAGAAATTCTGTTTTCTTGCCTTTTCCAACTCCTAGAGACCACTGGCATTCCTTGTTTCGTGTTCTCTCATCATTGTGACCTCTATTGCCACCATCGTATCTCTTCTCTAACACTAACCCTCCTGCTTCCCTCTTATAAGAAGCCTAGTGATTGTGTTGGTTCCACCTGGACGGTCCAGGATACTCTCCAGTTTAAGATCCTTAATTTAATGACACCTGTAAAGTCTCTTTTGCCACCTAAGGTAACACATTCACATCAGGACATGGACATCTGTGAGGGACGGTATTTTGATCACTACAGGTCTGAAAGTGGCAGATATTTGGGAAATTTTCCTACAATGAAGATTATGTCCCAGGATGGGATGAAGAATGCTAGAGCACTAGGAATCTTTCTCTGGCCACCACGCCTACGGGATCAGGCCAAATGGAGATGCTGAGTGATTTTTTATACCACCTCAAGATCAAATGTTTGTTGTAGGGCCAAAGCATTGGCCCAAGACATAAAATGAACAAACAATAAGCATGAGTATGTAATGCCTTATTTACTGCTTTTCTCTGACTCCTTTCAGTGTATGGGATACAGTCCAAAGGAGCTATAAATTTGTGGCCCAGTGGACATGTTGTGTTTTGCCAACCCAATGTTCATCTCCAACAAGCATAGGTGAGCAATGGTTGACCACAATCCTCACCACTCTCTAGCATTACCCCACCCATAAGACATTTTCATGATGAAACTGCCTTTGCAAAATTATAACTGAGGAAATGATGACTGTAAAAGAGATCAGACCTAACCGACTCCATCTTGCTTCTAACCTTTAAGCTGTCCTTGTTCATTCCTGGGCATAGGCTGAACTAACTTTGGGAAGGAATTCAGTTCATGGCTTGATTCTGATGCAAAATTGATAACATCCCTTTCCTGAAAAGACCCCCTTTTTGCCTGGGGACCAGGCTGCCTTTGCAGGACTAACAAATTAGCTATAAGATTAGAAATTACAGTTTAGGGGTCTGTAGGAGCCTCTGGCTCCAAGAGTCTGAACCTCCCCAAATTGCTCCTGGGGGTAACATCACTATTGTAAAACCTAAGATCAGTGGCTGAGATATTTTGCAGACCCTGTGCTCGATCCATCAGCTGACACCACCCAGGCCAGTAATCTGGCTCAACCAGTTCTGTGATACCACCCACGAACAGAAGACAGCAAGGAAACCTCAGTCTGTCCCCCTATGATTCCATCTCCAACCTGACCAATCAGCACTCCCCACTTCCCAAGCCCCTACCCACCAAATTATCTTTAAAAACTTTGATCCCTGAATGCTTGGGGAGACTGATTTGAGTAACAATAAAACTCCGGTCTCTCTCACAGCTGGCTCTCCGTGAATTACTCTTTCTCCATTGCAATTCCCTTGTCTTGATAAATCCGTTCTGTCTAGGCAGCTGGCAAGGTGAACCCATTGAATGGTTACAATAATACCAGCTGAGTCTCTGACGTCATTGATTTGACAAACCCAGGTCTATCCTCCGGATGCAATTCCCCAGCATCACCTCCTGTCTTTCCCCCTCATCCCTTTTCCCAGGGCTTCATCCACATAAACTACCTCACTATTTTCAACATAACCTTTCCTTTCATGACTCATTCCCCTTTCTCCTTTCTCCATGTATTAAACTTCTCTGCATTCAACATGGCCCAATGCAAACGTCATTTCCCAAGAGAAAGTTCCCCTGACTCTCCTGAATGCAGTGGCTTTCCTCTTCTTGGTGTTACCACCTCCCCCCTCTGCTACCACCATCATCATCTCCATCACCACCTGTTGGCACAGCTGGGACCCCAGGCTTTTCACACAGTGGGGCAATTTGCTGGGCTTATATTTATCTGCACTCTGAGCTGCTGGAGACAAGGACCTCGTATCTTGTGGATTGTAGTTTGCTGGAGTGGAGGACGGACTCAGAAACTGACTCCCAGAAAGAGGAGGGGACGAAACCAAAGACACACAGTTGAGCGTGCTGTGATGACGAGTGAATGAATGAAAGAAAGAAAGAATAAAATTAAGAAAGAGAGAGGGAGTGAGAGAAGGAGAGGAAAATAAAAAGAGAGGAACAAAGATTAGATTAGTAGATGAAATAGAGGTAGAGAGAGAACGTCCTAGAAATGAGACAGATATTCAGACAAAGTCATCAAAACACTTTCTTTTAACTTTAAATCTAATCAGATGAATTGGATTTCAGAAAAAAAAGAGAAACTTCAATTGCACCATTCCAGCAGCACACATACTGAGCAGTAGCATCAGAAGGCCTGTTAAACATCAAATGAGCCATCTAACCCAATCCAGGAGCCGTGATCATTCTGCTCCAAAAGCATTTCTTCAGTGGTCACTCCCAAGGTCTGGGTTCTGTCGACAGAGCAAGACATAAAAAGAAGTCAAACATGAAAGGCCCAGCATGGGTAAGAAAGTGTCTGAAGTATTTCTAAAATAAAGGAAATGCTAATGGCCCTTTTGACTGGTGACAATCAACGCCTCTCCATTTGTCTTCTGGGCTGCTGGAAAGGGGGTTTCACTTTAAGCCATCTTCTTGATGGCTCTTGCCCTCATCCATCTGCAGAGATATTAAAGTCACAGTTAGGCTGAATTTCTAAAGGCCAGGATGTGAATTTGATTTAATAGTGTGACACCAACCAAGAAAACAAGCCTGTAAAAATAAAGGCAGACGCCGCTCCCCTAACTTATGTCACTGGAGGGATGAGAATAAGTGGATGAGAAAAGAAGAAGGAGCAATTAGGAAAATATCAGCCAAGCTTGGTCTTCCTAGTTGTCTGCAACTTATTTGGAGCTGCTCATAAAGGTTTGAGTGAATGCTTTTCAAACTTCAGGTGACAACCCTTCCTTTCACCCGCAGGAAAACAAGAGTAAGGTTTAAGCATCAGTGCCTAGCCCTGTTTGAAGCACTTACCATTTTAATTCTCAGAAAAACACCTATGGATATGTTATTTAATCATCATTCCTTCTTCATGCATGAGAAATGTAGGCATAGAGAAGGTAAATAAATCTACCTAAGGCCAAACAGCCAAGAAAAAGTGATCTAAGGCTTTATACCTGGCTGTCTAGTTCCAGAGACGATGCTCATTCATTTTCACAGTGCTGCCTTGTGAGTGGCTGCTCATTCAGCACAACCTTTCTATGGAATTGGCAGCTTTGGGGGTGGGTTCCTGAATGCTCAGAAGTACACAGAACTGTTAACATGATCGTCCCTCCATACAATCCAGTATGTTTGGTTAAACATAGACAATTGAGTGCACAAGCTTACCTTAACTCCTTTCTGAAATCCCCAGACATGACAGCTGTAAAAGAATTGCAAAGGGGTGGGCGGAGCAGGAATAAAAGGACCAAGCAAATGGGAAAAGGGAGATGCAGGCAATGATAATGGGGGAATTGGATACTGGGTGGCATGGTAGCTGACTTAGCAAGCCAGAGAAAACTGAAACCAAGCCTGGGCTGGAAGCTCCAACAGGCAACCCCATTCCACCCTCAAGTCGTTGCAGGAATCGACACTGAAGGCATGTAGCATGCCTCCGAGAACGAGGCAATGAGTGGAGCAGGAAATGGGGGCATTCCCTAAAAGCTTAGACCCTTCCAAAATCTCTCCCTCTTGAATGTGTTGCCAGACAATATCCCTTCTTGCTACCCCATAGAAGACTGGAGCTTGCTCTATGGGAAGGAAAAACCAGAGGGATCCTAGACTCAGACTCTAGGCCTGGTCAAGGGAGAAGAAATAGAGATTGTGCGCAAGTCCACTGACAGAATGGTGAGTCTCTCCCAGGACCCTGATGCCCAAAGCTCTCCCGGGCGGGCAGTCTTCCTGCACAGCAGCCTGCTGCAGGCTGGGGGGTCAAGGATGCCTCTCTGAGCAGACTTAAGCCTGGAGAAATGAACACGCATGGATAGGTGTGCAGGCCATGACAACCCAGGCAGATGACACTTCATGAAGCCTCACAGAGGTCAAGCAGCGTCCACGCCTCCAGAGCTTCTGGTCAGAACCCAGGCAGATGACACTTCATGAAGCCTCACAGAGGTCAAGCAGCGTCCATGCCTCCAGAGCTACTGGTCAGAACCCAGGCAGATGACACTTCATGAAGCCTCACGGAGGTCAAGCAGTGTCCACGCTTCCAGAGCTTCTGGTCAGCTTTCAGTGCATCCTCCTTGAATATGAATGACAGCAAAGAGTTAACAGGAAAGATGGAGATTTGAGGGAAAAAACACAAGAAAGGCATCTGAAAGAAAAGAAACCATGCAGGCATAAGAAATCTTTAAGAAAAACTCATTAATATTTTTATGCAAGTCTGTGAACTTGGAAAGATGATGTTCTTTCTGTGAAAATGAACTGCTTTATGTCCTTTTCTAAGAGGCCAGTCAGGTGCATCCAGGAGAGGAGATGGAGGAGAGGCTCAGGAAGATGAAGGTGATGGCACTCACAGGTCCTAGTGGCAGGAGGCCCAGAAGGCCACACAGAACCATGTGGGAAAGACACCAGGTGGTCAGGAGGCAGGAAGCAGTAGTGCTGGGAAGATACGGACAAGGCCTTTCTTGGGGCATCTGAGGGAAAGGCAAGGCAGGACAGGTGAGCAGGTGAGAAGTGGCCAGCTAGAATATTCTGGAGGGCTCTAATCTGTAGGGAAACATCCTGGTTGCCTGATATCTGGCCCTAGAATAATTAAGAGAGAACAATATTGCCTTTGCAGGTGTATGGACCAGAGAGATGAGGGCTGGCTCTGGATTGGTTACTTTGCATATCAAGGGCATGCCCAGGGCTGGGCCCTTTGCTATCTAAAAATTGGCTAGCCCCTAAAAAGGCGGTGTCTTCCCACTAAGAAAGGTTTTTTTAATATGTCAAAACATTATAATATACAGACAATTTTAAATTATATTTATATTACACAAACATTCAAAGAACAAGAAAGGGTTTCAGAAATTAAAATAAAATAGTAGCAATATAAAATTTGTAAAAAGTAGGGAAATGTTATGTTGATAAAACCTCCCAGAGAGTAGATTAAAAAGAAAAGCAAACAAAAAAAGAAGAACAAACAAAAAACCAAGTATAAGGATGAAAGAAAATAGATGGTTACAGACTTAGAGGATCTAGTCAGGAATTTTAATATTCAAATGAGGAGAGTTCCAAAAAGAGAGAATGCAGAAACCAGGGAGAGAAAATGATTGCATAAATAAAGAAAAATTGGAAATATGAATCACAATTATTTCCAAATTAAAAGGTTCCATCAAGGATCTAGAATTATGAATTTTAAAAAGGTTTAAAAAATATGCACACTCAGGCACATTATCATGACATTTTAGAAGAATAGAGGTAAGAATAATATTTTAGAAGCTTCCAGACAGAAAATACAAGTTGCACACCAAGGATCAGGGGTCACAGGCATCTGACTTCCCAACAGCAGCCCTGGAAGCTGAAAGGGTGATTGAGGTCATGTATGATTCAGGGTTCTCCAGAGGAACAGACCTAATGGGATAGATGTATACATGAAAGGGAGTTTATTAAGGAGAATTGACCCACACGATCACAAGGTAAAGTCCCACCATAGGCTGTCTGCAAGCTGAGGAGCAATGAAGCCAGTCTGAGTCCCAAAACCTCAAAAATAGGGAAGCTGACAGTGCAGCCTTCAGTCTGTGGCCAAAGGCCCAAGAGCCCCTGGCAAATGATTGGTGTAGGTCCAAGAGTCCAAAAGCTGAAGAACTTGGAGTCTGATGTTCAAGGGTGGGAAGCATCCAGCATGGGAGAAAGATGGAGGCTGGAAGACTCAGCAAGTCTGCTCATTCTACCTTCTTCCACCTGCTTTGTTCTAGCCGAGCCGGCAGCTGATTGGATGGTGCCCACCCACATTGAGGGTGCATCTGCCTTTCCCAGTCCACTGACTCAAAAATGAATCTCCTCTGGCAACACCCTCACAGACACACCCAAGAACAATACTTGAAATCCTCCAATCCAATCAAGTTGGCACTTAATATTAACCAACACAGATCACAATATATTAGAAAAATCATGGTCACACAAATGATGACAAAATATCATGAGAGCTTTAGTAAAGCCATGTACCAAGGTCAAGGAGAGTGCCAGGGTCTAAACAGGTGATTCTTAACTGATCACCTGCAGATGAGAGTCTGCGTCCACCGTGTACATTAATAGCTGATATTCCTATGCTGGGAAGGGTAATACCGGCTTCTGGCTGGAATCATCCCATGGTGGGTGGTTGGAGGGTGGGAGGAAGGGAGAATCCAGTGTACTTCTCCTCCTCCTCTCTGTCTGCCTCAGCAGAACTGCCAGTGTGACCACATCTCCTCCAGGACTCCAGCTACACCAGACATCTGACATCTCTCCCTCTGTGGTCTCAGTTTCTACTGGGCAGCCCACTGTGGTTCCAGCTTCCATCAAGTGTCCTGGATCCTGGGCACTATAAACAGCCCCTCTTCCTGCCCTGGAGGACAGCAGCTTCCTGTAGCTGCTTACTGTATGAGTCAGGGTTCTCTAGAGGGACAGTACTAATGGGGTAGATGTATACATGAAAGGGAGTTTATTAAGGAGAATTGACTCACACAATCAAAAGGTGAAGTCCCACAATAAGTCATCTGAAAAACTGAGGAGCAAGGAAGCTAGTCTGAGTCCCAAACCCTCAAAAGTAGGGAGGTAGACAGTGCACTCTTCAGTCTGCGCCCAAAGGCCGGAGAACCCCTGGCAAACCACTGGGGTAAGTCCAAGAGTCCAAAAGCTGAAGAACTTGGAGTATGATGTTCGAGGGCAGGAAGCATCCAAAATGGGAGAAAGATGGAGGCCAGAAGACTCAGCAAGTCTAGTCCTTCCATGTTCTTCTTTCTGCTTTTATTCTAGTTGCACTCAAAGCTGATTAGATTGTGCCCCTCAGATTGAGGGTGGGTCTGCCTCTCCCAGTCCGCTGACTCAAATGTTAATTTCCTTTGGCAACACCCTCACAGACACACCCAGAAACAATACTTTGCATCCTTCAATTTAATCAAGTTCACACTCAATATTAACCATCACACTTACCTATTGGTTGCTTCATAATATCTGTTTGGCTTCTCAGTCTTTAAGTCACCTGCATAATCAACCTACTCTATTAAATTCTTTGTGTTTGGAGGTTGAATAGTGTCTGCTGTCTTGATTGATCCAGGCTGGAACAAGTGCCCACCAGGCTAAGCTTTGGCATGCATAGCTTGTTTAATCCCCACAACCACTTTATATGATGAGGTTTAAATTTTATCAAGTTCCCTGTATTATGCAGGCAGAAACTGAGGTGGAGAGGAGTTAAGTTGTTCAAAGTGCTTCAGGTTTGTAGTGGCCCAGGCAGTATTAGAGCAATCTGACTCCAAGGTTTATTCTTTATCACCTGTGTACTATGTTGCCAACCTAGGTGAACCTGGGACATTCTGACTCAAATCAATTGTCTATCATTAGTATCAACAAAACACAAATTACTTAGCTAATGTAATATGTGACTAGATGGATGTTGTAAATTAGACAGACCCAGGCCATGCATGTCTTAGAGTCTGAATCACACCCTGGTGACACTCTACCACTGTAAAAACAGCCCTGGAAGCAGAAACCCAAGTTCTAGTCCTGCATTCAATGAGATGTGTGAGCCCCTGGGTGATGCAAAGTAACCATTCCCAGGCCATGTCTTAGAATCTGAGTTCCACCCTAGGATGGCACTCTGCCTGCCATGGCAACACCATGCCTGGAGGCAGAGTTCCATGTTCTAGTCTTCATTTCAACATTGATAAGTGTCTGCTATATTTTACCTCTATATCTTGATTGGTCAAGTAGTATTAATAAATTGTTATTGACCTTGATATATGCCAGATATCATGCTAAAAGCTCAACATGGCTATTTATTCCCTATGGCATCTCTATAAATCAACTGCTAGCATACTCATCCATTTCACAGATGGGAAAACTGAGGCTGAGAGAAGTGACTTGATATGCCCAAAGTCTACAACCTATGCATGGCAAAGCCCAAATGTAAACCAAAGTCTTTCTGATTCCAGAACTGACAGGGCTGATACTGAGCAAATGCGTGAGATATCATACGAGTTGTTTACTGCACGTAGCCCACAGGTTAGGTTCCAGATATTCTGGTTTGCCAAAGCCTATGCCATACCAGCTAAAAATTATTTTGAATCTCATGTCTTGGAGCTGGTACATTTAATCACTCTCTGCCATTGCTCTGAATATAATGGTGGCATATGTCATGCTTTCTAAACGCAAGGCAATTCCTAATAATCCCAGTCAAGCAGCACTTTCTTGGCACTATAAAAATATTTGAAAAATTTTGCTAACTGACATTCAGAAGTCTATTTATATAGCCTGCTCAATGTCACAGAGATGGCTAGAGACAGACAGTTCATATCTTTTGGTGGTCTCCAGAGACAGACAGTTCATATCTTTTGGTGGTCTGTTGGGTTGATATCTATCGAATGTGTCTTATGATCCATAGACTTTGGAAACAGACTGCCAGAGTTTGAATTCTAGCTCTCTCACTAACTAGCTCTGTAATTTTAGGCAGGTTATTTGACCTTCTGTGCCTCAGTTTCCCATTTATATAATACAAATAAAAATCTGCCACATGGGTTGTTGCAAGGATTATGTGGATGAATAGGAGTAAAGAATATAGAACAGTCTCTGGCACCAGGTGAGTGCAGTCTACATCCTGACCATGACCTTCCCCTCACAGTTGTTGGATAGCAGAACCAGGACTTGGCCCAGGCAGGTATCCTGGCACCAGCTCTAACTACCAGGTATACCAGGCTCACCCACCATACAGGGCTACCTGCTCTGACCTCTGGATCTTCCAACACTTCTTCCTATAGCCACTCTGCTATTGAGGCCAAAGTTCCAGGACCTGGATTTTTCTGCAGGGGCAGGGTGAAGGGATCCATGCGTAAAGCAGGCAACAGACACAGAGCAGATGATGGTGTTGGGCTGGCTAGGAGAGGAGATGAAATCTTCTTGTTTTTGCTTTCCACTTCCAATTTCTGATAATATTATGTGGAAAGCTTTAGATTGGTTCAATACCATAGACATTTGGTGTTTCATTTTTGATATATATTCCCATTTCTGTCTTCACACTTCCTTCTCTGATATAAAAAAACACATGGAAGTTGTAGCATAAATCCAGGATTTTTTTCTTCATTTGACTGTTTTCTTTTTCTTTTATGACACAAAGAACTGGGAATCTGAGTTAGACTCATTTATATTTCCATTTTTTTTTTTTTTTTTTTTTTGCCATTTGAATGAAGCTATTTTACTGTTACCAGGAAAAATGCATCTACAAAGCAATCTGCTAATGAGAGAGCTTTGCAAGTTAACTTCTCTGATCGGATTCAGTCCATGGGCCCAACTAGAAATACACCTCAGTTCATTAAGAAGCACAATAATTACCAGACTTTCTCAGCAGAGCGCAGTCCTGAGTCTCCCCAAGAAAATCTTCTCAAATTAAGAGACACAGGGATAATATTTCCAATATATGAAGAGCACTTTTGAATCAATAAGAAAAAGGCAAATATCCTAATATTTGGGATATGGATGGGGCATAAGAAAATTGTTAAAATACTTTCCACAGAGCTGCGGTTCTGTGCATCTTAAACATTTTGGTTCTGGATGCAAACATGACTCAAAATTAAGTAACATGCCACCAATTAATAATCCCATCTCCACTGCTACAGGTACAAAGACAGAAGACTCAAATGGTAAACTCTTACCTGAAGAACTACACTTGACCAATAGACATACAGAAAAAAGTGGTTCAATCTAACCTATCATTTAAAATGTAAATTAATAATAATGTATACATTTTCATCAACTAGTCCAACAAAACTTAAAATAGTAGATTAACAATACCCATTGTAGATGAGCAAATGAAAACAGTGAGCAAAAGATTCAACAGACATTTCACCAGAGAAGATAGATCACTGGTAAATAAGCAAGTGAAAAGATGCTCGACAGCATTAGCTACTAGGGAAATGCAAATTAAAACCATGAGATACTACTATACACACATCAGAATGGCAAAAACAAGCAAAACTACCGGGATATGACACACGTTTACCTATGTAACAAATCTGTACATTCTGCACATGTATCCTAGAACTTAAAATAAAATTTAAAACAAGCAAGCAAACAAACAAAAAAACTACCATGATAAAGTGCTAGATTAAAGGCATTATACAAAAAAACAAGTATTTTTCTATTTACCGGCAACAAAAATTTAAAAGGATTTTTTAAAAATACCATTTACTACAGAATCTAAAAGTTTATGATATGTAGGGATAAATTTCGTGAAAAGATCTTTACCCCAAAAGCTAGAACATATGGCTGAGAGATATTAAAAGACCTAAATAAATCGATGTAAACCGTGTTAATGGGCTGAAAGACACAGTTTTGGTGAGCTGTTTAATTTTCCACAGAGTGCTCTACAAATTGAATACACCTCAAGTTACCTCTAGGTACCGATGAGGGAGTCTAGCCATGACACCTAAGTGTGATATGGTGGGATGAGATCCTAGAAGAGAAAGAGGAGATTAGGGGAAAACAGAAAAAATCTGAATAAAGTGTGGAGTTTGTTAATATCACGTGTAAGTATTGGCTTGTTAGCTATGATCCATGTACCTACCACACTCCCATAGGATATTAACAATGGTGACAACTAAGTGAGGGGTATGAAGGCACTCTCTACTATCTTGCAACTTTTCCGTAAATGTAGAACTATTCTAAAAGAAAATGTTTATTTAAATGTATTATATCATGCAAATAATCCTGGGAGACTTTTTTATATAAATTATTTTAATGTTATTTTTTTCTAAAGTTTTCAGTCACATTATTAGTTCATGTTTTTTAAGTAATGTTTTTAATAATGCAAGAATTTATGCCTCTGAGGGCATCTTTGGATACACCCATCATTTGGATATCTGTTGTTTTCATTAATGGTCTATTGTAAATAATGCGCAGTGGAATAGACTACTAGTTAAATAGGGATGTTTAATTCAAGGTATTCACTAGGTAAAAATTAAAACCAGTACTTAAGATTAAAAATTCAAATTTTAATTTTAAAAAATTTCTCTACTCCAAATTTTGGGAATCAGTCACTCGGCAATCTTTGACACATTCTCGGTTTCCCGATATAGGGAATGTGTGTCCTCACATGCAAACATCGCCTACCACTTTGGTAAGTGCTGTGGTGGCTCTGAGAACAGAGAAGCAATAGAGATGCTGTGTTCCTCCATCCAGGAACCAGGCTTCAAGGCAGGGATCACATGTGAGGAGCAACCAGCTGAGACTGGATCCTCCAGGGAAGCCCCTGCAGAAATGAAAAACAGTGGTGGGGAAACATTCCCAGCTATGAGCAATGTTGGTGGGAGTTCAATTGTGTGTGGGAGGGCTATGGAGAAGAGGTGGCATTGAGCTGAATAAAGTGTGCTAACAAAGAGAGGAGAGATATTCCAAGGTGAGTGAACAGTAAGAGCTAAAATGTGAAAGTAGGAGGTGTGGTGGTAATCCCAGCGTTTTGGGAGACCGAGGCAGGAAGATTGCTTGATGTGGGTAGTTTGAGACCAGCCTAAGCAACATAGCAAGACGTCATCTCTACAATAAAATAAAATAAATTAGCTGGGCATGATGGCATGCACCTGTAGTCCCAGCTACTAGGGAGGCTGAGGTGGGAGGATCACTGGAGCATGGGAGGTCAAGGCTGCAGCGAGCAGTGATCACTCCTTTGGACTCCAGCCTGTGCAACATACCAAGGCCCTGTCTCAGAAAAAATGTGAAGGTAGGGAAATGCCCCTTAGGCAAGTGTCTATACCGCCTGGTTCACCCAGGGAAATTCAGTTTATGTCTACTCTCACAGTCTATGTGTTGGTAGTATCCCATGTCCCCCTCGGATCCATCCTAACTTGGACATGAAATTAGGCAATTGCCTTTTTCTTAGTATGCTTGAGAGAACCAAATTTCCAGCCACCTTAATTCTCAGGGTGTATCCTCATACTGAATCCATGGCTTGGCTTCGCTAGCAATTTATTCCTCAGTGCTAATGACCTGGGCCTCTCTCCTCAATTCTGACATCCTCAAGATCCATCCAAGAAGAAAATAGGCAGAGAGCCATCCTTAAAGGGAGCCAGGAGTGAGCACAGCGTGGAGTAAACTGAAATTTTCCTTCCTGTAAATGGCACTGCAAGGGGAGTGGTTGTGGATGGAGAAGATGACTCAGTGGCAAGTCATGCACTTGGCAGGAGTCAGTGTCTTCAGAATAATTACTGTCTGTCAATAAATGTCAAGGATCTTTAAAAACTCAATCCAAGGGCAGATGTCGAAATGGGTTTCTTAACACACTAAAAGACACATTCATGCAGGAGGCTTTGGGAAAATCTTTATAAAAAATTCTTAATCATTGCTGGCATTTCAGAAATAGAAATAGGAGTGAAACAGGTAAGCATATTGATTGATAGACAGTGAGGAATCAAATAGCAATGAACCTATGAATAAAATATAACTCTAGACACCAGGGTCACTGTATTAGTCTGTTCTCACACTGCTATAAAGAATACCACTGAGATTGAGTAATTTATAAAGGAAAGAGGCTTAATTGACTCACAGCTCTGCATGGTTGGGGAGGCCTCAGGAAACTTACACTCATGGCAGAAGGTGAAAAAGAGGCAGGTGTGCCTTACGTGGCAGCAGGTGAGAGACAGAATGCATGTCAGTGCAGGAAAAACTACCATTTATAAAACCATCATATCTTGTGAGAACTCACTCATAATCATGAGAACAGCATGGGGAAAACCACCTCCATAATCCAATCGCTTCCCACCAGGTCTCTCCTTAAACACCTGGGGATTACAATTCAAGATGAGGTTTGTGTAGGAACACAAAGCCTAACCATATCAGTCAGGGTTGGGAGAGCGGCTGGTACTCTAAAATAAATTGTTGCTCAAATTACTCTGTGTGTGTGTGTGTGTGTTTGTGTGTGTACACATGCATTCACACACTCATTTGAGTGTATCTGTATGTATATATCATTTTATGCTTATGTTGTTTTCTTCTGAAGAAAATATTTTACAAGATTTATGTATGAAAAAACTTTCTAACCAAAAGATAGAACCTGTCCTGTGATTCATGTCTACTGAACACTTTCAGAAACTAAATTCTAAATGCTCCTGAAAATTCAGAAATGTGGATAAGTATCCTGCACACCTGCTGTGTGTAGTATTTTCTTCCCTAACTTGTATCCCCTCCTAAGATTCAAAAATAACATGGAATTTTCACTGGGAATCCACCTCTGCCCACTCTAAATTCGAATACCCTCCATTTGGAGGCAGGGTGGGGGTGTCACGTGACACAAGTGTGGCCAATCAATGTATGCCATCCCTTGGCTACAGTGATTGGTTCAGGATGGTCATGTGACTGTTTCAGAGTCCCTTCTTGCTAAATTCTGATGAGGGGCATTATATACAAGAAATGCAGCATGTCTGTAGCTGCCAGGCTGTGCAGATGACCATTTGCTATCCACACACACAGGCTTTGCAGGAATCTCTTGGTTGCACAAAGGGAGCCAAACAGTGCTTAGCATATATAGGATCTAGTAGGAGTCAAGGCTGGGCTTATTAGCCTGGAGTCATAGAAGCTGGACTGTAACCAGTTAGGTAGTGGGAGCTTTGATACAGATGATATTGCTCCTGCAGCTTCCTTGTGAAGCGTTTATTAATTTCATCTATATTCAAGGCACTGATTTTCCCATTTAGTTACAACTTGTGAATTGGCATTTATTTCCCATAACCAAACATTCCTTGGAAGGCAGCATCTTGGATGGCCACAGAATAGAATTGTCTTGTGGGAAATTACCTAGTGCTATGGCGCCCCCCAGATACGCTTCCAAGCATGCTATTCTAGGGGGTCCTGCATCCAAGAGGTTTACAGACCAAATTAAGATGCTCAAAGTAAATGCTTTGTTAAGAAACATATAGCAAGAAGGAGAGCATAAAAATTGTACATGAATGTTCATAGCATTATCCACAAAAAGACTAAACAACTCAAATGTTCATCAACTGGCGAATGAATAAACATGTATTAATCAGGGTTCTCTAGAGGGACAGGACTAATAGGATAGATGCATATATGGAAAGGAATTTATTAAGGAGTATTGACTCACAGGATCACAAGGTGAACTCCCACCATAGGCTGTCTGCAAGGTGAGGAGCCAGGAAGCCAGTCCGAGTCCCAAAACCTCCAAAGTAGGGAAGACAACAGTGCAGCCTTCAGTCTGTGGCCAAAGGCCCAAGAGCCCCTAGCAAATCACTGGTGTAAGTCCAAGAGTCCAAAAGCTGAAGAACTTGGAGTTCGATGTTCGAGGGCAGGGCAGGAAGCATCCAGCATGGAGAAAGATGGAGGCCAGAAGACTTAACCAGTCTAATCTTTCCACCTTCTTCTGCCTGCTTTTATTCTAGCCATGCTGGCAGCTGACTAGATGGTACCCACCCACATTGAGTGTAGGTCTGCCTTTCCCAGTCCACTGACTCAAATGTTAATCTCCTTTGGCGTCACCCTCACAGACACACCCAAGAACAATATTTCACATCTTTCAATCCAATCAAGTTGACACTCGATGTTAACCATCACAAAACCAATATGGCAAATACATACAATGGAATATTATTTAACAATAAAAAGAAATGAAGTACTGACACATGGATGAACCCTGAAAACCTTATGCTAAGTGAAAGATGCCAGACACAAAAGACCATGCACTGGATGACTGCATTTATATGGAACATCCAGACTAGGCAAATCGATAGAGACAGAAAGCTGAATAATGGAAGCTAGGTGCTTGAGGAATTGGGAGGAAATGAGAATGGCTGCTCTGGGGCAGGGAGTTTCTTTGAGGGTGATGAAAGTGTTCTAAAACTAGATAATGGTGATGTTGCAATTCTGAGTATACTAAAAAAACACTGAATTATGCACTGCAACAGGGTGGTCATGATGGTAACAGATATCTCAACAAGACTTGTTTTTTAAAAAAAGAAAGAAAAGAAAAGAAGCAGAAACAGAAGCAAGGGAATCAGGTAGGAAAAGTTAACACACTTCTTGGGATATCACGCAAGCAGGGGAAGGACCACACCAGTACTTCAATCCTGGATTATGTGATGCTTACATTCTCTCTCTCTCTCTCTCTCTCTCTCTCTCTCTCTCTCTCTCCCCCACTCCCCCTCCTCTGTTCATCTCTCTCCTATCTCTCTCTTTCTCTCTTTCTCCCAACAGTGGTCTATTGTGGATACAAGCAATAGTGTGGATGTTACACAAAAAGACCCAACAGTCCGAGATACCTGGGGCCAGCACAACACACTTGCACTCTTAAGAGACCCTGGAACAGGTGCACTGCATTAATGGCTGAGGCTTACCCTCACCTGTTGATCAAGTATCTTACTTACCTCTCTTGTTCTAAGGACACATATTTCAAGAATAGGTGATACCTATCAGCATCATTAATATTAAGTACTTTGAGTGTCCCATGTATATTTTCCTGTTTTCTTCTAAATGTTTTATGGCTGTACAGTTTTTGACTCATGAATATTTAATGCATCATTGATTTGGGGACCTTCTGTGTGTTCAGTTTGTGACAAATGTTTGCTGTCTAATGTGGCCTGTGACTATTTAGCCCATGCCCGGCCTCTTCCATTCCTTTCTGTGTTCTTCACATAATGCTTTCTCTACCTTATCTAGGTATGACATAGCCCCTATATTGAATTGTGCATATCCCCCTCATTTGTTTCTTTTTCTTATTGTCCATAGTTGGATTGAATATTCTTAAACAATACAGCAAACACACAATGCAAGAACCAAGCTATTATTTCTCCTTCTTCCCAACTGAAGGGTGGCATTTCAGGTATCTTCCATTTGGACCGGTATTGATTGCATCTAGAAGAGAATGGGAATTCCATCTCTTCTGTTGAAAAAGCATAAACATCCTTCTTCCCCCTGTTTTGGTTCTCCCTGAAATTGCAGACTGTTGAGAAGCCTGAGGGAATTGATGTCCTTTAAAATGGTAGCTGCCAATGGGATTTCTTCATCAAGGGATAGGATGGGTTTGTTTCCTTCTTTAGCAGAAGCAAAACACCAATCAATTCCCACTTGTTTCGGCCAGGTAAGAGCCATGGTTTTTTTCTTTCTTTCTTTCTTTCTTTTTTTTTTTTTCAGACAAAGTCTCCTTGCCCAGGCTGGAGTGCAGTGACACAATCTCAGCTCACCACAACCTCCGCCTCTGGGTTTAAGTGATTCTCTTGCGTCAGACTCCTGAGTATCTGGGATTACAGGTGCACACCACCATGCCGGGCAAACTTTTGTATTTTTAGTGGAGATGAGGTTTTACCATGTTGCCCAGGCTGGTCTCAAACTCTTGTACTCAAGCAATCCGCCTGCTTCAGCCTCCCAAAGTGCTAGGATTACAGGCATGAGCGACCACGCCTGGCCAGAGCCATCTTATAGACCTTTTAGGAGCAAGCCTGAAGCAGGAGTGGCTTCTGTCCATTAGGAACCAGAAACTTCGAGAGGTCTCCCAGGCTGACTGGAAAATCAGGCACCAACGCAGTGGAAGAGACAGCTGTGACTGCTTCAGATCCCAGGCCTGTACCACACAGATGTCCTGGTGCCTGGGTAGTCCGAAGCAGCCTTGGACAATGAGCATTGAGGAAAGGGAAAGAAGCCAGATCTAGGAGGATCCTAGTTCAGTCTCATTCAGTGGAGATTTCCATCTTCAGGTCTAAACTGTGGCCCATAAACTTAGTGCACCATAAAATCAATATAAAACACCTCTATCAGTATTTTTAAATAAAGGAAATAGAATAGAAAATATTGGAATGCATACCCAAAACAAAATATTTTTCTTCAAATTTAATTTTTAGTTACATATGTAACAACATGTGATTGTGTGCTGAGTCCTAATGTAAAGTGGGCTTCCTTTTTTTTGTTTGTTTTGAGACAGGGTCTCACTTTGTTGCCCAGGCTGGAGCGCAGTGGTGCAATCACGGCTCACTGCAGCCTCAACCTCCAGGGCTCAAACAATCCTCCTGCCTCAGCCTCCATAGTTGCTGGGACCACAGGCATGTGCCACCACTCCCCGCTAATTTATTTTTATTTTTTGTAGAAACAGGATCTCGCTATGTTACCCAGGCTGGTTTTGAACTCCTGGGCTTGAGTCATCCTACCACCTCAGCCTCCCAAAGTGTTGAGATTACAGGCGTGAGCTGTTGCAATATGTGCTTCTTAGTGGACGATGATCATATGAAAGGCACCTGTATTAACTTCTGCTAACCCAATTATATCTTCCTTTAAAATCCAGAAATTCAGGAAGATCCCCCTTTCCTCTTAGCTCAGATTATTTCTCCTGAGTGTGAGTGTGTGTGACTGTGTTAGAGTATGTGTGGGGGCTGTGTGCCTGCGTGTGTGCATATAAGTGTGTGTGTGACTGGCACTCTGTGTGGTGTGTGTGTGCGTGTGTGTGACTATGAGAGTGTTAGAGTATGTTTGTGGGGGGTTGTGTGCATGCGTGTGTGTGTATGAGTGTGTGCATGTGTGTGTGGCACTGTGTGTGGTATGTGTATGTGACTGTGTGTGTGTGTATGAGTCTGTGTGTCTGAGTAGCGTGTGTGTGACTGTGTGTGTGTGAGTGTGTGCGAGCATGTGTGTGGAGCTCTGTGTGCTGTGCGTGTGTGACTGTGTGGCACTCTGTGTGTGGGGTGCGTGTGAGAGTGTGTGCGTGTGTGTGTTCTTGGTCATCCGAATCAGTACGCTCCTGCAGCATCTCTGTTTCTTAGACTTCTCCAGCTCCCGGGTGTCTGGTGAGATGCCAGCCATTGCCTGTGGTTACCAGCCCCGACGCTGGCCAGTGGGGTGAGGCGTCAGGGCTGCAGGCCCCTTGAAGCACACACCTGTGTTAGAGTGATAAAAGCTGTCTTTTCTGCAGTCCTAGCCCTGCCCCAGGAGCTCATCTTCTCTGAAGCGCGTTCTCACAGACCTGTTACAAATATGATTCCTTTAGAAGTACGGGGGCTATGAAGCGGGGAAACCCTCTCCTCCCAGATAATGGAGAGCGAAGCAGATAATTAAGCAGAGACCTCAGCACAGGGCCTGCCGCTCAGGGGTCTCGGAGCCGGCTGCACGCTCTCCGTAGCCCCACTCGCATTGTTTGCTATGGGAATAGCGCCCCCTGCTGCTTTCAATAACGCAGCCCAGAAATGGGATCAATTACTCCTGCCACTGTCCTTGGTGTGAATATGTGTGCACAGAGCCCTTCCGGTGTGCGTGGCCGGATGCTGGGCCACAGAGATTCACAAATTAGCCCTGACCTCTGGGCTCAACTAATGCAGAGTCTTGGTTCTCCACCCAGAAGCCATTCCCAGCCCCTCCTCCTGATTTCAAAGGCCTTCTCCTTCCTTCGCTGGAAGCTGAGAATGCCAGAGGCCCACTTTTGCAGCCGGTTACACAGGGAGAGCTTGGGAACGTTTCCCGTCTGGCCAGAGGGATTGAGGGAAGCCTGCTGGGAGCTCCTGGCCACTATTGCTCTTCATGTGAGAAAGAGAAATTAAATAACCTGCTCCAGTGGACAATGTTAGAAGCTGGTTATGCTGCAGCCTTTGAAGGTTTTCTGGACAGCAAGGAATGAAGACCTCTCAGGCTGGCCCAAGCACAGGTGGGTTTATTCTAACGGTGTTGGTTGCAGTCTACCTGGAGAACATCTAAGAGCACAAGACGAAAGTGCGTAAATTCCGCGGGGATTGCACGCAGAGATGGTAGCCTGCCTCAGAAGCATCTGGTCCCTTTCCCTCCACTTCCTCCTCTTGCTCCACTGCACACTCTTCCTGGCCCAGCCCAACCGGCTGCCCGTCCGCACTCCACGCCCCGGCCCCCCAGACCGAGATCACCACCCATTGGCCCAATCTCTGCCTTGGATGTATTATTGAGAGTGCCCGATTGGTCCCCCTCCCCAGCCTTGGAGCAGGCGTTCATCCCTGGACCAATCAGCAGTGGAGGGGGGCGTGGGGCGGGGGATGGTCATGTGATGCCCAGGGCTGCTCTTTCTTCTAGAGGCTAAAGGTGGAGCCTGCGTCTAGAAGGGCTGAGGCAGGGGGTGAGCCCGGCTCTGCAGGGGCATGCTGGGAACCACGGGCTCTTACAGGCATCCTTCCTCAGGGATTATGTCAGAGCGAGTTATTTTAGGTCAGAGATGGCACCGCCCAAATATACAGTGGGAACATGCCTTATTTCATTGGAATACATGTATTGTATGTTGATAATTTTATTTATCATATATTACACATGATAATCTACTACACATTACATATATAATATATATTACATTTTTAGGTCCTTTCATTGTATATATATTAACTCATTGAATTCTATATATATATATACCCTATATAATATATAATTTATTATTTATAGCCTATAATAGTGTTATATATGACATATATAATATCTGCTATATGGGGAATATGTACTACTATATATTTATATATTTTATTAAATATTTTAGCATATATACATTTACGTATGCATGTATAAATTCAGATATACTATATCTTTATGTATTCCATTTTTATATATTTATTACATAATATATACATTTATATGTATGATTCGTATATATGTATACATTTATTTGTTACATATTCATAATGAACTGTTTCATTGGAATATATGTGTGTATATACGTAATATGTTTGTAATTTAAATGTACCATTCACATTTAAAATTAGAGAGATTTCACATTTTAAAAATCGAGACAGCTGCTTTCTCTGAAAGAGTGGAAGTAAAATACTAATAGCTAACACTAGCGTTGCACTTACCTGTGATGGGCGTTTTTCCAGGTTCCTGCCATCTCTATGGAACCTCACGGCCGGCCTGTCCTGTGGGTTGTATTATCACTATTGTTCTAAGTCTCCTTCCATTTACAGATGAGGAAACACAGTGCAGCTGCACCTGTGCCCCTGACCGTGGGCGGCACTGCTCCCAAGTGGGCCAGGCTCCTGCAGGGTGCCCTCAGCCCTACCTGCCCCCACTGGTTCACTGGCTTTGGCCCCCAGTGAATTTCAAGTCCTGCTCTTCCTCCTCCCATTTTTACATTACCCACCTCACTCCTGTGGACATGTTCACCCATGGCCCCTGATAGTTTATAAGGCTGGAGAGTTTTCTATATAAGCTTCCAGTTGGAGTTTTCAAGCGGATTGTACTTTCCAAATTCATAAGTAAAACTCATCAAGAAAATAATAACTGTGAACTAAAGTTTTTAGGGAAAAGCTGGGATTGGGGAAATATGTTTCTGGACATTGTCAATGGCTGAGTCCAGTTGTTCAGACTCTATCAAGCCCTGCGAACTTGTCCTCTGTATCTTCCCCTGGTGAATCCGTCAGACATGTGGGGCTCCTTTAATTCAGAAAGAAACAGCCCAAAAACATTTGTATCACTGCAGAATCCTGGCCCATCACTCAGTGCCTTGACCCTGGGCCTACAGCTCTGTGCTCCCCTGTGCCCAGCTGCTGTCTCACCACCGCCGTCTCCTGACTGATGCTGACACCCCTGAGTGTGGAGACAGCCTTCAGCCTGCAGTCAGACTCAGCAGAGGAAGGAGCCCGGCCCCGGTCAAGTCCAGTGCAGCCACCCCATGATAGCCATCCACAGCCCCTGCCCCGGGGAACCAACACGGGCAGCTGGGCAGAGACAGTGACCAGAGCTTGTCCTGTGGTAATCACTGCTCCCCTAGAAGGGTCAGTAGTACAAAGAAGCTGCTCCCAGCCTTAATAAAGTGAGCAGGACTATCTGTGTCCTACCAGTTGACAAGGTCCATATTTCACAAGTGAAGTCTGGATAGTTTGCTGCTGATAGATGTCAGATAGAATTCCCCATCTCCTCCTCTCATCTTCTGGCATTGAGTGACAAGTACCTTCCCTTTACTAGTTTTCACCGAATGCAAAAACTTAACCTCCCGGTGTGTTCATTAAACCTCAGTCTCCCTAATAATCTCTCCAGAATTGTATTCTTAGGCCACTTTGTGACAGAGACTATGCTGTCCCTGCAGAGAGCAGGTAATTACCTTGCCTATGTCATCCCCAATAGTGATGTATCTTTGACCTCACTTGATCTTGATTTTCAACACCTCTGTATGCAGGTAGAAAAATTAAGTGCAGCAAATTTCTGTCAGTCCCTAATAGCAGTTTCTTCTTGCCTAAAAATGCCAAAACCACCTGAACAGAGAAATGTGCTAGATAGCTACTGAGTTTGTGGTCCTTAGAGAAGTGGTATGTTTAGATGCACCACATAGAACATCAGCCAACTTCATTAGGGCATCGGTGAGCACTGGCCACTCACTGACCCACGGTCAGGAGTTGCTGTGGATCAGGCATGTCCCTGCAGTGAGTAATAACCATAAGCAAAGGCAATAATTAGGAGACACCAGTCACGGAGTCGGAGGAAAGTCGTTTCTGAACTGCCTTTGGAGAAAACCTTTGAGCTGCATGAAAAGGAAAAAGAATCTGACACCCAGTTCTTCCAGAGCCAAGAACAAAGAAAATTCAGTGATGAACACATTGGGGGAGTCCGAGAGGACACTAATCCTTGTGTTCTTGAGTTAGGCTGAGCTGGAGAGTCAGCGTTTGTTAGTCTGCAGCAGGGCAGAGTAATACCTCACCTGAGTTATGCATGGACAAAGTTGTCCAGTCATTTGGCCATGAACATGGCCTTGATCCCAAAGCCTGAAGTGCCTTGAGCATGTTGGTTTGCTCCACCTCAGGTCACTGATGAAAGAGTAACTGGGTCAGGAGACACAGGCTCATTTTGATGAAGATTGCAAGTGGCAGATACGCAAAATGAAAAAGCACCAATCTCCATAGATTTCAATGAACTGCCTAATAGATCAAATCATAGCCGTGTAAACATCTTATGTCCAGTTCCAACTGATCTCATTAAATGTTTCTTGGTTTCAGATATGAGAACCCAAGTTCTGTGATTACTGTGGTTCTAATTGATGGCACGGGGTTTAACAGGGGTGTGTGCTATCTAAAAACATTAAACCGCACTTGGCAGCCCCCCAGCTTGAAGAGGCCATGCCACTGTGAAGCTCAGAGAAATTATCTTTCGAAATCCTAACTGGGAGGAGACAAATGCGGTGATGCATTTGATGTCATCAATTCATATTCAATTTGTTTTTTGTTTTGTTTTGTTTTGTGGGTTTTTTTTTGTTTGTTTGTTTGTTTTTTTTTGAGACGGAGTCTCACACTGTTGCCCAGGCTGGAGTGCAGTGGCACGATCTCGGCTCATTGCAACCTCCGCCTCCTGGGTTCAAGCTATTCTCCTGCCTCAGCCTCCCGAGTAGCTGGGATCACAGGCATGCACCACCAAGCCCGGCTAAGTTTTTGTATTTTTAGTAGAGACGGGGTTTCACTACATTGGCCAGGCTGATCTCGAACTCCTGACCTCTTGATTCACCCTCCTCGGTCTCCCAAAGTGCTGGGATTACAGGCGCAAGCCACCGTGCCTGGCCTCAATTTGTCTTCATTTTATTACACCAGTCAACTGGAAACTAGAGGTGACTAAGAAGGTTGATAATGGAAAATAATCTCTCCACGAATGCCTAATGGTGTCGCCATTTGAGGTAGGTGGTACATGTGAAGCTGGCTAACTCAGTTTACCCATGGCCGTAGCTATAGAAGGCAAGTCTGTGGGAGCAAAGGCACCTTTCATTGTCCATGAACTACATTACCAGAACACAGGTCATCACTGTGCTGCTTATGAGAGCTGTTTTGCCACGCTGTAAAGATTTGCTCTTGCCAGGTGTGGTGGCTCATGCCTGTAATCCCAGCACTTTGAGAGGCCAAGGCCGGTGGATCACCTGAGGTCAGGAGTTCGAGACCTGCCTGGCTAACATGGTGAAATCCCGTTTCTACTAAAAATACAAAAAATTAGCCAGGCGTGGTGGCACACGTCTGTAATCCCAGCTACTCGGGAGGCTGAGGCAGGAGAACTGCTTGAACATGGGAGGCAGAGGTTGCAGTGAGCCGAGATTGCACCATTGCACTTCAGCTTGGGCAACAAGAGCAAAACTCCATCTCAAAAAAAAAAAAAAAAAGTATTATTCTTGCAGTCACCTTAGGACTTTCACTTGTCCCTACCTACAAAAATCATTGATAACATTCTGTCTACATTTTTACCCACTGCCAAGACTCCCTGGAGAACTGAGGATTAAAGAGAGGCTCTCTTGCGTCTGAGACCTTCTGTGGCTCCTTCCCTCCATTCACCCTTCTGTCGTGTTCTCTCACTCTCTGCCCTGGGAGGCTGACCTGAGAGGACTACCTCCATGCCCTCCCTCACCCCATGGCTTTCAACCAGGTTGACCACTGCAACGCTTCAGCAGATCAGAGAGAAGGGTGCTTACTCTACTCAATCCTGACCACTGAGACGCTCCAGCAGATCAGAGAGAAGGGTGCAGATCAGAGAGAAGGGTGCTTACTCAATCCTGGTGTAGCATCACCACCAAAGGGTTCTTCCTGCCCCTTCGGACATGAGTGGTAGGGACTCCATGACCCTGGGATGTAATGACATCCCTTTATTCCCAACATCCTGCCCCTCACTTTGCAAGTAGCTTCTTTACTAAACTTTCTCCACATGTGAGCCACCATCTGAGACTGACGGACACAGGGCAAGACAAGAATGCAGAGGTGGAGAGAGGGGAAAGGGGTGGAAGAGGAAAGCAGGAAAAGAAAGAGAAGATGGGGGAAAAACAACTGTCATCAGTTATTTGTCTTTTATAATGTATCCAGAGCATTGCTAAGCAGTTTTCTTTTTATTTTCACCTTCTTGCTGATCGTGTGTGTGTGTGTGTGTGGTGCAGTGGCATTTAGTATAGCCACAATGTTGTACAATCACCACATATATCTAGTTCCAATATATTTTCAGGACTCCAAAATAAAACCCTATGCTCATTAAACAGTTACACCCCCCAACCCCGACCATCCCCTGGCAATCACCTGCCTGTTTTCTGTCCCTATGGCTTTAACTCTTCTGCATATTTCATAGGAATGGAGTCTATAATATGTCATCTTTTGTGTGTGCCTTCTCTCACGTAGCACAATATTTTCAAGGTTTATGCATCTTGTAGCATGAATCAGTATTTCATTCCTTTTTATGACTAAATAACATGTATGTGTATATGCCACAATTTGTCCATTCACCCACTGATAGACATTTGGGTTGTGTTCACCTTTGGCTATTTGAAATAATGTTGCTATGAACACACATGTGCATGTATTTGTTTGGGTATATGTTTCCAGTTTTGGGGATATTTACTATATATGGAGTGGAATTGCTGGATCTCATGATATTTCTACATTGAACTTGTTGAGAAACTGCCAAACTGTTGTCTACAGTGGTTGCACCATTTTACATTCTCTCCAGCAAATTTGCAAGAGTTTCAATCTTCCAATACTCTTGCGAACACTGATTGTTTTCTTTCTTTAATTATAGCCATCCTAGTGAGGGTGAAATGCTATCCTATTGTGGTTTGGGGCAGACTGCTTGCATCATCACATTTCACCCACAGCAGCCCTAAAGATCATGACTATGGTTGTCCTTATTTAACAGTCAAAGGAAATTGAGACTCCAGTGAGCTATTAGAGTCAGTCTGCAAATGCAGATGAGTGAGACCCCAGATCCCCAGCTCTCAGTGGCTGCATTACACATCCCTGGAAGAGGGGCTGGTAGCTCTGTGAAGCCAAATTTACTCATCCTTCTACTCATTAACTCTGCACTCATTTATTGAGCACAGATTCTATGCAATCCCCATTTTCTACGTTTGTTTTCTAAGGACATTAGAAAAATTTATCCTTTATTTACGTAGAGGGTTTTGAAAGGCAGTCAATACTTTTTTGAGATTCAGAAGAGTGAGTTAAATCCTTTCTAAATAAGAAGACTTACCTTTGAGGACCACCATTTTTAATACTTATGCTAACACAACATTAAAATTCCAGATGGAATATATTTGTTTGCAGGTGGCAGTAACTCTACAATGAATCACATATGTCAATAATTTATGCACTCACAGAATTCTAAATCTTAAAGCTGTATCCAACTTTACTCAAATGATAAAATTAGAATGCTGTCTTTCAAAATCCATTGGTTCTATATTCTTCAGATTGGGGTTCATCCTCAGGAATGCATGGTTTCTCAAAGGAAAACGTGTTGCTATTCCTAGAAGAAAGGAAAATTTGTACAGGACATGCAAAGCAAACACTTCAACCACACCTAGGTGGTCAGCTAAATAATGGCCCCAAAGATGTCCATGTCCTAATCCCAGAAACTTTGAATGTTATCTAACATAGTAAAAGGAACTCTGCAGATGTGATTGAGTTAAGGGCTTTGAGATGGGAATATTAGTCTATATTGTCCAGCTGGGTCTGACGTAATCACCAGAGTCTTTACAAGAGGGAGGCAGGTGGGTTAGAATTAGAGAAGGAGATGTGGGGATGGAACCAGAGGTAACAATGTTTAAGAATAGAAGAGCCAAGGAAGGCCAGCAGTGTCTACACGCTGGAAAAGGCAAGGTAACGGATTCTCCCCTGGAGCCTGTGAAATGGATGATGCACTGCCAATACATTGATTTTATCCCCTTAAGAGACATTTGGGAATTTTGACCTTCATAACTAAAAGAGAATAAATTTGCATTGTTTATGATGTTTTAAGCCATGAAGTTTGTGGTACTTAGTTATAGCAACAATGGGAAATGAATATATCCTCTACCCTAAGAACCCATTCATAAGCATTTTCCTTTCTTAAATGTTTTTGAGTCTTTCTACCCATTGTAAGTCTCCCCACAGGGGTGTGGGAGAACACTGAGGATGTAATTACTTGTATGGAACACATTTTGTGGTTCAGAGGGCCTGAAGCCAAGCCTATTTTCACACATCCACTCCACCACCACGGTGGACGTAGTCCTTCTCAAATATGTGCCTCAGAGATGACATCAGTAAAATGGAGAATTTCATAGTGCAATTCTTGGACCTCATGTCAGGTAATATACAAAATTCTTAAGTCAGTGTAAGATAAATTGTAAATAAGGGTTAACAATTATTATTAGGGGGAAGTGATCATTCTAGTCCACAATGTTGACCACAGCCCCATGGCCTCAAGGAGGACAGCAAGATGATGAAGAATGATCAGTCTCAGTCATAAAGAGTAACATTTGCCCAAACTGTAGGCATTTTAAGTAAGAATATAAGTGAAAGTTCTTTAAAAGTATCTCAAAAGCAGCTGGGCGCGGTGGCTCATGCCTGTAATCCCAGCACTTTGGGAGGCCGAGGTGGGTGGGTCACTTGAGGCCAGGAGTTCGGGACCAGCGTGGCCAACATGGTAAAATCCCATCTCTACAAAAAATAAAAATAAAAAAGCATCTCAAAAGACCTTTGTCTCTTGTGTTAAAATATCACTCTAGTACACAGGAGATTGAGCTATAAATCAAAACTATAGCTTCAGTTTCAAGTGAGTATGTAGAAAATGATGGCATTTTCTGAAGGACTGTAATTTCAATCAAATCCACATTACATGGAGTGGATGAAGATAACATTGGCCTAAGACCATCTCATTGACTTCTCTCTCAGCTAATGGTACATATTCTATCTGTCGCTGATTTAAATCTGGCAGGTAATGTGTTATAAGCCTGACGGTTATGACAAGATCTTCTCTAAGAACGCTGTTTACACCAGAACTTAGCTTAACATTCCTCTGATTTCCCAATTTGTGGAACATGATGTTGGTAGCAAACAAAGCTCCAAATCCATAAGCCAGTGGTGTCCTTGGGGGATATGTTCTTCCTCGTGGGCACATAAAGATAAGAACAGGCCAAAGCTCTAACACAAAGGCTTGTTGCTTTCCCTCCCTACAGAGCACCAGAAGCCATGTTTTCTAGCAGTTTGTACAATGAAGCTAGGGTTTCTGTTTAGGCTGGCTGTTCCTGTACCTGCTCAGTGTTTCTTTCTTTCTCTTCTGGCCACAGAGCCTTTGATTTTTTTTCCCTTCAGGACCCACCATTTCTCCACTCTCAAGCCAAGGGATTCAGAGGAACATTCCCATCCTCCAAGTCCAAGCGATGGTCATATGACCAACCTAACTTCTTCTACCATAATGGCCACTGTACTTAGCTAGAACAATACAAGCCCAGGCAACAAGACTCAAGTCTGGGACATTTTGGAAACTATTAAGGAAATATCTTTCTTCTCTGTCTCCCTCTCCCATCCCCTTCCTTCTTTCCTCCTTCCTCTCTGTCTCTCTCTACCTCTCAGATGAAGACAGGATCTAAACCTCCACACATTTACACATCTCTCTTCCCAGACCTGCATTCACCTGTTGATGGACATTTACATTGTTTTCAGATTTGAGCTTTTACAAATAAGGCTGCTATGAACATTCATATACTATCCCTGTATGGTCACACACACTCATTTCTCTTAGGTACATACTTGGAAGGAGCGTGACTGGGTTATGTGGTAGGTCTATATTTCACTTTTTAAGAAACTGCCAAACTTTGAAAAGTAGCTCACTCAGCATCACATGAGAGTTGTGGTTGCTCGACCTCAGAGGCCTAGTGGAGAATCCGATTTCCAACAGCACCCAGCAGAAACGAGGGCAACTTCCAGCCCCATGGTGTCAGCATATTCACAGAGAAACCGTGATGAGGCACTTCCGCCCTCCCAGCCAGGGAAGAATCAGCAGGGACCTAGTGGGAACCAAAACCCCCACCCTCATCCAGTAGTAACAAGGGCCATGTCCTTTCCTGCTCAGGTGTCCATGAAGGCTGAGTGGGGATATCCACTTCTGCTCTTGTGTTGCATAAGAAGGCTGACAAGTGGTATCAGTAAAAAATAAAACAGTGAAATGAGGAGTTTTAAATATAGTTTCACAACATAATACAAAAATGCCTAGGTTTCAGCTGAAAATAATTTGTCGTACTAATAACTAGAAAGATCTGAAAGTGAATGAAAAAAGGCAATTGATACTATCACTGAGATGACAGAGATGTTAGAATGATCTGACCAAGATTTAAGACAGTGGTTATAAAGATGCTCCTAACAGCAATTGGACACATGCTTGAAACAAATGAAACACTCAGTTATCAACTAGAAAGACTAGAAAAACAAAGACTCAGTTATCAACTAGAAAACAGAAAGACTCAGTTATCAACTAGAAAATCTCACCAAAGAAATGGGAGAGAAAAGGAGGAACCAAGCAGAAACTTTCAAGCTGAAAAGTACAATAACGAATATTTAAAAACTTCAATGGATGTTCTCAACTGCAGAATGGAGGAGAAAGAATCAGTAAACTGGAAGATAGAAACAGAGAAATTGTTCAATATCAAAAAGAGAAGATACTCTGAAAAATAGTGAAAAGAGCCTCAGGAACTCGTAGGATTATAACAAAAAGTCTGCTCACCAGAGTCCCAGAGGGAGATGAGAAAGAAGTTAGGGCTGAATAAGCGCTCGGGGAAATCATGCTTGGAAACTTTCCAAATATGATAAAATAGATACACATATAGATTTGAGAAGCTGAGTGAGCCCTAAGCAGCAGTAAACACAAAGAAATCCACACCAAGGCATATCAGAATCACATTTCTAGGAACTAAAGATTCTTTTTAAATGTTAAAACAATAAGAGAAAAATGACACTTTACCTACAGGTAAAAACAATTTTAAATACAACAGAATTGTCATCAGAAACTGTGGAGGCCAGAAGAAAGTGCAGCATTTTTCAAATGCTAAAAATAAAAAAATCCCTGTCAACCCAGGATTCTATATCCAGTAAAAGTATCCTTCAGGAGTTAAGAGGAAATCAAGACATTCTTATATAAAGGAAAATTAAAAGAACTTGTCACCAGCAGATCTACCCTAAGAAAATGGCTAAAGGAAGTTCTTTAAACAGAAAGAAAATAATTTAAAAAAGGACTATAAGAATATCAGGAAGAAAGAACTTAGCAAGCCAAAATACATGTAAAAACAACAGAATTTCTTCTCATCTTGAGTTTTCTAAATAATGTTTGCTGGTTGAAGCAAAGATTATAACACTGCATGATGCAGTCCTAAATGTATGTAGAGGAAAGAGTTAAGGTAATTATACTATAGATGTTGGAAGGTAAGACTCTTAAAGAGAGATAAGATTTTTTATTTATTACTTGAAATGAGAAAATTATAACACCAGTAAACTTTGATAAGTTGTGTATGTAAATGAATCTCTAGAACAATCATTTAATGAAGCGCTACCAAAAAACAGACTCAAAAATATTTTATAGAAGTCAAAATGGAATTTTAAATATTGTTCAAGTAAACTCAAGCATTTGTTTCTCAACTATTAAAATTAATTAATCCTCAAAATGCAGTCCATTATCTCCATTTTACAATTTGAATATTGAAACATAAAGAGAAAAGATCACTCTGAGTAAACTAGAATATGAGCCCAGATAACTATCTGCTATGTTATGTTGCCTTTCTCTTTTAAATTTTACATGCAGATAGATATTAATATCCACAGTTTATAAGTCAAAGGCAAGAAAAAGAAAACAAAGGAAAAAGAGTAGAAAGCAAACAGAAAACAAAAAATTAAATGTCCGACTTGGGCCCTAACATATCAATAATTATATTAAATATAAAAGGCTTAAATACATCATTGAAACACAGAGAATGGAAGAGTGGATTTAAAATACTACACAACTTTATGCTATGTACAAGCAAAACATTTCAAGTATAATGATATAGTCAGATTGAAGATAAAAAGACAAATATGAATATACATATCATGCAAACATTAATCAAAATTAAGGATTGACTATATTAATGTTAAATAAAATAGGCCTCACAGCAAAGTAAGCAACCAGAGAAATACAAGTTATATAGCAACAAAGAGGTCAATTCATCATGACCTTTATGTAAGAGAAGTGCCATGTGTCACTTTCTGGGCCAAAGCATTTAAGATCCAGTGTCTGACCCTCCAGCCCTGGCTTTCCCTGCCTCACAACCATGGAGACCCCCAGTTTGAGGCAGTGGAGCTACAAGATGGAGCCAAGCAGGTCACTAGGTTCCTTGCTGGTGTGGGCCATTGCCCAGTTCCCTGAAGGAGTCTCCCAGAACTGAAGGGGAGTCTTCATTTTGTTAAACCACTGAGATTTTAGGATTGTTAATTCTGCTTTCTTCTGGAATGATTTCTCAAAGTAATGGAGAGATGAACATGAGGATCATTTGTTGTGAAAGGACAACTAGGTTTTCCTGACCAGAACAATCTACTCTGGTGACAGCACCTACATTTTCCTTTTGTGAGTGGCTCCTGCCCACTCTCCGGCCAGCTGCTTAAGTAAGTTAACTTCACCGTTGGCACCAGGTGTGAGCACATGGCTCAGGCATGGCCAAACAAAGCATTCTATCCTTCCGAAAGCAGGGATTTGCTTAGGGGTGGGCGAGTGGCCCAGGCAAAGTCAGTCAGAGCTGATGAATTATTAACACTCCAATTACTCAGAAAAGTAACCAAAACTATTGGAAAGATAAATTTTATTTTCTTGCTAAGGGAAAGAACATAGGTCTACAACTGCTAATGTTCATCTCTCCATCACTTTGAGAGATCATTCAGAAGAAAGCACAACTAAGAGATGAACAGACAGAGATAAAGATAGAGATAGAGCCATACAGGAGGTTATTGATGGTATAGATCCAGACCTGGACTCCTTCCAGCCTGAAGCTTGAAGGATTCTACTTTTGGATTTTCCAGTTACATGAATCAATACATGTTTTCATTTTGTTTAAACAATTTTGAATTAATCTTTCTTTCACATGCAGCTGGAAGAGGACTGCATATTAAAGTAGTATGACTTTGAGTAACATTAATGACAATAATTGTTATTGAGTAATGACTGCACACTAGTCACTGTGTTTAGCCTTTTTCCAAGATTATTACAATTACTTCTCCAAATGCATTTTATTATCCCCAACTTACAGATTTGAGTATTGAAATATGGAGAGGGAAGGTCACTCTGAGCAAACTAGGATTTGAACCCAGGTGGCTCTATCCACTCTATTACCTATTACCTTTCTCTTTTAAATTTCACATACAGGTAGATATTAATATCCATATTTTACAAGTCAGAAAAAAGCCGAGGCAAAGAAAACTTTATAAGACATAGTCAAAATACAGGTCCCTCAACTTCAAAATTCCCTTTTGGGGATATTCAGAAAACCCCTTCTCTAAAATTCAGCTTCCTATGGAAGATGTTGAATTTTAGCTCTAAAAGGAAAATGGCTTCATTGTCCAGTAATAGAACAGTGGAGGCTACAGTGTTGGTCACATGAGTGCAAACAAGGGACACTGGAGAAGGAAACTACCAACAATAACTGTTTACTGGGGCTATTGAATATGTCTGTGTGCTAGTCACTGCTCATCCTTCTGTATCCGCTAACTCATTTAGTCCTCACACATCCCTCTGAGTTAAGTAATATTATTTCTCTTCTGCTAATAATGAAGCTGAAGCACGGGCCATTTCACTGTCTTGCCCAAATTGTACAACGAAGGAAATTGCTGGGGGAAGAGGAAGAGGCAGGGGAGACAAGAGCTCACCTGGGCAGTCTCTTCCTGGATTGTGGCAGGAGCCTTGGTCCTCTACCTACACCCATCCTTCAGGTCCAGACAAGGGTAAGCTGGGCTGTCTTTCATCCCAGGTCCTCGGGCTTTAATATTGTCTCAGAGTAATATTGTCCCAAGCCACAGACCATCTATTTCCCTTGGCGGGCCAGAGTCTTTCTGAGTAAGGGGTGCTCTTTGTAACAGAAGTGTCCCTGTGAGAGGGTGCCCGCCACTGACTTGGCAGTCCCCCTCCTGGCCACCTGTGGCTGTCAGGGCATCATCCTTTCCCAGATGCCGCCTCCGTTTCTCAGGCCCAATCACCATTGTCATTGTACGACACCAAGCCCTGGGGTCCAGCAAGAGCCGCAGGTGAGACGCTGTTCTCCGGACTGAATTAGAGAAGGTAATCGTTTTCATGCACGCCTTCTAGGCTTAAAATCACCTCCTCCAAGAATGAAAATCTAAGCTGCTGAACTTAACTCCAAGTAGCAGTGAATGGAGCCACTTACAGGGGAGGCTGGCTGGGAAACTGTAACTGTGAAATATGGCTCAAGAGGAGGAGAGGTTAGGAGGAGGTGACCAGATGCCTGAAACCAGACACGGGAGCTTTTCCTGGCAAGAAACAGCCCTTGGAACGTTCATCACTTAGGGAGTGTGATGATGAGATGCGCGTGGTTCATTTCTGTCCTGCACTTGCAAGTCATCTTGGAATTGTGACATCAATCAGCCCTCGGGAAATGGAGAGAAGAAAATCACCTGAGGGCCAGAGCTAGGCAACATCCTCTCTGCTCATTGCTCAGTTGTGACTTTGTGTTTCATGAAACAAAGTGGGTTTGATGTTATTGATAAAAGTTAATGAACATATTTTTATTTTAAAAATCACATTTGTTGCCAAAATTACATCTTTAAAAATCACCTGAAAATCTAACACTCAAAGATAACACATGATGACTTTTCCTGATCTCTGTCTCTGCCTCCCTCTCATGCATACACTACGTGCACACCACGTGCACAACCACAAACACACACACTCCACATGCACAACCACATATACACACATACACATGCTCCACATACACAACCACATACACATACATACACACACACCACATACACAACCACATACATACACATTCCACATGCACAACCACATGCACACTCCACATGCACAACCACATACACACACACTCCACATGCACAACCACATACACACACTCCACATGCACAACCACATACACACACATACACACACTCCACATGCACAACCTCATACACACACATGCACACACTCCACATACACAATCACATACACACGCATACACGCACTCCACATGCACAACCTCACACACATGCATACATGCACTCCACATGCACAAGCACATGTTCACAACCGCATACACACATATGCACGCGCTCCACATGTGCAGCCTCAACAGCCTGCTGTTTCCTTTCGCAATGAATTGTGACAACATGTGCACAATGTTACCTACCAGGGAAGCTCTTTAGAGACTCAGTGCCCAGGGTGTTTATTGGCGATGGGTCAAGTAGGCACCCTCTGCCTGCCATGCTCCAAAACTCCAGAGTCTCACAAGGAAAGCAAGTGTTGAGTATGACTGAACAAACTGTATACACAATTCTATTGCAGTAAGCCACCTTATCATTTAGGAAAAGTTTTGCATCCGTGTAGGGAGCTGTTGACAAATCAAATTCCTAGAAGCTGGCATAGGTCCAGTCTTGCAAGCAGATCTTTTACAAGGGGAGCAGGCAAAATCTAGGATAGAGATAACAGTCTCTATCTGAGCTTTGAGATATAGGCAATACTCGCTATGCAGGTACAGTCTCCTCTGCCACATGTTAGAATAAGTTCATTGTGTTACCTCCAAAGTTTTGCAAATGCCTAGAGAGTTAAATTCCACCTTTATCATTTATCCATCCATTCATTCAACAAGTTTGTGTTATGTGATTTCTCGGAGTCATCCACTGTTCTAGGCACTGGGATACAATGGGAAAGAAGGCAGATAAAGTACTTACCCTCATGGGACTTCTGTCTAAGACAAGTTCTCCTGGCCACAGGCAACTGTCTGTTTCTGGCTGCCCAATCAGATAATGAGAAGTGGAGTTTAAGGTGTTGGCTTACCATTTTAGATATAAAATGTTATCTCTTGGAACCATAATCTATAGCTCAAAGAGACATGGGACGTCTAAGAAGTTCCTTAATTAGGACTCATGCTAATTCTATTAGAATTCTTTTTCTTGTTTTTTCACATGGCTTCCTGGTCTACCAACAGTCAGGAAAATATTGGTTTTTACTGCATATATAAGTGTGATTTGAGATTCTTTATTGTTTCCCTTGTGTGTTTCTATTTGTTTTTGCTGAAATATTGATTTGCCTACATATGCTATGGCAACCTGGGTGGGAAAACCGTCAAATTTATGCGGATTTCTGTTGTTATTCTTGTTGCTTTATTTGCTTTTCCGGCAAGTAGAGTGGGGGAGCTCATTCTAATTTTCATTTATTGCATATTGTGGCTTGCTGATTAGTCACCAACATCCTCTGCATTGCAGAACTGGTATTTGCTTTCATAACAAAATATACAAGGTGTGAGACACCATTTACCAGCTACTTGTGATGTTCTTCTACACATTCCAGTGTTCACTGTTGCTAATATATTTCCTTTTGCTATGTGATTTTATCATTTATTTCCAGGGCTGAAAGGCTATTATTTTATATACAGGACAGTTTCCTATCACATTCCAATAGAGAATAGATTGGATTTACGGGAGCAAAAATCTATACTTTTTCTTCCAAAATTACTTCAAATGTATATATGATGAAAAGCATTTAGATTTTTTAATTTCCCTGTGAAATAGAATGTGTTGCATACTCTAGCATAGCTTACCAGTTAGCAAACATGTACTTCAGGCTTGATCTTCAGGGAACTCTGAAAGGAAGAAATCTCAGTGGCATTGAATGAGCACAGCATTTTGCATGAATTTTTGTTTGTGTGTTTGTTTGTTTGTTTTTGTTTGAGACAGAGTCTTGCTCTGTCACCCAGGCTGGAGTGCAGTGGCACAATCTCGGCTCACTGCAAGCTCTGCCTCCGGGGTTCACGCCATTCTCCTGCCTCAGCAGGAGGTGCCCACCACCATGCCCAGCTAATTTTTGGTATTTTTAGTAAAGACAAGATTTCACCATGTTAGCCAGGATGATCTCGATCTTCTGACCTCGTGATCTGCCTGCCTCGGCCTCCCAAAGTGCTGGAATTACAGGCATGAGCCACCGTGCCCGGCCTTTGCATGGAATATTTTATTAAATCTGCAAATAACCCTGAGGGAGGTTGGGAAGAAAGGAGTTGACACAGAAGAGCTGTGCCTGCTATCCTTGGAAAAGATCTGGTTGCAAGGCTGGACCTATGCTGGCATCTGGCAAATTGACTGGTCATCATCTCCCTACACTGATATAAAACTTATCCTAAATGATAAGGTGGCTCACTGCCATTGAATTGTGTCTACAGTTTGTCCAGTCTTACTCAACACCTGCTTTCTTTCTTGGAGTCTGAATTTTTGGTGCATAGCAGAGAGGAGATGTCTACTTGACTCGTCCCCAATAAAAACCCTGGACACTGAGTTTCTAAAGAGTTTCCCTGATAGGTAACATTTTGCACATGTTGTGACAACTCATTGCTGGAGGAAACAAGTGCATCCTGTGTGACTTCACAGGGGGAGAAGAGTCTTGGGAGTTTGTTCCTGGTCTCCCCTGGACTTTACCCCATGCACTTTTTCCCTTTGCTGATTTTACTCTGTATCCTTTCACTGTAATAAGTCATAGCTCTAAGTATGACTATATGATGAGTCCTAGGAGTCTTCCTAGAGAATTACCTAGTCTACGGGTGGGCTCAGAGACCCCTGGCACAGGTGTGTATTGTTATCATGGACATTTACATAACTGAGGAAGCTGAGGCTCCGGGAGTTTCCTGAGGCCACACAGCTGGGAAGTGGCACAGCAGGTGTGGCCGCCTTCAAAATCTAAAGAGACTCCCTCATTCCTCAAACTGAGGATGTGTGTACTGCAGAACCCACACTCAGAACCCTGGAAGCTGTGTTCTGTCTCACTCGTGACTTTCATTGTTCCTGCTGGTCTAATGCTTGTAGCCTGTCTTGGGAAGGATTCATGAAATCAACAAATACCAGAATCTGGAAAGGCAGAGGAATATTGATTCTAAATTCTAATACTCAACAGGGCCACCACTAATGGCTGTCCATATTGTGCACTGCACAGCACCACCCTATATAAAGGGCCAATATTCACAATCAATCAATATTATAGATTTGCAATACCTGAGTCGCCAGTTCCAAGATACATTTTTTCCCCATACTTTAACAGTCCTGTAATTTGGAAACATTTTAAAGCAATGGCATCTGGCACTTGTAACTGGCAGCATTTTTTCATTGGTGGTTTGTAAAATACTGATAATTCTGACAATCAAAAGAAACTTCAATTTGATAAAATATAGCATTTGTTATGAAAAGTTTACTCCCCAATGGCTGTGAGGTTTAGACTCAGTGTACTAAAACAATTTTCTCACGGATAGTAGGAAAAGTGTCATCAGGAAGAACCAGAATTTTAAAAATTTTTCATAAGTACCATATGAGCTAGTGGTGATGCCAGAATTCAGGCAAACATAAAAAGGACTCACCTCCTATGTGCATGCAATTAATGTCCATAATTAAAGCCAACAACAGTATTTTCCCTTTCAATATTTATATACAATTTAACCACTTTACAATTTTTAAAGGTAATTTGCATGTTTAGTATTCTCTCAGCAGAACAAATAAAGATTGAACACACATTTTTTACTTTGATATATTGATGCTTCTATTTATTTTTCTTCATGTTGAATCCAACACAATGCAACACTGACTTTTTTTGTCATTGACACAAGTATTTCATTTCATGCCTCATCGATTTCTCTCACCTGGGCTAGAACTGGTCCCCAAAGTCAGACAGGGGAAGCCTGAGATTCATCCACCATTCCCATCTTGCAGGAGTTGGTGTCATATTTGGTGTCTGAGACATGGCAGCTCTGCTCTCTGACCTGGCCCCCAAGTCCTGCCACTGAGCCCTCTGGCCCCACCTGCAGATGGCTGCATAGGAAGGAACCACATGGCTTCAAAGGGAATCCCTGACCAGCACTGCTAGCCCTCAACATCAGAAGTTCTCATTATCACAGGCGCTTGGTGCCTAGTGGTGGGACAAAGCACTTCATTATCAAGGTGTTTTGGTACCCCAGCTTTCAATGACATCAGCCTTTTTAGCTCCATATTCCTTCACATCTGTAGCAAATACAACAACCTTAACATATTTACAAACCACCTGGCTTATGTTTAATTTTAATTACTCAATTGGAAAAAAAAGTTTCTCATAATTAAGTACAAGTACAGTTACAAAATATCACTTTGTGTTTAAAACTTCTACACAGTTTTCCCAGCCAATGCTAACACACACACACACACACACACACACACACACAAACCACTTCAGTTCTTAAATGTATGTCTTTCCTTATTTATTTATTTATTTATTTATTTATTTTTATTTTACAATCTCTACCAGGTGTTGATCAACAAGATTATATTTTTAGAAGGCTAGAAGGGGATTTTTACAAATTATATAAGTGTGGTAATTGTCAAATATATAGAATTAAATGCAAAAAGTATATATACAGGACAATATGATCCAAAACTGGGATCCTTAACCTCAGCCCTGTTTATATTTATTATCATATTCTACTGGAATTTATATTTATGATGTGCTGTTGACATCTGAGGACAGATGATTCTCTGCTGGGGAGAACGATCCTGTGTATTGCAGAATGTTTAGCAGGATCCTTGGCCTCTACCCACCAGCACCAACTCTCCCAGATGAGACCAAAAAAAAAAAAAATGTCTTCAGACATTGTCAAATATGACCTGAGGGGACAAAGCCACTCCTAGCCAAAAACCACTGATCCAAAGTGATTTCTCATTCAACTGTCTAAAGTCAATGTTAACTGATCAAGGATATTCTTAGCCCCAGAATGACCATCCTAAGGCAGACAGAATTGTACTCATGAAAAACTTATCATTCTCCCAATTTTGTAGAATTTGAACAGGTGTTGCTTTGCATATTGATTGCCATGTCACTTGAATACTTAGAGGCATAAAGTAACTTATTATTTCTGATGATTTATGATTTATCATTTCTCAGTGTATTATTTCACTGGAATTTGGACAGGGCTCTCCTGGGCGGTTCTTCTGCTCCCATGGCATTGGTCAGGTTCATTCACATGGTGGGACTGCATATCTGAAGCACCAGTGCTTCTCCAGGAAAGCAGCTTAAGCTTCCTTTCAGTATGGAGGTCTCTGCAAACTCAGACTTCTTAGATGGGATTATTGATGACTGTATTTGAAGACTATCTACCACAGAAGGCAGAATGTTTCTATATCTCTGATATATTTTTCTGAATTTAAATTTTATAAATCTGCTAAGATTCAAGCCATTCATATCTTTCTGTTGTTGCCTTTTTTTTCTGAAATGGTAACCTCTAATAGAAAAGTGACTCAGGATAAACGTCAAAGGCATGTTTCAGGTGAATCTGCTTAAAACACAAGAAGGAAGGAGTGTTAGTGAGGGAGTGAGGAAAAAGAGGATCTGAAAGTGTAGAAGGAGGTGCTATGATGTCTGCACTACACACAAACCTTGAGCCAGGTTTGGGTTTCTGGGCTTGGAAAAGTGTGTTAATTTCCCAGGGCAACTGTAGTCAATTGCCAGAAACTGGGTCATAGGCTTACCATATTCCATGTTAATGGGTTTAATGTTTCCTCA